>NC_134225.1:11339449-11643783 GCF_965140235.1 Caretta caretta
CAGGGTAACTGACTCAAAAAGCTTGTGCGGATGTGCGAGTGACCGGGCACCGTTCATTTGACATTTGCTCTTTCATGATGCCTTTCCGTACTCGGAGCGAGCTGTGGGAGCGGGGCGTTGGCTGCTAGTAACCAGCAAGATGCTTTTCATAGATGTGTGCTCTGAATGCCACGTAAAAACCAGATTCCACAGAATGTTGCACACCCATGAAAATGCGCACGCGGATGCACACACATGTACCTATCCAGCAGGGCCGGCTCTTGCTTTTTCACTGATCCGGAGCGGTGAAGCACAAAATATAATGAAATAAAAGACCCCCATGCCGCCCTAAGCTTGGCTGGAACACCGCCCCTTGCAATCTGCCGCCCCAAGCACGAGCTTCCTCGGCGGGTGCCTGGAGCCGGCCCTGCCATCCAGCCATCCAGGAGAAAAACTGTGTTCGTGGAACATCAAGCTGAGAAACCACCCAGGATTCATTCTGTCACCTTGTGGGTTTGCCTTCGCCGATATTTGTGTGCATGCCTCTCTTGACTGACTTCTATGTGCTGTAAAAAGATGCAGTGTATGTAAGAGACTACAAACGGGAAACTTACCTCCTGCATATCCAGTACAATGTTGTGCTAACTATGCAACAGAGTCTTTGCCTCTAACCTGATATCATTAGTGTAGAATACAAAAATGTAGTCTATAGACTAGAGAGAGAATTGTAATCCCAAATGGCGAGCTAGACAGAAGGCTAATTCACCATTTGCTGATGCAGGTATATCTTTTTTTCCATTTTTAAAAGTGCTGGAGCCAAACATCATTGCGGTCTCTCCTGTTTTTGATTTGTTCCCAGGTTGTTAGTGAGTACTTTCCCTCGGAACAGGCCACAGACTTTATTGAGGCCACATTGGGTGGTCTGCTGTCTGCTAGCCCCACCTGTGCCACGGCAGCTGGACTGTGGATGAAGATCATCCTGAAGGAGTGTGGAGGTGCCATGCTGGACAAGGTAAAACTGGGAACTGGAGAGCTTTTCTGCCTGAACTCTAGGCTTTTTGATCATTGCCCTCATGTGTAAGGAAGAAAAATCTTGCTGTTTCTCCCCCTCAGACATAGAGTCGATTCCATCTCTGTTTCTACCCTAAGATAGGCAATGGCAGAATCAATAGCAGTAGACCGAGATAATCCAAGGGAAAAGGAAGATGGTTGGTTGTTTATTGGTCTAGCTTGTTGCCAAAGTATTCAGCCAAGAAAGGCTTGAGAAAACAGACTCTGGGGAAAAGACAAGAAGACAGAATGACTGGCACTTGGAGGCCTCCAGGTATTAGGAGGCCTATGGTTAAGGGCTACATGGATTAAAAAGAAAAGGAGTACTTGTGGCACCTTAGAGCACTGGGCTATTGCCAGCCTCTTGCCAGGTTTCTGAGCCTGGGCTCCAGCCCGAGCAGGAACAGCTCCACTTTTAGCCCCATCGTGCAAGCCCCACAGGCCCAGGTTGACCTGAGCTCTGACACTCAGTGCTGTGGGATTTTTTTGCTGTGTAGACCTACCCTTTAAGAAGAGAAGGAGGGAGGGAGAAAACTCTAGTGTCTTTGGTATCCACTATTTATATGCCTTATTCTGGAGCCCAGTGCATTAGGGCTAGATGAAAGGAGCACTCCACAAATCTTCTAACAAGGCTGGTGAAAGGCCTCAGGACAGGGAACCCTCGCAGCAGAACTGCCATGTTTGCACAGTGTTTTGAAGATGTGAAGGGCTAGGAATGAATATGAGAGGTAGTCCCCTGTTCATAGTCCCAGGCATTTGCACACTGTCTTTAAAGCACTTGCATATTTTGTGCTTGTGGTTGTTGATGAGCTCTGCATTCTTCGAGGCAAATGCTCAGATTTGGCTGCTTAAATCACACCTGCAAAATCTGGGCAAGCAAAGCCGCCTTTTGTGCATGTGAACTGGTTTATGTAATGCATAGCTGGGCACCACCACATTAAATTACCTGGTATGTCTATGTGTGTGTCAGTGTTAATTTTTACAGCCGTGTGTGGGCAATTTGTGCGGGTTCAAGTTACGCAGACGTATTTGAACATTTGCTTCTTGAAGTGAGGCATTTCTAAAAAAGCAGCAAATGGCTAAATAAAGGTTTTGATTCTGTAGACTGAATGGAGAGAAAGAAAAAGGGACATTTCTTTCTGGTTTTGTTCCTTCCAGGTGCCAGATATCCTGGCTATACTATATCGCCACATGCCTACTATCCAGGAGGGCAGCTTGAGGCAGTTCCTGGTGGAGGCAGTGTCCATTCTAGCTCACCATCACCAAGAGGCAGTGATCTCCAGCCTCCTCAGCAAACGTCTGCCGATGGACAGGTATATACCGCTACCTATTGCATTCATCTTGGTAAAACATGGATCCCACAGCTTTACTAGGAGATGTAGGGCTTCATTTAAGCCACAGACAGTTTGGGATCATTCCTAAGGGTTAATAGCCTGGCTCTTTCTGCAGGAAGGTCCAAGAACATGTTAAGGTGGGGTGCGAAGAGAAATTAAGTGTCATTCTGTTTCCATTCATGAATAGCTGCTTTGACATCCTAAAGACCTATCTTTACTGGTATAACTGGAGTGTATTGTTGGAAACATCTACCTCTCTAGACGCCTGAATTGAGCTCACTCTGGAAATGAGCAGTGGCTGTTGGTTTCCTGGTAGCATGACAGCTTCAGGTGCAAATCCCTGGCTGATTGCAAAGACTAGGGCCAATATTATCATCAGACCTCTGCTTGGTATCAGTGAGGGTGGGGCTGCTAGAGCAGTGTTGCCATCCTTGGTACTTAAAAGTGGACTTGAAGCAGATCCACCATTTCGTTTAAAGATCCCTAACTGAGTTATCAGTGATCAGTGCTGGAATCTAAGACCATAAGAACAGCCATACTGGGTCAGACCAAAAGGCCATCTAGCCCAGTAGTCTGTCTTGCTACGGTGACCAGTGCCACATGCCCCAGAGGAAATGAACACAACAGGTCGTTGTCAAGTGATCCATCCCCTGTTGCCCAGTCCCAGCTTTTGGCAAACAGAGGGTCGGGACACCATTTGTGAAGGGGACATAGGATGGCCATGAATATTTGTTCTCATAGTTGTATGTCCATCGAGTAGGAATCTGGCTTTTCTTTCATCCACTTGCCTTCCAAACCCTAGATCTTTGGGAGCCACATGCTCATGATTCCATATTGACTGGGAAGCGGAGAAAACAGGAAGTGAGGTTGGCGCTCTGTGTCCTGTCCTTCTGAAGTCTAGTATTAATGGTTAGGCTGCAGGAAGACTAGGTCACTTAACTTAGTTCTGTAACTGGAAACTCCATATTTAAACACAAGGAGAGTTAAAGGAGGACAGGACTCCTAACTCTCTCATCATAGGCAAGGAGAACATTTGGTCTTTACTAAAATATGACGCATTCAGGGTGAGCCACAAAAGTGTCCAGGGCTCACCTGTAACTTCTGTTAAACTGCAGTGACACCGCTGAGCTGTGGAGATCTCTGGGGGAAGACCCCTTGCTTGCCACTCAAGTCCTACAAGTCCTAATAGAGAAGATAAAGACTCCAACAAGAACAGAAGGCAGCATCACCTCAGAGACAGAAATTGACAGGCATTTGGCAGCTGCTGAACCTCTCTCAGTAAGTTAGATGACAGACACATCTTTCAGGCTTTCCTGTGCCCTGTGACAATCCTGCTGATGGAAAGCGGGAAGTGTGGTATAATATTGCTGTGTTGGTACTTCTCCTCTGATGGACTGTTTCCCTGAGTCCGGCTCTGCTGTCTGTGGAACAAATACGGCAGTTTTAGCCTCGTTACTGATTTCCTTAATACTATCTGGCCAAAGTCTTTGGAGCAGGTTTCTTTGCAAATCTTCCTTTGGACTCGCAGCATGCCTTGGGAGGTCATACACATTTATACAGATGTGGGAAAGTGAGCCACGAGTTAAGCAAGTTGCTCACTGTCATTCAAGTTACTGGCAGAAGGGAGAATTTAGTACAGCAGACATCAGACGGGGAGAGAGGGTGTGATGGTGTTGGGAAGAGATCTCCTTTTTTACCATGCTCTCCTTTCAGGCAACATGTGCCATCTTTGAGGTGGTGTCAGCCCTGCAGTCGAGCAAAGCTGTGCGGGAACTGCTCCCAGAGTTGTTTCCTGTTCTCCTGCAGCAGGTCAGCCAAACCCTCGGACAAAAGCTGCCTTTGCCAACGAGAAGCAGCCCGAGAGAAATCCGAAAAGGGCTACAACTTCCTGAGGGCAACCCTTGCCGGTAATTAGAAGGAAGGGAGAGAAACCAAGAGAATTCCAGGAGAGTTGTGTGACGCTCCCCAGGAGTTCCCAGGGTTACGAGGCACCTTACCATCACGTGCCCTTCGAGTGAGGAAGTCTTGTCTGTGCCTGCTGTGGGTCAGTTCCCTGAAACTACCAGGCTCTGGCAAAACAAACCCTGCCACCCAGGCCTCCTCAGACCTCAGTCTCTTTGTACAGGTTAATGACAGGCACACACCCACCCCCGAGTCTTCTGACCATTCCGTATAGTGTCCAGCCCTTTATCCACTGAACTCCCACAGAATTATCAGGCCTCCTGTTCCCAATGGAACAGTACACACCAGTTTATTACTTCTTCTTTAGACTCTGTACTCGATACTTATACTCTGTACTGCAAAACACACAGCACTTAGATATATTTCTAGTGAAAAGAAGAACCGAGATTATCAAAGAACAGAGATTCCAGTGACCGTGAGTGAGAATGCAAGGAAAAAATGGTTACATTTCAAATGAAATCATAACCTGCTCCTAGAAACTAAACTTAACCAACAGGTTAACCTCCTGTCTCAAGATGTTTCTCACCCAAAGTTCTCAACCAAGCCTGATCGCGACCCCTCTTTCATGAAGCAAATTCGCGGTCCATCTACTTCCTAAGTGAAAGATGTCCCCCAAATAGACTAGAGCAAACCTTTGATGTGTACCCCAAAATTGGGTCCCCACCCCCTGTCTACTTCCTGCTACTTTTCTTTCTTTGAAGTTCTCACAGTCCTTCTCAACTGAATGTGAACCCTACATGCTTAATGTACATGTAAACAAACAGATGGATAAACATTTCTTGCCTGAAAGAAAACCATTTTGTCACCTTTCCTGGTGACTAGTCCCGAGACACAGATCCTAAGAATGTAATTTTCAATACATATTCATGACTCTTGACACAGCATCTGTACATGCGTTTCACAATGATATTGGTGACATGGGCTTTTATTTGAGACTCATGGGGCAATTTTTTAGTGAGCTAGAATGTATGTACCAGGCCCCTCGGCACCCACTCTGTGCCCCTCGCCAGTTAACACTAAGATTCCTGAGTCCTCAGTTGACTTCAGCTCTGGTAGCACATTAATGTACATTTCCCACCAATCTCGCAACATTATTAGTTTCTCTTCTTGTTGTGTCTCTTTATTCCATGCCAACAAGGTGCTCAAATTACAGACTTCATGGTTTTATAATGTCTCTGAATTTTCCTAGGAAACCAGGATCTCAGCTCTGTTCACGGATGGGCAGCAGGTATCAAATAAACATAAGGAAGTACTACTTCACACAACACACGGTCAACCTGTGGAACTCATTGCCAAGGGGTGTTGTGAAGGCCAAAAGTATAATTGGGTTTAAAAAAAAAAAAGAATTAGATAAGATCATGGAGAACAGGTCCATCAATGGCTATTAGGCAAGATGGTCAGGGATGCAACCCCAAGCTCTGGGTGTCCCTAGGCCTCTGACCACCAGAAACTGAGACTGGACAACAGGGATTGGATCATTTCATGATTGCCCTGTTCTGTTCATTCCTGCTGAAGAAGCTGGCATTGACCACTGTTGGAAGACAGTGTACTGGACTAGATGGACCATTGGACTGAGCCAGTAAGGCTGATCTTATGTAGTGGCCACAGTGGGTCAGGTTTTCAAGATGGGTGCCTCAGTTTTGTCCACAAAACTTGAATTTGTTCAGATGGATGGGTACCTAGCTATGTGATTGCTGGCGCTGCAGACACGAGTATATATTCTGCTCATGCTGTTGGCCCATGTGCAGGCCCATTTTAGGTACCTATATGTGACGGGGTGGTAGGCTGTGCCCCGGCCTCTTCCATGGACACAGACTGCTCCGAGTCCCTCCAAAGTGTTCTAGGGATGCCTGCTCCTGAGATCCTGGTGGTAAGGGCTCTGATGACTGTTTGACCCCACTGGATGATCTTAAGTCACCTTTACGCTTGACCTTTGTTTTCTTTCTCCTCCCTCTTGTCTCTACTTTCGTGTCTAGGTTCCTCCAGCCCCTTTACATATATTTCCTCTTTACCTGGCCCTTCAGGTTTTATTTCCACCCTCCTGGGCCTCCATACCTGCCTTGGTGTCCCTGTTAGAAAGGGATTCCAGTCCATGCCCAGGAGAAGGCAGTGGAGCAATCCATCCACTACCCCTACATGTTTCTGCCTAAACTTCCCCTTAATTTTCAGAGTCACCTCTGCCATTGGGCAGAATTTATTGTCCCCATGGACCTGGTATTCAGTTTTGATCCTACCTCTGGGAAGTATCCAGTGGGGTTTCACTAACTCCTGCCTGATTAGCAAACAGGATGAAGCTGTGTCCATTAGTCCCTTTGGTGGCTCCTCCCTACCCAGACCGATACGGTAGGTACTTTCTTTTTTCTTCCCTGCCTGGGAGTCTTGTCCCAACCACAAAACTGGGCAAACCCACAGTCCATTTTCGGACAGTCTCTTTTTAGATGTCCTTCAGGACCATGTCGGAAGCACGCCGTAGGCCAAGCTCCCACTACAGTTCCTTGAGGCTCCTCCCTCTTCTTCTTGCTGCCCTTCCCAGCTGTAGGCACTCTCGTCCTTCTCAAATCTAGTCCCTTAGACCACTGACTCACTCTAGTAATGTCCGCCTCTGCAAATTCCTCTCACTTTAACTGTGGAGTCCAGATGAACTGGCTGGCGCCACAAAACCCATACTCGGGTATGCTCAGGGAGACTCTGAAGAAACTTCCAGAACCATGCAGTCCATGACCTCCCCCACAGTCTGAGTATCTGGCCTTACCAATGAGTGGCCCAATCTTTTAATTTCTGTCCAAATGCACAGAGGCATAATCCCTCAATCCATCTTTCAACTCTACATTTCTGGCAGTACTTTTCTGTGGACAGGCCCCACCTCGTCTGGCATGGCTGCCTTAATCATGTCATAATCTCTTGCCTGCTCATCACTAAAAGCCCTAGATGTGCTTCCCCGGTTAATTAGGGTGTCAGTTGAAGGGCCCACATTGTTCTGTCCCTAGGAGGTCTCACTGAAGACCTTGAAGAGGTCTGCTCCTTGAAGAGTAACCAAAAACACATGGGGGTTGTTCGCGGGTCCCATTTTACAGTCTGATCTCCTGTGCCTGGTTTCCATTTCCTGTCACGGGACTCACCAAACTTCGGGGGAGTTGTTGCCAGACCTGGGCTTGCTCCCGTATAAATTCCTGCCGACTCTTTTGCTGTTAAACCTACCAGGTGAGGAAAGGCTGTTTTTCTGCCTGCTGGGATTGTTGGAAGGTCTGTCGGGTCTTCTACACCAGCGGTCTCCAAACTGGGGTGCGTGGGATGATCCCGGGGGGGCGTGGCAGCAGTAGCGCCGCCAGACGGCACTCCACCGTTTTTTTCCTTCGGCGGCAGCTCTGCACGTCCACGGCTGGTGCTCCCCTCTGGCGGCCCGCCTGCGGCAGGTCTCCCATCGGTGGCGCGTCTGCGGCAGGTCACCCTGGGGGCGCGTGAGCCAAAACATTTGGAGACCACTGTTCTACACCAGGTTTCAGAGGAACAGCCGTGTTAGTCTGTATTCGCAAAAAGAAAAGGAGTACTTGTGGCACCTTAGAGACTAACCAATTTATTTGAGCATGAGCTTTCGTGAGCTACAGCTCACTTCATCAGATGTTTACCGTGGAAACTGCAGCAGACTTTATATACACACAGAGAATATGAAACAATACCTCCTCCCACCCCACTGTCCTGCTGGTAATAGCTTATCTAAAGTGATCAACAGGTGGGCCATTTCCAGCACAAATCCAGGTTTTCTCACCCTCCACCCCCCACACAAATTCACTCTCCTGCTGGTGCTAGCCCATCCAAAGTGACAACTCTTTACATAATCAAGTAGGGCTATTTCCTGCATAGATCAAGGTTTTCTCACATCCCCCCCACCCCCATACACACACAAACTCACTCTCCTGCTGGTAATAGCTCATCTAAACTGACCACTCTCCAAGTTTAAATCCAAGTTAAACCAGAACATCTGGGGGGGGGGGTAGGAAAAAACAAGAAGAAACAGGCTACCTTGCATAATGACTTAGCCACTCCCAGTCTCTATTTAAGCCTAAATTAATAGTATCCAATTTGCAAATGAATTCCAATTCAGCAGTTTCTCGCTGGAGTCTGGATTTGAAGTTTTTTTGTTTTAAGATAGCGACCTTCATGTCTGTGATTGCGTGACCAGAGAGATTGAAGTGTTCTCCGACTGGTTTATGAATGTTATAATTCTTGACATCTGATTTGTGTCCATTTATTCTTTTACGTAGAGACTGTCCAGTTTGACCAATGTACATGGCAGAGGGGCATTGCTGGCACATGATGGCATATATCACATTGGTGGATGTGCAGGTGAACGAGCCTCTGATAGCGTGGCTGATGTTATTAGGCCCTGTGATGGTGTCCCCTGAATAGATATGTGGGCACAATTGGCAACGGGCTTTGTTGCAAGGATAAGTTCCTGGGTTAGTGGTTCTGTTGTGTGGTATGTGGTTGTTGGTGAGTATTTGCTTCAGGTTGCGGGGCTGTCTGTAGGCAAGGACTGGCCTGTCTCCCAAGACTTGTGAGAGTGTTGGGTCATCCTTTAGGATAGGTTGTAGATCCTTAATAATGCGTTGGAGGGGTTTTAGTTGGGGGCTGAAGGTGACCGCTAGTGGCGTTCTGTTATTTTCTTTGTTAGGCCTGTCCTGTAGTAGGTAACTTCTGGGAACTCTTCTGGCTCTATCAATCTGTTTCTTTACTTCTGCAGGTGGGTATTGTAGTTGTAAGAAAGCTTGACAGAGATCTTGTAGGTGTTTGTCTCTGTCTGAGGGGTTGGAGCAAATGCGGTTGTATCGCAGAGCTTGGCTGTAGACGATGGATCGTGTGGTGTGGTCAGGATGAAAGCTGGAGGCATGCAGGTAGGAATAGCGGTCAGTAGGTTTCCGGTATAGGGTGGTGTTTATGTGGCCATCGTTTATTAGCACTGTAGTGTCCAGGAAGTGGATCTCTTGTGTGGACTGGACCAGGCTGAGGTTGGTGGTGGGATGGAAATTGTTGAAATCGTGGTGGAATTCCTCAAGGGCTTCTTTTCCATGGGTCCAGATGATGAAGATGTCATCAATATAGCGCAAGTAGAGTAGGGGCTTTAGGGGACGAGAGCTGAGGAAGCGTTGTTCTAAATCAGCCATAAAAATGTTGGCATACTGTGGGGCTATGCGGGTACCCATAGCAGTGCCGCTGATCTGAAGGTATACATTGTCCCCAAATGTGAAATAGTTATGGGTAAGGACAAAGTCACAAAGTTCAACCACCAGGTTAGCCGTGACATTATCGGGGATAGTGTTCTTGACGGCTTGTAGTCCATCTTTGTGTGGAATGTTGGTGTAGAGGGCTTCTACATCCATAGTAGCCAGGATGGTGTTATCAGGAAGATCACCGATGGATTGAAGTTTCCTCAGGAAGTCAGTGGTGTCTCGAAGGTAGCTGGGAGTGCTGGTAGCGTAGGGCCTGAGGAGGGAGTCTACATAGCCAGACAATCCTGCTGTCAGGGTGCCAATGCCTGAGATGATGGGGCGCCCAGGATTTCCAGGTTTATGGATCTTGGGTAGTAGATAGAATATCCCAGGTCGGGGTTCCAGGGGTGTGTCTGTGCGGATTTGATCTTGTGCTTTTTCAGGAAGTTTCTTGAGCAAATGCTGTAGTTGCTTTTGGTAACTCTCAGTGGGATCATAGGGTAATGGCTTGTAGAAACTCGTGTTGGAGAGCTGCCGAGCAGCCTCTTGTTCATATTCCGACCTATTCATGATGACAACATGGCCTAATAACATCAGGGCCTAATAACATCAGCCACGCTATCAGAGGCTCGTTCACCTGCACATCCACCAATGTGATATATGCCATCATGTGCCAGCAATGCCCCTCTGCCATGTACATTGGTCAAACTGGACAGTCTCTACGTAAAAGAATAAATGGACACAAATCAGATGTCAAGAATTATAACATTCATAAACCAGTCGGAGAACACTTCAATCTCTCTGGTCACGCAATCACAGACATGACGGTCGCTATCTTAAAACAAAAAAACTTCAAATCCAGACTCCAGCGAGAAACTGCTGAATTGGAATTCATTTGCAAATTGGATACTATTAATTTAGGCTTAAATAGAGACTGGGAGTGGCTAAGTCATTATGCAAGGTAGCCTGTTTCTTCTTGTTTTTTCCTACCCCCCCCCCCAGATGTTCTGGTTTAACTTGGATTTAAACTTGGAGAGTGGTCAGTTTAGATGAGCTATTACCAGCAGGAGAGTGAGTTTGTGTGTGTATGGGGGTGGGGGGGATGTGAGAAAACCTTGATCTATGCAGGAAATAGCCCTACTTGATTATGTAAAGAGTTGTCACTTTGGATGGGCTAGCACCAGCAGGAGAGTGAATTTGTGTGGGGGGTGGAGGGTGAGAAAACCTGGATTTGTGCTGGAAATGGCCCACCTGTTGATCACTTTAGATAAGCTATTACCAGCAGGACAGTGGGGTGGGAGGAGGTATTGTTTCATATTCTCTGTGTGTATATAAAGTCTGCTGCAGTTTCCACGGTAAACATCTGATGAAGTGAGCTGTAGCTCACGAAAGCTCATGCTCAAATAAATTGGTTAGTCTCTAAGGTGCCACAAGTACTCCTTTTCTTTTTGTTCTACACCAGCAGTTCTCAACCGGGCCGGTTTTAGGGGGTCTGCCAAGCAGGGTTGGCTTTCGACTAGATGGGGCTCAGGGCAGAAAGCTGAAGCCTTGAGCCCAGCACCTGCACTAAAGCCCCAAGCCCCTGCACCCTGTGGGGTTAAAATCTGGAGCCAGGAGCCCCAAACTCTGATGCCTGGCAGGGCAGAGGCCTGGAACTGGGCCATGGAGTATTTCTAGCATGTTGAGGGTGGGGGGAGGCTCAGAAACAGAAAGGTTGAGAACCCCTGTTCTACACTTCTCTTTGCTGCTTCATCACCCATTTCAGTGTTCCCTCCATCGCCTGGACTGCCAAACCTCTACACCGGCTTCTCCAACGGGCTCTCCATTTGCATAGATAACAGGGAAATCCCTGATGAGCCCCCAGCTGTGACAGAGAGGGGTGTTGCACCCCCACATCTTCCACAAACACAGACCGCGTTGAGACTTTTTTGCTTGTAAACACCAACGTATAGTCTATTTAATCCCCCTACCAATACATAGCACCGTTACATTGTATCTCAACTTTCTAAACTCTTCTCCAAAAGTCAGGTGGGGGGTAAGGTGTTTCCACTCAGAGACCTCACTTTGTCAGGCTCTCCTAGCTTTTTGTCTTTCTGTTTCTCTTAGGGTGACCAGACAGCAAGTGTGAAAAATGACGACGGGGGTGGGAGGGGGTGGGGATAGGCACCTGTATAAGATAAAGCCCCAAATATTGGGACATCTGGTCACCCAAGTTTCTTTCTCTGTCTGTTCCCCTCAAAGGGCTCCTGCCCATGTCCTTTTATACAGTTTCCCTGTTAAAGGAATGATTGGTTCCTTGACTCACTAGCCCCAATCTGACCTCGTAATCAGGTACACCTCTATCCAATTAGGCCTTCTGTGAGGAACCGAATTAGTATGAATAGTGACCAGAGTGCTGACTCAAGTGCAAACCCTCAGCACTCTGTCACCTCATATCTGGAGATATGACCTCAAAATGTCCATTAGTGATCACCACACTCTATGCCCCCTGTTTCTGGGTCCTGATCATGTATCTTTTCCATATCACTGTACTCTGCTAGTGCCCATAGTCCTTGCAGAAAGAGAAAAAGGACTGCAAAATTGCGTCCCTAGCAAAACTAGTCCTATGAGATGTATGAGACTGAAACTTACCTCCCAGCATCAAGTCCTTCCAGGGACACTGGTGTCCAGGGCATTGCCAATGGGTGAACTGCTGATTGAACAGCAGACCTGAGAAGTAACCGGGGCTTCCTGACTCTCTGTTCAAGCTGCACCTTCCTCCTGATTGCTGCAGTTCTGTGCCTCTCTTTCCCCAGGCTTTCTATCAAAGCATTAGAATCTGTGCTTTTCAAGGGTGGGAATGAGAGACTGGTGAGAGCGCTCAGGAAGCAGAGGACTTGGACTCTTGTGGAAAACCCCAAGACACACCATGAGGGAGTGTGTCTGCTGGTGAGGTAAGAGATCTAGGAGGCATCATTTTATCCTTGGGAATCAGTAGCCAATAGAGTGGCTGAGAGGGAACCTCCCGTTTATAGCTTTGTGGGCGGGGGGTGCGGGGGTGTCCTGGGTGGAAACACACAGCTCCCACTCCTAGATATCAGAGCTGTATGCTCAGAGCAGCTGAGTTTTTGAAGTGTGCAGTCTAGCCCATGAGCGGTTTCTTTTGTCTTCCAGGCTTCTGCTAAGATCTGGACTCATAACACCTGAGATCATACAGAGCCTCCTCCCCTGGGTGAATTCCCCCTCAGAAAACCACCGAGTCACCAGCACAGCTTTCCTTGCCCAGGTAAGACACAGGGCTCTGAAGAGCAGTTTCACCATTAGACTCTTGTCTGCCTTTCTTTCGGGAGTTGTACAGTTCAGTTCATAGGGGTAATTGTCATTTTAGACAGTAGAATAGGTCCTCCTTTATATGGAAACCTCACCAGGAACTTCACAATACCTTTCTGAGTCCTTCTCTCTCTGTGGTTTTTATTGCCGTCATTGCCTAAACTATCTACACAACCACAGGTGCTGGCTGAGAGAGATACGGACAGAGTTTGGATGACTGGACCTCTTCTGCCAAGTCCTAGTGCTGATCCTAACCAACAGCTCCTGGTTTTGGTTTAGCTCAGCAGATCTTCTGAATGAACCGAGTGTCCTAATACTACCCACCAAGCAACCTACAACTACATTAATGTCTATCTTAGGTTCTCATTACTCTAGTATCTGAGTACCTCCAAACTCTTTAATGTCTGTATCCCCACCACACTCCTGCGAGGTAGGGAAGGACTATGTTTCCTATTTTACAGGCAGGGAACTGATGCACAGAAGGGCTAAGTGACTTGCCCAAGGTCACACAGGAAGTCTTTGAGGGAGCAGGAAATGGAACCTGGGTCTCCTAAGTCCTAGGCTAGTGTGATACCTGCCGCAGCATCCTCCCTTTCCACAGCCTTCCTCCAACATCTGCATCATATTTCCCACTTATGCTAAGCAACTATCTTCGGGGCTTATCTGGTTCTAAGAAAAACAACCTCTCTGTGCCTGTGATGGGCTGTACCTGGGCTTTAAGGCTCCTTACAAGAGGCCCCGTGGTCCTATTACACCCTGCCCCAGGAAAAGAGCCCCCAGTCTGGGTCTGTCTAGAGAGGCCTCATGAAAGCAGCCAATCCGAGCCCATCAGGCTCAGCTAAAAGGAGCTGAAGGGCTTTAGCAGGTCAGTTCCTGGCAGGAACTGGAGGGGCAAGAAAGGGCGCTGCTCTCTGGCCACAGAAATTCAGGGGACAGCCAGAGTTTGATTCTGGCAGCCTTTACTTAAGCTGGGTTTTCAGGAAGAGAGTCCCGAAGAACATTAACCCTGAGGTGAGGGTGAAGCTAAAAGTGGCTGGTAGGAAGAAGCGACAATGACCTGAAATCAAGCAGTGCCTAGCTCCTGTTTATAGGATCCATTGTTTGGAACCCAGAGTTAGGGACAGGCCCAGGTTCCCCTACCACCAACAGTGGCATAAGCCCCATGGAGGGGACAATGCTAATGGAGAGCTTGAACAAAGGGCAGAATGTAAAGGACCCAGAGTTGGGGCTGGAGACTCTAGTGAGGGCAATGGGACTGTTCTTGACTACCCCAGAAGGGGTTCCTTTGGACTTTGGGACTCAGCCAGAAGCCTGAGCCACAGAAGACGCACTGAGGACGGCTGGCAGGGTGCACCAGGGGTGAGAAAAGGACTGTGATACCATACCCAGCCACTAAGAGGCTCTCAAGAGGTGAGTGGATCCCTATTCTAGTGCCCAAAAGGAAAGCTCCATGTTTTGTAGACCTTTCTCATTTGTGTGGAATTTCTCATTTGTGTTACAGTGTATTATGTGCCAAGTATCAGAGGGGTAGCCATATTTGTCTGTATCCTCAAGACTGGGGCTGTAGGAGGACTCCTTGTTGTTTTTAGTGTATGACATGTCTGCTCAAATTCTATTCCCAATCTCAATGATCCTATTGGGGCTAATGGACAGGTTGATTTTCTTTCAGCTAATGAGTGATCCCATGCTCAGGGAGAAGAAGTTCCTTAAGCCAGTCTTACACATCTTGGAAGAAAAGTCACATGATAGGAACAGCATTGTCCGGCAGATGGCTGTAAGAGGCCTGGGAAATTTAGTCTATGGGGCGCCTGAGAAGGTAAGAGAGAATACTGACTAGAATGCAGCATAACGAGAGAAACCAAGAAAAACTAGGGGGGGCGCTTTTCTTGACCTGCTGCTCACAAACCGGGTAGAATTAGTGGGGGAAGCAAAAGTGGATGGGAATCTGGGAGGCAGTGACCATGAGTTGGTTGAGTTCAGGATCCTGACGCAGGGAAGAAAGGTAAGCAGCACGATACGGACCCTGGACTTCAGGAAAGCAGACTTCGACTCCCTCAGGGAACGGATGGCCAGGATCCCCTGGGGGACTAACTTGAAGGGGAAAGGAGTCCAGGAGAGCTGGCTGTATTTCAAGGAATCCCTGTTGAGGTTACAGGGACAAACCATCCCGATGAGTCGAAAGAATAGTAAATATGGCAGGCGACCAGCTTGGCTTAATGGTGAAATCTTAGCGGATCTTAAACATAAAAAAGAAGCTTACAAGAAGTGGAAGGTTGGACATATGACCAGGGAAGAGTATAAAAATATTGCTCGGGCATGTAGGAATGTTATCAGAAGGGCCAAATCGCACCTGGAGCTGCAGCTAGCCAGAGATGTCAAGAGTAACAAGAAGGGTTTCTTCAGGTATGTTGGCAACAAGAAGAAAGCCAAGGAATGTGTGGGCCCCTTACTGAATGAGGGAGGCAACCTAGTGACAGAGGATGTGGAAAAAGCTAATGTACTCAATGCTTTTTTTGCCTCTGTTTTCACTAACAAGGTCAGCTCCCAGACTGCTACGCTGGGCATCACAAAATGGGGAAGAGATGGCCAGCCCTCTGTGGAGATAGAGGTGGTTAGGGACTATTTAGAAAAGCTGGACGTGCACAAGTCCATGGGGCCGGACGAGTTGCATCCGAGAGTGCTGAAGGAACTGGCGGCTGTGATTGCAGAGCCATTGGCCATTATCTTTGAAAACTCGTGGCGAACCGGGGAAGTCCCGGATGACTGGAAAAAGGCTAATGTAGTGCCAATCTTTAAAAAAGGGAAGAAGGAGGATCCTGGGAACTACAGGCCAGTCAACCTCACTTCAGTCCCTGGAAAAATCATGGAGCAGGTCCTCAAAGAATCAATCCTGAAGCACTTGCATGAGAGGAAAGTGATCAGGAACAGCCAGCATGGATTCACCAAGGGAAGGTCATGCCTGACTAATCTAATCGCCTTTTATGATGAGATTACTGGTTCTGTGGATGAAGGGAAAGCAGTGGATGTATTGTTTCTTGACTTTAGCAAAGCTTTTGACACGGTCTCCCACAGTATTCTTGTCAGCAAGTTAAGGAAGTATGGGCTGGATGAATGCACTACAAGGTGGGTAGAAAGCTGGCTAGATTGTCGGGCTCAACGGGTAGTGATCAATGGCTCCATATCTAGTTGGCAGCCGGTATCAAGTGGAGTACCCCAAGGGTCAGTCCTGGGGCCGGTTTTGTTCAATATCTTCATAAATGATCTGGAGGATGGTGTGGATTGCACTCTCAGCAAATTTGCGGATGATACTAAACTGGGAGGAGTGGTAGATACGCTGGAGGGGAGGGATAGGATACAGAAAGACCTAGACAAATTGGAGGATTGGGCCAAAAGAAATCTGATGAGGTTCAATAAGAATAAGTGCAGGGTCCTGCACTTAGGACAGAAGAACCCAATGCACAGCTACAGACTAGGGACCGAATGGCTAGGCAGCAGTTCTGCGGAAAAGGACCTAGGGGTGACAGTGGACGAGAAGCTGGATATGAGTCAGCAGTGTGCCCTTGTTGCCAAGAAGGCCAATGGCATTTTGGGATGTATAAGTAGGGGCATTGCCAGCAGATCGAGGGACGTGATCGTTCCCCTCTATTCGACATTGGTGAGGCCTCATCTGGAGTACTGTGTCCAGTTTTGGGCCCCACACTTCAAGCAGGATGTGGATAAATTGGAGAGAGTCCAGCGAAGGGCAACAAAAATGATTAGGGGACTGGAACACATGAGTTATGAGGAGAGGCTGAGGGAGCTGGGATTGTTTAGCCTGCAGAAGAGAAGAATGAGGGGGAATTTGATAGCTGCTTTCAACTACCTAAAAGGGGGTTCCAAAGAGGATGGCTCTAGACTGTTCTCAATGGTAGCAGATGACAGAACGAGGAGTAATGGTCTCAAGTTGCAGTGGGGGAGGTTTAGATTGGATATTAGGAAAAACTTTTTCACTAAGAGGGTGGTTAAACACTGGAATGCGTTACCTAGGGAGGTGGTAGAATCTCCTTCCTTAGAGGTTTTTAAGGTCAGGCTTGACAAAGCCCTGGCTGGGATGATTTAACTGGGAATTGGTCCTGCTTTGAGCAGGGGGTTGGACTAGATGACCTTCTGGGGTCCCTTCCAACCCTGATATTCTATGATTCTATGATTCTATGATAAAATAGTTGTTCGGAGTTTACAGAGGCTGCACACAATGCACTAGGCCAAATTCTGCTCTCTCACATACCCGAGTAACCTCTTTGCAGTCAATACAGAGCAAGCTAGATCCTTTGCTAAGCTGGGCATAAGCAAACAATCTGTGCACTTTAATATGACCATGTGTAAATGTCTCCATCTAGGAATAAAAAATGCAGGCCTTACTTACAGGATGAGAGACTCTATCCCAAGAAGCAATGATGCTGAAAACCACTTGAGTCATGGCAGAGAATCAGTTGAACATAAGGTGTCCCAATGTGAAGTTGTGGCCAAAAGGGCTGAAATGATCCTTAGAGGCATAAAGAGAGGAATCTTGACTAAGAGTAAAGAAGTTCTTTTCCCTCTGAATATGACACTCATGTGAGCACTGCTGGAATGCTGTGTCCAGATCAGGTGTCCACAATTCAAGAAGGATGCTGATAAATTAGAGAGGATTCAGAGAAGAGTCCCAAGAATTCTCAGAGGATTGGCAAAGATACCGCTAGTGATAGACTCAAGGAGCTCAATCTATTTAGCTGTACAAAAAGAAGGTTAAGGAGTGACTTGAGGACAGTCTAGAACTACTCACATGGGGAACACATTTTGAGAATGGGTTCTTCCCATTAGCAAACAAAGGTATAAGAAGATTCAATGGGGGAAAATGAAGCTAGACTAATTCAGACTGGTAATAAGGCATTGATTTTTAATGGTAATTTTAATTAACCATTGGAACAATTTACCATGGGTTGGAGTGGATTCTCTGTCACTAGCAATTTTAAAATCAAGATTGAACGTTTTTCTAAAAGATACACTCTAGTTCCAACAGAGACTATTTCGGGGAAGTTCAATGTTATGCACGAGGTCAGAATGGATAATCACAAGGGTTCCTTTTGGCCTTGGAATCTAAGTAACTAGGAATCTAATAATAGGATGACACAGGTGTACGATCGCACCAAGTTTGGCTCATTGTAGCTCGAACCTGGTCTGAAATATAGCTATAGGTCTCCGGGGGGTGGGAGGGGGAGATGAAATTCCCACAGCTTCATAACTGCTAAAGAAAACGTATTAGAAGTGTGATCAGTGATCAGTGTTCTTTAATGTCGTATGTTTGTCCAGGTGAAAAAGCACAAGAAGTTTCTTATGGTCATCCTGATCAGGGCCTTAAGTGACCCTTTCAGTTCTGAAGTCATTGGCGAGAGCATGAAAGCAGTGGCCAAAGTCCTGAAGGAGCTGAAAGAGAAGGACATAGGTTCTTCCTTCAGAGACCTCACCCAAGAGATCCGGACCTACTTTGACAATGTATGTGACCAGAACTCTCCAGCCCCAGTTCAAGCGATCTTGATTAGACTCCATTTACTCCCTGGGCATTGCTCATGTCAGAGTGAAGAGATGTTTCAGCCCCAGGGAAGAGAGGTGTTTTACGGAGGAGGAGAACATTAGGAGGATGGGGATGACATCCCTGCTCCCACAGTCTCCCCCTTCTGTTCTTCTTTCTTGCCACTGAGAACCTCAAAGAAAGTCTGAATACTAGATTAGGTAGCCAGATAACCATGAAAAGGGGGTTCCAAGGTACAATAGAGAGTGTTGGGCCTGCTCTATAACATTTTTACGTGAGAGGGTTGGAATGATTCCGTTTTGCAGAGAATTTTGAGATGTCAAATTTTGGTTTTGTTCCTATTTGTGGCAATCCCTCTCCCCAAACTTCAAAACTCTTTGTGTTAAAATGAATTCCTATTCTCAGCCGAGCTCTATTGAAAGCCTTGGGTCCGGGCAGTCTGCTCTCAGACTATCCCGGGGCTGGGAACCCAGGAAACTGTGGGAGCTAGAAGTGCCAGGGAGTTGCAAATTTGAGAGCCAGGGTCCCAGACGTTGCGGGTTTGGAAGCCCACGATCCCAGTCAGCCTGCTAGATCGGCTTCCAGGGAGCTGAATGGGTGCACTGGCAAGACAGCAGGCAGGTGTCTAAGGACCCCTGCCTGGCTTCTGGAGGAATTTCATCAAAATGGAACTGTCGCTAAAATAGTTTGATGAATCAGCAAATTCAAATCAAAAATTAGTTCATGAAAGTGTTTCCGACTAGCTGTAGTTGGAATCCCTCGACTTTAGCGTAGAAGAGATGGCTGTGCGAGGTACGTGATGTGATTGTCCCTTAGTTACTAACTTGTGGGGCTTTCTTGGCTGTAGGAGGACGATGCTCTTCGTTTATGGTCCTTTGTCCTATTTGGCATCCTGGCCCGCCTGACCAAAAGAAAATGGAAGGGCTTTTTCGCCGAGCAGGTTAGACAGAGCTGGGTCACACTTCTGCTGCACCTGCAAGACCCGAACCCCAGGGTTGCAGTGGTAAGACCGAGAGTGACTTATTTACTAAGCCAAAGGAATCTTCCTCCCAATGACAGGGGAGCTCTGCTATTCCTGCCTGCTCTGGAGGCCCAAATTCTCCCCTCAGTTCATTGCCCTCCTGCTGAGTCAGTTCCCACCAGGTTGGTCCATCGCTGCCTCACCAGAATCCAGGATAGGTCATGGGTCTGAGCCCGACAGCTCTCTATTCCTGTCTGTCTCTGCACCCTAGGCCCCTGCCTCCCCAGAACAGAAGAGAGACCTGGTGAAGCAGCTTTCGTAGGTAGATCTGTTCCAAAAAGACATTGATGCTACCTCCAGGTTGCAGTGGTAGCTCTCCCCTCTATTAGTCATTCCTGCATGTTTTCTGCCAATTACATCCAGATGAATCCCTTTTTATCCTGGAATAGATGAGCAGTCAAGCAGATGAGTTCCCTTTGAATGACCAAAGCACTCAGTAGGGAACAATTAAATGGTGTGACACGCTTCCTTTTTTTCAGGAATGCAGAGCTACGTTTCACCTCTGTGTCCCGTTTTTGGGACTGAAGAGGCTCCAAACTGCCGTGAATGAACACCTTGATGGCACAGCCGAGCTGAAGCCTGAAGAGCTCCAGGTGGACATTTGCAGACACCTTGTGAGTGAGCTGTTGAAGTGTCTGAGTTTCTTGACTGGAGTGGTATGTGGTGGTGTAGAGGTGTGGGGGGGATGTGTGATGGGTAATGGAAATAACGGTCAGAGTGGGATATATGACTGAGGGTGATGGGAAATGTAAATCTGCCACAGATCCCCATTTTTCCCATGTCCACCCAGTCACCTGTTCTTTCTCTGATTTACCTGTGGCTCGTAAAAGCATGTGCTGGCAGTCAAAGGGCACTTCTAGCCAGAGAGAGCTCATGTGTCCCTGATTTCCTCTAGGCCAAAGAGAATGCCGAGCTGCTGGAGAACTTGTACAAAAGTACCATCATGTACTTCTTTAGCAGATGGGAAGAGATCCGGGCAGTTGCAGCCAAGTTAGCTGGTGAGAGATGATGCCCAGTGTCCCTTTTGGTATTCCCATTGAGGGAGAGAGAAAAAAATCCCACTGTGCAGCACTGAGCTGCCATTAATCTCTCTGTGCCTCAGCTTCCCATACATAAATGGGGATGTTAATATCCCTACCTCTCCAGTGTGGTGGTCGGAGGAAATCATGACTTGCTATAAAGTGCTTTGGGATTGTTGCAGGGAAAGCACGGTGCAGTCATTTAATAGTAGAGGCTGGGACACTGTCTCATAGGGCATGTTTACACTTGGAGCTGGGGGTCTAATTCCCAGCTTGATGAAACATACCCGCACTAGCCCTGAGTGCTAAAAATAGAGAGTAGCTGCGATGGCAGGAGCAGGAGGAAGTTTAACCACCCCAAGTATGATCCCATCCAAACCCCAAAGTCGATTCTCAAGGTGGCTAGCTCCTCCCACTGCTCGTGCTGCTTTAGCTATATTCTAATTTTAGCATGCGAGCGCTGTCCGAGCTAGAGTGGGCCTGTCCCATTGAACTGGGAGTGATCCCCCTTGCTCAAAGTGCAGACCCACCCACAGTGTTGCTCAGTGCTCTTCACTACTACTTCATCATTGGGAGGCATGCAGCCCACCTGCCCTCAGCACCTGCTGTTTCAGGTTCCTGGCCACACCACCTTGTCAAGGAGGCAAAAGGTTCCTCCGCTTTGGCCCTGTGCCCTCTTCTCCCAAGCATACCCAGGTGAGACAGGCAGGCATTGTGGCCTAAGTCCCACCTGTCAGTCACCTTGTGGGATCCCTGCTTAGAACTCACTTATTCCTGGCCCCAGGCCTTTGCTCAGACCACTAGACCAAGACACTAGCGTAGTATGTCTCCAATAACTGACAGCAGTGGCAAGAGGAACACAGACTCTTTAAAGCAAATGGGTTTTGTGTAAACATTCTTAAAAAAAAAAGTCTTTCTCATTCTCTTCAGTGTGGACTCTAAACTGCACTAACATCCTCTTGCCCACAGCTCACCCTTAGGTCCACAGTAGGAGAGGCCAAAGACCTGTCTAGGGGCTGCTAATATCACTTTGCACTCAACAAGGGAAGGTTTTATTGTTGTTGTTTGTTTTCCATTGTGTATTTAGGCATCATCCTGGAACACACAGACAGGCAGCGTATGAAATGGCTGAACCTGGACCATCTGCTGATGTGTAAGTAATAAATACAGCTGAAGTTCTGCTAATCCGTGAGTTCTAAAGGAATTTAGCTGACAAGCAGCAGTAACCGATACCATTGGTGCAAAGTGCATCAGCCACACATCAAAGGACAAATTCAGTCTTGCCCAGTAGAAAGTCAGCTTTAATTTCCCCTGAAGGAGGCAGCTGCAGGGGGTGTGATGTGAGTCCGTGCATCTCCTGGTTGTCCTGGCAAGGCCCCCTCCGCAGCCAGTGCTATCCACTCTTTGGGCTTTATTGGCTCTCTGTGGACTGCCCAGGTGAGGAGAAATTGTAGCCACTTTCTGCTCCCCCAAATTTCCCACCAGCATTTTTTCTTCCAGTAGGTGCCCTGCATCCTGCACAAACCAGCTTGGACCTGGTCTCTGTTCAATTCCAGGGTTATTGGAGCTCAGACCGTGGCTCCTGAATAGAGATGGAAAATAAACTTAAAAGTGGAAGCTATTGAAACAATGGACCTTCTTCCATTTACAGCAGAGTGGATGACTTTCTGGTCGAGTCAGGGCCTCCCCACTTGTTGGGAGCATGGAAGGGAGCCAATGGAGGAAGCTAAAGCTTTCTTTGTATTGGAGAGCTTCTGTAGCGTGGTATTCAGAGATAGTAAGTCTCCAGCTATTTCCGGCACAGGTGACAATATGAAAAGTGAGGCATATTCATCTCTCATGTATTTTCCATCCCAATAGAAGGACTGAGCCCAGTTTCACATTTTACAATGTGATCATTCAGCTCTGGTAGTTCAAGATTCTGTGATCACGCTTAGCTGTGATTTGACAGTCTGTACACTAGCATGTTGTCCTCTGTCATTTCAGCTCTCCAGTTCCTCAAGAAAGACCCAAGTCCCTCTGTCCAGCTGGTGGCAACTGAGGTCCTAAATGACATCTGTCCTGGCCGAGTGCTTGGGGAATGAAGCGGGAGAGAAACAGAAGAAGGCGCTCCAGTAGTATAAGGGCCCTACCGTCAATCAAATGTTAACCCCACCCTTGGCCCTCGTAAGCCTTGCCCACCGGTCACTGGAAGTCCCAAGCCATGAGGAATTATTTCCAGGGTCAAGGCAGACAAATGACCGGAAGCAACATGTGTCATGTGACCCCTCTAAGAACTCCTCCCATTGTCCTCTACCAATCGGGATGGGTTTCGCCCTGATAGGAACGCCCCAAGAGAAGATTTGACCAATCAGGGGGAGTTCCGGGGCAGGATGACCTGTCTGGAAGTGGTTCGTGTGACCCCTCTAAGAATACCTCCCACCACCGTCTACCAATCAGTAGGGGTTTGAGCCACTGGGGACCACCCCGAGAGGAGGTTTGACCAATCATGGGGAGTTCCGGGGTGGGGTGATCTGTCTGGAAGTGGTTTGTGTGACCCCTCTAAGAATTCCTCCCACCGCCCTCTACCAATCAGGAGGGGTTTCAACCACTGGGGACCACCCCAAGAGGAGATTTGACCAATCATGGGGAGTTCCGGGGTGGGGTGATCTGTCTGGAAGTGGTTTGTGTGACCCCTCTAAGAATTCCTCCCACCGCCCTCTACCAATCAGGAGGGGTTTCAGCCACTGGGGACCACCCCGAGAGGAGATTTGACCAACTGGGTGGAGTTCCAGGGTGGGGTGACCCGTCCGAAAGTGCTTCGTGTGACCCCTCTAAGAACTCCTCCCACCACCTTCTACCAATCGCGATGGGTTTCGGCTGCAGAGGACCGCCCCGAGAAGAGATTTGACCAAAATGGGGCAGGTTCTTGGATTGGGTGAACCATCCAGAAGAGGGTCATGTGAGCCCTCTAAGAACTCCTCCCAACGCCCTCTGCCAATCAGAGTGCAGCACCATCACCCCATAAGTCCCAGTGCTGGGCAGAGGAAGCCATCTCTCACCAAGAAGACATGTTTTAGAAATTGTGGAAAGGCTGAGAGGAAACATGGACTCCTTTACCACCCCCGTGAGACCTTCAGATTTTGTTTTAGCTCCGAGGACCTTTGGAGTTGTGTGGAGAAAGCGCTACGGCAGTGACAGTTCCGAGGAGGGCCCTTTTACTCAACTGTTGATGGCTACGTCGGAACCCGACCCCAAAATCCAAACCTTTGTGAGGCACCCCGATGAGTGTGACAGCCTCTCATTGTCCATGCCCTAAAGTTGGAAGGCGATTGTGGTTTGGGGGAGTCACAAGGTGAACGGGAAAGACGGCGCTCAGGTAAATGAATGATTAAGAAGCGACGGTCGATCATGGGGGTGTAATGGGGTTAGGAATCGACCTGGCATTGCATAAATGTAAATACAGGCAGTGGGGTGCTTACACTGTTTTTTGTCTGAAAATCTCTCAACAGCTCGACGATGCCTTTCTAGAGGCCTTTGAGAAGTTACACATCGGTAGCCCTGTGGGAGTAAATCCATCGCACATCAGCTGTTTTTGCTCCTGTCTGAGACCCAGATCTCAAGAGGAAAATCCAGAAAAGGACAAAAATGGAAGAATGAACCAGCTCAGACTCCCTCATGGTAGGGATCATGGCCTCCTTTGTTTCAGGCGGCTGTAAAAGATGGTATTAAACCAGGCGATTAATAAAAGTTATTTAAATGGGCCAGAATGAACGTGTCTGCCTCCATACTTGTGTTCGTAAAAGACGGTCCCAGGAACAGCCATGTCTCCACAGACGGCTCTGTTAAAGAAAATCTGTTAAACCCCCAGGAAAGTTGGGGGCTTTGACGGGGTCAATCTTCTTTTTCAAGTGGCCAAAAAGCATCCTAAAACTTTAAATAGAAGACAGGTCAGAGCTTGGCTTTCACACCAGGATGCTTACACTTTACACAAACCAGCTCAAATATGTTTTAAAAGAACCAGGACCGTTGTTTCAGATGTGGACGCACAATGGCAGGCAGATTTGGTCCGTATGCACCGCTTCTCCAAACACAACAGCGGTTTTAAATACATCTTAACAGTGATAGACATTCTATCCAAATATGCCTGGGCCTTAGGCCTAAAAGACAAGATGAGCGGGGAGGAATCCAAGGCCTTGAAAGCTATTTTTAGCCAAGGTCGCGTGCCTCAAAAATGACAAACTAATCGGTGGAAAGAATTTTGAAACATACCTTTCAGCAGATTGTTGAAACGGCACAGCGTTAACGCTTTTTGTTACTGATAATGAAGTCAAAGCAGGGGTTGTGGAGCCATTTTAACAGAACTTGAAAAAGATGTGGAGGATGTGGCGATATTTTACAGCCCATAACGCCTTTCGCCACATTGACCTGTTACCTGACTTTATGAAGAGTTACAACCAGAGCTTTTACAGAACTCTACGTACCAGACCCGCCGATGTTAACCCTTCCAATTCTCTGAAGATATGGAAACCGGTTGATAGAGACGGTTTTAAAATAAAACCGGTTGTTGCCCCTTTTAGAAAAGGCGACCACGTGAGACTATCTAAAACCAAAGGAGCTTTTGAAAAAGGTTGTGAACAGACGTTTACCAATGAGATATTTATAGTGGATGAAGCCTGAACCAGGAGCCCAAGACCTGTATACCGATTAAAAGATTACGAGGGTGAGACAGTTACTGGATCTTTTTACCCTGAAGATTTACAAAAAGTA
Source organism: Caretta caretta (assembly GCF_965140235.1). Taxonomy (NCBI): domain Eukaryota; kingdom Metazoa; phylum Chordata; order Testudines; family Cheloniidae; genus Caretta; species Caretta caretta. The sequence goes on from NC_134225.1 coordinate 11,364,628, forward strand.
AACCCCAAACAAGACAAGATTTGCAGGATCGAAAAAGTTCTAGCAGAGAAAGGAAAAGGGAGAAAAAAGCAGCTACTGGTGAAATGGTTTGTGGGGGGTGGGGGATAAGTTTATCAGCTGGGTGGAAGCTTCTCAATTCTGACGTTTAGACACAAACAAACAAAAAGATTCCTCCTGCAAAGACTGAGGGAGCGAAAAATGAGCGACAGCGGGTTTTACATGACTTTGCCCAGCAATACCAGCTCTGCAGTTTTTCCTCAAAACACCAGCTCGAACTTTACAATACAGCTAATTAAGCCCTTGGATCTCCCGGGTGCCTGGGAGGTGGGGTTAGTGGAAATACAACACCCGCACAGCTGGAACGCTATCAACGAGGACACCCCTTTTGAAATCACCTTTGAAGATATGGCATAGAGTTTTATCCTACGACGAGGTTATTACTCGTCCATACCCGAATGATTGGATCATATGAACAGTACCGTGGCTTGTCATCCCCCACCGCCTGAGGTGGTCATGAACGATGACCCTGTGGGTAGAAAAGTTAGCCTTAAATCCGCTGATTTTACTTTTATGTTTTCTACCAGCAGGGAACTAGCTAACATTCTAGGTTTGGGCCCCAAGCGCAGCGTCCAAAAATTCCCCTTCTGGGCAGACATCACAGGGGGAGTTAATTCCCTGTATCTGCAAACAGATATTGTAGAACACCAGTTTGTGAGGGACTTTTCTGTTCCCCTGTTACACTGTGTCCCTGTCTGAGGAAGGAACAATGAGTTTGTCACCATCACCTACGATAAACCTCATCACGTTCCTGTCAGAAAACACCACATCGATACCATTACCATTGAAATAAAGACAGATCAGAACAGATACATCTCATTTGTTGAACGGAGTGGATGTGAAAATTTAAACTGACGCACAGATAAGACGCTTTCTGTTTAATGGGCAATGCAGCTGAAGGCTTTAAATTGCACATTGTATCAGCATCGCTTTTTGTGAAGAAAGTACGGGTGGCCCTGAGCGTTCGTCTGGGGCATGTGGAGTCCCTGCTTACCACAAATGCTAAATATCCCGTGGACCGTGTGGGAATGAAAGTGTTTAGCATCCCTGTGGGCAGCAGGGTCAATAACCAGGAGAACCTGTTTTTTGGGACAGTTACCCAAAATGCTTGTCCTAGGGTTTGTCTTATGCCTTGAGTGGAAGTTACACTAAAAATCCCTTTCATTTTAAACATTATGATATTAATTTTGTGGCCTTGTATGTGGATGGTGAACAGATACCAACCAAGCCTCTGCAACCAGACTTCGAGGCAGGATGCTGCGTGAGAGAATACATGAATCTGGTACAGACACTGGTAAACACATGACAGATCGTTCTCTGTTAATCGACCGTGAGGAGTTTCCACAGGGTTACACCTTGTTTGCCTTTGACCTGTCTCCCGACCAGGAATGCACCGATGACTATTCCCTGATTAAAACCGGGAACCTGAGAGCAGAAATACGTTTTGGGAAGGCTTTAACCATCACCATCAATCTGATCGTGCATGGGGTTTTTGACAACATCACAGAGAGAAATCAGAGGAGAGACGTTCTGCTTGACCATATGTGAACATGGACACCGTGCAGCTCTCATGTGTCTTATCAAGGTGCCTTACACAAAAAAGAATTTCTTAGATGTGTTCCCTTGTGATTTGGCTCCCTGGCGACAAGCTGTCTCAGAGACCCTTAGGTTTGTATCGCGCATCCACACAACCAACCTGGTGAACACTGGCTTGCCTTGTGTCTGGCGGAGCATAACCGTGGAGAGTTTTTAGACTCATAAGGGCACCCCCCGAAGAGCATGTTGTTTCCTAAAAGCATTCTGAAATGTTTAAACAAAAATGCCACAGGCATTGTGTTTCACAATAGACAATTACAAGACCCCCGCTCTGTCGCCTGCGGCTATCACTCAGTGTTTTTCTTACATCATCAGAGCAAGGGTTTATCTTTTGACCGGATTTTAAAATTGTAATCTAACGACTTAGTGCAAAACGACCGGATGGTGATGAATTTTGTAAAAAATACATTTAAATTCTTGGGCATGCCTAGCCTTGCTCAAAATGTGTTTCAACAAGCCCAGACATGTGTTTCTTGCAATGCTTTTTATAGCCATGTTATCCAATATTCTCAGGCATAACAGACAATGTTTTGTTTGGCATTATCCAACACATTTTTTTATAAAGTAACTTTTCCCACAGTTGCTAGGCCCCGCGAGAATTGCAGAAAAGGGGTGTTTCCACCTCGTATCCATTCTAAAATCCGTAGGGCAGGGTTTTAAAGCCTTCTCCTAGGACCCTCTTGTTGTAAATGACTTTCTGTGTTTTCTTAAGGGTTTTGGTCTCTATTTACCACTGATTTTTGCTCCTTACGATAGAGGGCTGCTGAACCTCTCTCTTTTTTGAGGTGTTTTCTCGCAGGCCCGTGCAATAGTCCAGGACTAGATCTTTCAAACTGTCAAAGTTGATCTTTTGACAGTTTGCCAAGTTCAGGGTAATACCTTTGACTTTCATACAGGCCTTTCCTCCCGACAGCTTATACCCGTATGTTTTCGGGCCTGCCGACACAAACTCGGTGATGTGTTGATCTGGCGGGATCTCGCTCGTGAGGGAATTTAGAAAGAGCTTAGCGATTTGGCGTTTAGCGGGGTTAAACCTGATCTCACGTTGGCACAAACACACGCCTTCTTTCTGGTAGAAATCGTTCATGTACTTATTTTGTTTTTCTTCGTCTGTGCACCAGCTGGGATACCCTGAAGCCTCTTGTTTCTGGCGGAGGTGTCATTTGATGTACTCTGAAAAGAGTTCATCAGATTTTTCATTAAAAAGCCAGATTTCATATATTTTTGCCACCGCGTACCCCTTCGTTATGGCCGCGTTCAATTCCACCGTGCACCAAGTCCCCAGGATGGCCCTCTCCTTGTCAGTATGGATGCACATCTCCCGCTGCTCGGTTTCCGCACAGGTTTGGCATAGCGGGAACATAAGCTTGCCACCCACTCTGACAGGTAACAATGGGAAAAAGAAGCCTTGTGTGGGGTACACTTTAAGTTTTGCAATTCCAAAATAATTTGCAAGGGGTCCAAATTTGTCATAAACTATATCGGAGTGTCCGATAGGGTATTCTTTGGTTTTCTTTACAAAAGGGTAGAAGCTGGTAAAATCGTAATAGTGGATTTCTTCCCCGGAGTTAAGTTTGTAATATAGACAGATAGCGTTTGTCCTCCCCCCAAAAAGAGCATCCCTAGGCACGAGAGGCTAGGGCAACTGGGCTCATTTTAAATACCTGCAAGCTCCCTGTCTGTTTCTTTCATCACTTCCCACTCTTGCTCCCAAAGAGTCCTCACTACAAAACCAAGTTATTTCAGATAGTCGGTCTTGAGCTGCGTCTTCTAATAAGGAAACCCAAAAGTTGTCCCCGTCATAGGGTTTTGTGCTTTTTCACAATGACAGGTGGCACAACCGTGGAAAAGAACACCCATTAAACTCTAAGGCTGTGTGTACCCTGTCAACACTGGCATAACCCTCTAAAGAGTAGGAGCCTACCTGTAGTTCCCCACCCTGTAAAGCATGCCCTATTTGTATAGTTTCTTGGTGAGAGGTATACAACAGCCACTGAATAGACGGGGTCGAATATCTTTTTCTGCCTGTGATCATTGTCTGGAGGGAGAAGAGCTACCGTGTTAGGCTCCAAAAACATAAACCTGTACATAGCCATGCAGGCAGATGCTAGTGTTATGTACCAGAATGGATCTATACACAGTTTTATCTCAGTGAATTTACCAGGTCCTCTCTCTACTAGATCTCTCTTCTCCATCATTTTCATAATCTCTTTTCTGTATAGGATACAAAGCTGTCTCAAAATTTTGATATCCTGCTGACAGTAATACGCGAGCTCTTTCTGCAAGTCAAACGTCTCCTACCTGCGGGCCTGCTACCAGTCGAGAAACTCTGCTTTTTCCCTGGGCATCATGCTTTCTACACCATAGTGCTCCACACCGGGCATAGGCCCCACGTCATTTTGATTTTCCAAAGTGTTCAAAAAATGTGGAAAATACCCTTTGCACCCTTCAAACCCCATCACCTGAGTTAGCTAACCAAGCTTCATGGGCAAAAAGTTTAAAGAGTCTATAAAACGAATGCCCAGGGCCTTAACTTCCACACACATTAGTTTACTACCCTGAGTGATCAGTTCTAGGCACATCTTTTCCTTCAGTAACTGTCTAATGATGAAGTATGCATCGTAACCTTTGGAATTGTGCGCCTGGAACGTGTAGACCCGGAACTCTTTGCCAATAAAGGTCTGAACAAACACAGAAAGACACTCATCACCCTTAAATTCCCAGGACTTTTCCGGCTTGAGGGACATAGCAAAAATGTAATTGGGAGTGTGCAACCCAGTCTCCTGTGTGTATTCGGAATCATAACAAATACACTTTTCTGAGGATTTGGGCTTTCTAAGGCTGTCCATAAAACCTAGGTGACCGTCTACATCACCAGCGATCAAACCCTGACCCTGCTTACAGCGCCTCCCTTTACGTCTGTGCCGCTTGTCCACGTAAGACTGACCCTTATCGCACAACGTTTTAGACAGGCATTCAGCTTGTTCTGTCGATGCCCAGTCGATGTGTCTGTCTAAACGCTCTCTGGACTGACAATACAGTCTACAGCGAGGACCCTCAGCTGCACGTCCACGCTGTCGGAGCAGGTTACGCTCAAGCAGAGGCAGCAGCTGTACCTGCGAGAGTGGCCGTGACTGTGCACCGTGGGGCAAAACTCACCATAATTTTTTGCTCCGAACAACTTTTTCACAACCCCATAGTAATGCTCATCGTGCAACAGGATGAAATAAGTCTTGGGGTAAACTGCCCCCCCCCCGTTTAAAAAAAGCCCCTTTCGCCGCATACAGCACCACCTGTATGTTGACTCCTAAATGCTGTTCAGACATTGCTACGTCACTGAGCATAATCTTTTTTTCATCTGACCAGCCCAGTTTCTCATGCAACTTTCTCGCCCCCGCTAACGATTCCGCGTCCGTAGGTTTATGGTCGGACATGACAGCCAAGAGTCCACGCGCAAAACACAGATGGGTACCCATGTAAGTCAGGTCTACTAAACATTGTCTCTTTTTTATGGATGATTTGACTACTGAGGATAGAATTTAAAACTCTATGAGTGGCCCCCACCCCTGTTTTTTTAAAACTGTCCCAACGAGGTGCAATGTCCCATTGACATGCAACTCTATTGCTCTGTGGCAGCTTTGAGGTCTGATTGAAGAAATCCTCAGCAGACAGCTCATCCCTAGTTCTTCAGACCAAAAACAATGGGTTAGTTCAATTACGGCTCTCTAAATGTAACTGAACATAATCATCAGGGCCTACCCTACCATTAACGTCATCGAGAACTAACTGTATCCCCCTGTGTATGGCTTCAACAACCTGCTGAGCTGAATTTATTCGCTCAAGATTGACAAAATGAAATTCCTCACAATACACCAACCCCCCAAATCTAGGTAATTCACGTTGCCAACTTCTCACTCTCTCCATACACACCTCTGCATTTTCAGGGTTACTTGGGGGTTCCTCTATGGGACCATCTACATCAGATGCTATTTGAGAGTCAGACTCTGAGGCGCCTCCGTGAGGGTCATCGGGAGGAAATGGGGACCCATCATTCTAGAGAGCCCTCTGGGGAATTTTCTAAACCAGACTCTGTGTGAGAGTCTGATTCCACCTCCCCATTTTCAGACATGCCAGTTTGAGAGCCTCCAGTCAAGGGCATCTCTTTTTGTCCCCCCTCCCCATTACCTCTTTAGCCCTTTTTAAAATTTTTACAGCGACCCTGGCCTGGAACTTTTTGGCAGCCATTTGTTTGTCCACCAAGCGCTGTCCCCCCATTTGTTTACATCTGAGCTGATGTGTATCCTTGAGGGTGCCCCTTTTACCCAGGCCCCTTTCCACGACTAGTCACGCCTGCGCAGAGCCAAAAATGGAAGTATTTTTCAAAAAGTCACCCACCAAAGCTTTTGCTTTGTTGATGTGCTTTCCAGCCCTCCGTTCTTTTAGACCCCCTGAAGATACACCATTCACCGGTATTCTGAACGAAGCATCATATTTTCCCCAAACCTTTTTAGAATGCCGTTCTTTTAGAACCCCCGAGGATACAGCCTCCCTCAGTCTTCTGAACGAAGCATCGTAGGTGGGCGTTTTCACTCATGGTTTTCTCAGGGCTTGGTGTGGAGGTGGCCGCTGAGGAACTGGAGTTGTGTTTGCGTGGTTGGTTTTTACCAGAGTCTTTTGTTTTGTCCTTGGCTTTGACGTATTTGAGGTTTGGACTGCCCTGATGCTTCATCTGCACTCTTGTGCTGTTTTGAGTTGTTAAAGGTCTCAAAGCAGATTTCTGGTTCTTTGGCTGGTCTGGTGGAGGTGTCCCTGTAGCTCTGACTACAGCATTGTCAGGAGAACTGCACATACCCGATTAGGGGGGAAGGAACATATTACAAAACTTAACTTTACCATCTTTCTCACCCACACCGATGTATTTACTTAAAATACAAAACCTCATAACCTCCCAAACACAGTATATTTACTGGGCTTCATCCATCCATCTGGTGAATTTTTCTTTTCAGCTGTCTCGTTTCTTTTTCTTTTAAGCTTGTTTACCCTCTGGTCTAAGGGTCTCTCATGTTTTGACCGTACTGTGGAGCAGACAATATTATTATGATTATGATTATTATTATTATAAATCACATGAAACTGTCTTGTAAACTTAAAAATAAAATATTCATTAGGGTGTTTTTCTTTTTAAAAAGTCAAGCTTTAAAATAAAATAATCCATTTCAGGCTGTACAACAAACAAGAGTTTTGAGTTTATTTCTACCACTTTAAAACAAAAAACAACAAACCCACAAACATTTTTTTAAATGCACTTCAGTTTGCAAAATGAAAACCAAACTGCTTTTAAAATCAACTTTTAAAATCCAGTTTAAAACATATTTTGCACATTAAAAAAGCACCCTGTTAATTTGAAACACACCATTACCATCAGTTTGCAGCCATATACTTAAAAAAAAAAACACCTATATTTTTTTACACACACACAGAGAGAGAGAGTGAGAGTTTAAAACACAGTTTGCAACAAAATACTTTTCAATAAACCCACATGCATTTAAAAGCCAATTGCAGAAAGTTACGCCCCCCCACCCCACCCCCATATGTGTTTGGGCCTTTGGATTAAAGAACAAGCAAAAATGTTAGTTAGTATTACCCCCAAATCCCTATCCAACCTGTGTAATACCTGAAGTTATTAAGCAAAACTACAGTTAAACTGGTTTTTACCTTGGCCCGGTGATGAAATGCAGTTTAAAGTGATTGGTTCCATGCTAAACAGATCACACTGCAAGAAACATAGGCACCATTATTTACTAAGACAGCATGGCCAACGAGTGATATAATAGAATATATATTTTCAGAGTTAAAAACAGGGAGCATGGCTCCTTTTGCAGTCCAGCAGCCATTCAAGAGAGTTTCTGTTGAAAGAGTCTCCAAAATACATGAGGTTTTTACACCATCCTAAGCCTTTGTTTCAAACAGACTTCAAAATAGGAGCTAGCAGGTTGATTTGATCGCTACAACTCTCAAATAATAGCTACTTAAGGACATTAGGCACCCCTCCCTAACATTCCCTTTTGTGATCTGGGGTGGGGGAATTTGTTATACCAATAAAATAAAAACCAGCAGGATCTTATTAAAAGGGAAAAGGCAAAATGCCACATTTATTGTGCATACAGAAAGAATCATAGTAAGCAGTTAGTTATAGCTATAACATTCCATTCAATTTCATATTTATTCACACATTCATTCATACACACACACACACACATACACACACACACAGGTTCTGCAAGGTTGTTATCATAGTTACCAGCCTTAGAGTTGCTCATGCCAAGCCACTGGCCAGGTGGCCTGGACACGAGGAGGGAGCAGGGCCTTGTCAGATGCACATCTGACGCGCCTGGAAGTTGGTTTGCAGAATCAGACCCCAAAGTTTTCCATTTCTAGAGTCCATTTTTATAGGAATTTATTCCTATGCCAGCCTACCCTTCATCATGCTGTTGCTGAATCAATCAGCAGATGGCACATTCCTGACGGCTCCGTCTTGTTCTTCGGTTCTCCCATCCTTGAGGCTGTTGGGTGGATTCCAGTCTGCCCTCCGGGGGTCCTCTGGTTGATGCCTTCTTTGGCCGACGGACACTGGATTCTTAGGCTGGCACCTCCCTGATCATTCAGTTATTATCCACACCAAGCATCCACCCACATACATCCTCTATCTCTATTTTAAAGCACAATTGTTAACAAAGCCAGATAAATACAACAAAAGGGCGGGGAGTCTCTGTGTGCTGTTTCTGTTGTTACAAAGTGTTGCTTTGAGAACAGACTCTGTCTAGGATGTACTAACACAATTAGCAGCTTGCAACTTTCACAGGGAGAGGGAGAGAAACAGTACCAAAACCCAAGAGACCTCTTAATTAGTAATACCCTGGAATTTAAACTATGGGGAATCAAACTCATTTGTGATTTTAATACAGAACTTCTTTAGTATGATCCAACAAATTAAGGTGTCTGCACAACCGAGCTGCTTTTGGCCACATTTTTTTCCTTTTAGTTAAAATACATTTTTCTGTAGGGCCTTCTTACAGTATTAAACAGTAAATCGCCAATCCGTAATGTAACTGTACCCATTTCCAAGTGGGGACCCTTTGCAGATCTTTGGGGCTTGTTTTTTAAACATGTTTCTTTCATGCTTAAAGTTTGGGGTGGGGGGTTGAAATAAAATGGTTGTATCACAACCATAATAAACACCCACAGCTTTTAAAAATTTGTCTTTCGAGCAAATGATTGTTCTAAAGCATGGTGAAGATTTGTGAACCCTTCAAACATTTCAGTTTTGGGTTAGACCCGTGTGTGTGTGTGGGGGGGGGGGGGTTTGGTTGGTTGTTTTGGGTTTTTTGGGTAAATATAGTATTTTAAACTTTTAATGGCTTTGAATTGCTAGAAAGAGTGACCCATAGCATTCAAACAACTCCTGGGTCATATTTAAACTGTCCAGTAAAGTTCTGCCAGTTTCTGGGTCATTTTCACTGTCCAATAGTGCTCTACCAACTCCAGGGATTACATTTAAACTGCCCAATAGCATCTGCGAATTCCTGAGGTTTTATTTCATTTCATATTAATCCAAACTCACCCACCCACCTCCCTTACTACGGGTGCACACCCATCAAATTTATCCCTCTAGCAACAAGGGTAAGGAATCACAGTTACCTTCGCTATTCAGTGGGGGTGTGGTTAAAACCATTCAGTTCAACAGGATGAGTCAACTCTATTGTACTCAAACACATGTCTGAACCATCCCTGTTTTGTTTTCGTGTTGTAAGCAGAGGCAGGATGAGCTCTACCCTGACATCTGGTGGTGAGTTGTGGAAAAGGACTTCAGGAGCTGATCTCGTTTGCACAGGCACACCCACCCCGCCTAGCGTGAGCCCACAGGAGCCCAAACGGTCACTTTGGCTGCTGTGGGATCCCCCGTGTCTCTGTTATTGGGGCAGGAAGAATAAAGTGTTGTTATCCTGATTATGTGAACCAAGGACAGTGGAACTGTCCTTGGCCTTTTATGACGGAGGGACTCGCCATCAACTAAGTAGCACTCGCTAGGCAAGGGACAAGGATTCCAAAACTAGTAAATTGAGAGAGTTTAGAGGTTTGTGCCTAGTGATGTGAGCCCCCTTCTGAGGGCCCCAAACACCCATTGCACTTTCTCTCCATTGTGTAATGTCAGAGGTAATTTTGATTCTATTAGGAGTTTGGTTACAGACTGCAGAGCTGACGTCACTTTGGGTTCATGGTGTCCCAGCTCTGAGGCCCCCCTACTACTTAACACAGTATTCAGTGATTTCAACTTGTCATAGGGGAGCTTCAGTGCCCCACTGGTGGGGGCTTGACCTGGTTTTGCATTGTGTTACTGGGAGGGAACTCCTAGATACTGAATCCAGCCCCTGTTGTGGCTAACTCTGATGGGCAGAAGGGTTACACTGTAAACACATTTTTAGGATTTGTTCCCCTCCCGCTTCACAGCTTTTTGCTGTAAATGGGTCTCTTTTACACAAAGACACAAGACCTAGGTTCTCACAAACCATTTTTTTTCATTTAAAACTCATACAGCTTCTTGAAAACAAACCCAGAGGCTCCATTAAAACTTTTAGCTCACTTAAGGGCCAGAGACCTTCTAACAGAAACACAGATAATCGCAAAGCCCTTTTCATTCGATTTTTTAAAATGTACAGCGACCAAGTTTTATATTGCATGTTTGTCCCCTCATCATTCTCTCAATTAATCCTTTTAGATTTCTTACAAATAGACTTTTTCTTAAGCAGGGTTCTGTCACTTTTTGTGTGGACCAGACGGTCAATGTAACGCTGTAAGCAGGCATCTTCCAGTTTGGACATTTTCTTTAAAACAAGGTCAGGGTCTCCACTGAATTGCACAGCATTTCTCAAGGTCACCCCTTGCGCTAAATGTTCTTGGGTTAGGCACAGATGTTGCATAACATAACCTGTGGCAATAATAGTGTTCAATAAGCTTTCCAAACATAGCTCAGCACACAGGTCCCAGAGCTTGCAGTTTCTATCCATTGAAGTCCAAGTCACACAGTCATGGTGCCATTGGGCTGGGGCATCTATGACACAGCCCTCACCATTTTCAAAAAGCTTTTCCCTAAGACAGTGATGAAGAACAGCATAAACAGCAACACGTACAATAGTCCGCATAACATTTTTACGCTCATGATGTGGCACTGGCTCAGCAAGTTCCATGCCAAGCCTCCTCCTAAACTCCTCGTAGCCGTCCTCCTCGGAGTCATCTTCAACAATTTCTAGCGGCGTTGAGCAAAAACAAGGCGGGCCTGGTTCACCTTCGCTGCTTGATGCAACGCCGTCCAGGGCCTCCGGGTCCTCTGGAAAGGCATCGTCAAGCTGTCGAGAGATTTTCAGACAAGAAACAAGCGTAAGTTCCCACTCCTTGTTTTTAGATTTACACAACCCCTGGTTCCTAACCTCATTACACCCAATCATCGACCGTCGCTTCTTAATCATTCATGTACCTGAGCTACGTCTTTTCCATTCACCTTGTCTGCCAGTGCCTCCCCCACGCCATGATGGCCTTCCTCCTCCAGGGTGGCGGATGACGAGAGGCCACCATGCTCATGGGGGTGTCTCATGAGCAGTTGGGCTTCAGGTTCGGATTCTGGCATATCCATCAATGGCTGGGCCAAAGGAATCCCCTTGGCTTTTCTCTCATCCTCTTCAGAACTGTCGCTGCTGTAGCGCTTTCTCCACACAACTCCAAAGGTCCTCGGGGCTAAAACAAAGTCTGAAGTTCTTACAGGGGTGGTAAAGGAGTCCACGTTTCCTCTCAGCCTTTCCACAATTTCTAAAACACGTCTTCTTGGTAAGAGATGGCCTCCTCTTCCCAGCGCTGGGACTTATGAGGTGATGGTTCTGCACTCTGATTGGCAGAGGACATTGGAAGGAGTCCTTAGAGGGGTCACATGACCCTCTTCTGGGTGGTGGAGCCCGTCCCAGAACCCACCCTATTTTGGTCGAATCTCCTTTTGGGGCTGTCCTCTGTGGCCAAAACCCATCGCGAATGGTAGAGGGTGGTGGGAGGAGTTCTTAGACGGGTCACACGAGCCACTTCCTGACGGGTCACCCTGCCCCAGAATTCCCCCCAATTGGGCAAATCTCCTCTCGGGGTGGTCCCCAGCGGCTGAAACCCCTGCTGATTGGTAGAGGGCAGTGGGAGGAGTTCTTAGAGGGGTCACACAAACCCCAGAACTCCCCCTGATTGGTCAAATCTTCTCTCGAAGCGTTCCTGTGGGGGCAGAATCCATCCTGATCAGCAGAGGACAGTGGGAGGAGTTCTTACAGGGGTCACATGACACACCTTGCTTCCGGACATGTGTCCACCTTGACCCTGGAAGTAATACTCCCAAGAGGTGGGACTTCCAGTGACCTGTGTGCAGGGCTTACGGGGTCAAGGGGTGGGGTTAACGTTTGATTGATGGTAGGGCTCTTATACTACTCGCTCCCGCTACCCAAAATTGGAACAAAAGCGACGAAAATACTGGAGAGAAAGAAAGGAATGTTTTAAATGTTTTAAATCCTTGTACTGTGCTGTAAATTCTTTTCCCCAAATTAATTCAAAACATTCATTTGTATTTTTTATTTTTCTATGTTTTGTTCTTGTTTTATAACAGAATACAGCAACTATAATACTGGCCAGTATTATGCTTTTATAAATAGAATACAACAACCATAACAGTGGCCCGTATTAGCCATTCTCCTACTGCTCAGATGCTGTAAGGGAGAGAAGGCTCAGGCCCTGTAAAGTAGGCTGGGTTGATTTTTTATGACTCGAAGTGTTTTTATTACACATCAGGACATCTAGTCATTCTGATTTAATTGGGGATTGGTCCTGCTTTTGAGCAGGGGGTTGGACTAGATGACCTCCTGAGGTCCCTTCCAACCCTGATATTCTATGATTCTATGCAGCCTCTGGACAAGCTCAGTGATAAGCATGTACATTACACTGCTTGCTCAGGGGTCATTACTATAGAAACAGCCAAGTACTGGCCCAGATCCTCAAATACACCTGACCTTTAGACTCTGGGTTGTTCTAAATTATGCTGTCTTGTAACAGCCATTGCTGTACGGGAGATTGCTGTAGCACTGGGGTCGGCAACGTTTGGCATGCAGCCCCCCAGGGTAAGTCCCCTGCCGGGCCAGGCCAGTTTGTTTACCTGCCGCGTCCGCAGCTTTGGCCGATCGCGGATTCCACTGGCCGCGGTTCCCCACTGCAGGGCAACGGGGGCTGCAGGAAGGCTGCAGGGCTGCAGAATCAATCCTGAAGCACTTGCATGAGAGGAAAGTGATCAGGAACAGCCAGCATGGATTCACCAAGGGAAGGTCATGCCTGACTAATCTAATCGCCTTTTATGATGAGATTACTGGTTCTGTGGATGAAGGGAAAGCAGTGGATGTATTGTTTCTTGACTTTAGCAAAGCTTTTGACACGGTCTCCCACAGTATTCTTGTCAGCAAGTTAAGGAAGTATGGGCTGGATGAATGCACTACAAGGTGGGTAGAAAGCTGGCTAGATTGTCGGGCTCAACGGGTAGTGATCAATGGCTCCATATCTAGTTGGCAGCCGGTATCAAGTGGAGTACCCCAAGGGTCAGTCCTGGGGCCGGTTTTGTTCAATATCTTCATAAATGATCTGGAGGATGGTGTGGATTGCACTCTCAGCAAATTTGCGGATGATACTAAACTGGGAGGAGTGGTAGATACGCTGGAGGGGAGGGATAGGATACAGAAAGACCTAGACAAATTGGAGGATTGGGCCAAAAGAAATCTGATGAGGTTCAATAAGGATAAGTGCAGGGTCCTGCACTTAGGACAGAAGAACCCAATGCACAGCTACAGACTAGGGACCGAATGGCTAGGCAGCAGTTCTGCGGAAAAGGACCTAGGGGTGACAGTGGACGAGAAGCTGGATATGAGTCAGCAGTGTGCCCTTGTTGCCAAGAAGGCCAATGGCATTTTGGGATGTATAAGTAGGGGCATTGCCAGCAGATCGAGGGACGTGATCGTTCCCCTCTATTCGACATTGGTGAGGCCTCATCTGGAGTACTGTGTCCAGTTTTGGGCCCCACACTTCAAGCAGGATGTGGATAAATTGGAGAGAGTCCAGCGAAGGGCAACAAAAATGATTAGGGGTCTGGAACACATGACTTATGAGGAGAGGCTGAGGGAGCTGGGATTGTTTAGCCTGCAGAAGAGAAGAATGAGGGGGGATTTGATAGCTGCTTTCAACTACCTGAAAGGGGGTTCCAAAGAGGATGGCTCTAAACTGTTCTCAATGGTTGCAGATGACAGAACGAGGAGTAATGGTCTCAAGTTGCAGTGGGGGAGGTTTAGATTGGATATTAGGAAAAACTTTTTCATGAAGAGGGTGGTGAAACACTGGAATGCGTTACCTAGGGAGGTGGTAGAATCTCCTTCCTTAGAGGTTTTTAAGGTCAGGCTTGACAAAGCCCTGGCTGGGATGATTTAACTGGGAATTGGTCCTGCTTCGACCAGGGGGTTGGACTAGATGACCTTCTGGGGTCCCTTCCAACCCTTATATTCTATGATTCTATGATTCTATGATTCTATAAGCCGTGGCCAGCACATCCCTCACCCCGCGCTGCTTCCCGCAGTAAAACAGAAGGTTTATTAGACGACAGGAACATGGTCTAATACAGAGCTTATAGGTGTCGAGAACCGGACCCTTCAGCTGGGTCCATTTTGGGGGGCAGTGAGCCAGACAACCACGTCTGCCCTTCACTCCATGTCCCAGCCAGCCCAAACTGAAACTCCCTTCAGCCCCTCCTCCTCTGGGCTTTGTCCCTTTCCCCGGCCAGGAGGGCACCTGATTCCTTTGTTCTCCAACCCTTAGGTCTCACCTTGCAGGGGGGAAGGGCCCAGGCCACCAGTTGCCAGGAAACAGGGTGTTGGCCATTCTCTGTGTCCAGACCCATGCACACACCTGCCCTCTAGGTATCTGCAACGATCATACACCCTTCTCCCACCACCTAGATACTTAAGAACTGCCTAGGAGAAACCGAGGCACCCCCACACTATTCAGAGGAAACATTAAGAACAGTCCCACTTCGTCACACTGGGTATGAGATTTTGCTGTTTGTGCAGGGAGCTGGGAGCCCCAGGGCGCCCTGTTTAACCCTGGGACTTGGTGCCTCGCCAAGAGGCCCTGCAATGAGTGTTGGGCTGAAACCCAGCCAGCTTGGTTTACATCCGGCCCACAACAGCGTCAGATGGAGCGAATAGGCCAAAGTGAAAGCAGAGCCTCTCCCCAAGCCTCTGGGAAAGACTGACCTGCCTTGCAGGGCGGGTGTGCAATTCCTAGCTTCTCCCTCCCTCCTGGCTGCTGTTAACGGGAGGCAAACAGGGACGGCAATAAACTCCTCTGGTAGGAACGAGCCTGCGCCGCTGGGGAACGGAGCCACCTGGAGCGGATTAAAAGCCCTAGTCCCAGAGCCAGGGCAAGTGCTCTCCTCTGGACAGCGGTTGGGGACATCATACAGGGCGGCTTTCGGGCCCAGGGTTCTCATCCTGGCGCTTCAGCTGCTAGTTACCTGGGGCCTCCTGTTCTGCAGCGCTGAATCTCACAGCTGCACTGAGGTCACTGGGGCAGATCCACTGCTCGTGTCAGTGACCACGGCTCCAGGAACGGGGCTGGAGAATGTGCTGTGCCCCTGGACAGGGCTGGGACAAACTGCCCCAGCTGAGGTCTGCCCCAATGGGAGCTATGGGGAGCCCAGCGTACTGGAAGCTGCTGCCGCCCCTGCGTTTGTGATGGAGAATGTGGGGTGATGGGGGGGGGGCAATTCAGCACAAACAGCTCCTTTCGATTTCCTCCCAGCCACCCCAGCATGCCTGGGGACTCCCCTCCCCAATCAATCAAAGCCCAAGACGGGGATCTGAAGCTCGATATGAAGTTAATCCTCCGCCAGCTGATGTAACCCACGCACCTTCTGGGTGTGGTGTTGTGTCCCATCGAGTGGCACCAAGACCATTCGAGAGAGAGATAAGATGAGTCTGCTCTGCAGCCGTCGCTAACAGCCAGGGGGCTTTTAGCTCATGCAATAGAGGCTCATGCACTAAGCTTCAGAGGCCCCAGGTTTGATCCCCACCCGCCGACGAGCAGGGTCTGTGGGAGTGACGCTGGCGTGGCTGGCAAGGGGCAGCAGGAAGGGTTTCCACTGAACGTTAAGGGAAAGGAACTTGCTGGCTGTGGCACGGTGCAGCCGGCTGGTTGGCACACCGGGAAAGGAACATGGAGAAGAGCTCCGGCCCTGGCTGGTTCCCAGCTCTTGTCTTGGCCTTGTAAAAGGCTAACAGACGTAGTGCGAGGTTTGAAAGCGAACACACCGTGTTCTGGGCCTGGAGCAGCGCCTGGGAAGCGTTCCCAATCAACAACCGCGCCGGGATCCCTGTAATCCGCACCAGAGTGCAGGGGGAGGGGAGGGAGCTGGAGGGCCTTTGAAAACACAGACAGCTTGATGCCAGCCTTCCCTGGCTGCATGAAGCTATCCTCCAGAACCATGCCACCAAGGGCCCAGTCCTGCAGCGGGACAGCCGGAGGGTTGGTGTCGCTATCCTCCTGTTCTATGGAGGGGGAAACTGAGGCACAGAGCTGGGCCACGTCAGGGCGCGGCTGGGGATGGAGCCCGTCAGATCCTCACGAGCTGCTGTGCAGCACTAGCCCTTGTGTCTGCGCCAGGTATAAACCCAGGCCCCTTGTGCAGGCCCAGCCGTCCGTCCCCTGGCGGGCAGCAGGGCCCATGCGGGAGCCCCCACGCAGCCCCCCACCGCCCTCGGCTGCAAAGCAGCCCCAGCCCCACGGCAGGGTTACGTTCTCCTCCCCTGCCCTGTGTTCTGGCTCCTCCAGGACCCTTCACGAGGCTGGCAGGGGAGCGCTGAGCTTGGAGCCTGGCCAGGCTGGAGCTGGCCCAAAGGAAACACCTCCACGGTCTTTCCAGGTGCCACCCAGTCCCCCGGCGCCTGCAGGAAGGTTTGGGGTAATCACACACACGCCGGGTCTCCCAGTCACCAACGCTTTGCCCGGAGCCTGGCTCGGAGGAAAGCGCAGACGCAGTCCAGCCAGCCTTGACGTCCCTCTCCGCGGAGCTGGGAACGCGCCTGGAGCTGCCAGCCCAGTCCTGTCTACTCAGCGAACGGCTTGTTGCTGCTCTTTCCTGGGTCTCCTCCTCCCTCCCCAGCCCTGGAGCCAGACGAACACCCACACACAGGCCTACTGTGCCCATGGCTGTACAGCGGCTGCAGGGCTGCAGCCATCGCGTCCTGGACATATTCAAGGGGAGCCCGATGGGATTGGCCAGGCAAGGAGGGCATGAGCCCTGCCCAGCTAGGATGGGGCACCATCCCCAGGCTGCTGCATCAAAGCCAGCCCTGGCTAGGAGCGATTCTGCAACCCAGGAGAGATTCTGCAACCATCCGCCTGCTGCAGAAAGACATCAAGGTGAACTTGTCCCAGCTTGGAACTCCCTGTAGCCAATGGGATACATTTGGGTCAGGAAAAAGAAAAGGAGGACTTGTGGCACCTTAGAGACGAACCAATTTATTTGAGCATAAGCTAAAGCTCACTTCATCGGATGCTTATGCTCAAATAAATTGGTTCGTCTCTACGGTGCCATAAGTACGCCTTTTCTTTTTGCGAATACAGACTAACACGGCTGCTACTCTGAAACCTGTCATGATTTGGGTTAGGGTGAATATATGTCAAGAAGACAAAACCATTCCTTGAGAGGGGCATGGCAGTGAGCTAGGCCCGGCCTGAGGGCCTCAGAGACCCCCTTGTCCCACCCTCTCTGCCTAGCTTCGGAACAGTCTAGGGGGTTCTCTGTGTGTGAAATTCCTCTCACTCTGCCTTCATTTCCAGGGCTGGAGGGGGGCTGGACTATTTAGCTGCATGCAGCACATTGGCTTCTTGGGGTGAAGTCCCATCACAGAGAGGTGCACACAGGGCTAGGGAATGGGCAGCTCCCTCAGACAGTCATAGTAGTCCCTGAATCACACATGCAACACGAAGGGCCCATGAGAGTGCTGAGTCCTGAGAGCACCACGGCTCCAGCTGGACTGGATCTCCTAGCTCTCCCCCTTCCCCCAGAAGGTGGGGGTGAGCAGCTCTCAGATCACAAGGGATGCTTTGCCAGCTTATACAAGGCTATTGGAATGCATTGTTTATTGGTGGGAGAAAAGGACCTAGAGAGCTGAGGTTTATGGGCCAACAGGCTTTGAAGTCTGCACTGGGTTTGCGTGCTGACGCACACCGTCAGTGAGACCAGGGAAAGCACACGCACAGGGCTGTGGACAGCTCTGGCCCATGGGCTGGGCTGGGCTCAGAAGCATCCAGCGGAAGGAAGGCTTCGGTATTTCACTAGAAGGGGGAATAGGTCAGAGGCGAACTGCCGATTGGAGCTGGCTCGCTCGTGGTGGCAGGCCCCGCCCTTTACAGACACGTGACTCCATCCTCGTGTCCATGCTCCCCGAGCCCTTTAAAACAAGGGTAGCCAAAGGCAATGTTTCCATGGCTGTCCCAAGGAGCTTGGCTGCTGGAGGTTACAGGACACAGGCAGCAATGGTTTACCTTGAACCAAGCGGCTAGGCCAGGAGCATGACATGCCAGAGACCCAAGGTCTCCACGAGCCACACCACCTACGAAAAGATGATGCCGCTGGATTCTTTGCAAACTGAGCAAGGCCCTCAGGTCCTCTCACCCATCCCCTCCTGCTCCCCAGGCCTCCCCGCAGATGCTGCTGACTCTGCATTCCAGTGCTGGGGAATGGCAATGCTGGATGGAGACTCCCCTACTGGGGCTGTGCAGGAAGGTCTAGCAGTGTGGGGGCATTTATCGTGGGTCAGTGCTCCTGCTCTGTGCCTGATTATCAGCTTCAGTGACCAATTTCTTGCTCTAACAGCACCCAGAGAGCACAGGATTTGCTGTGATAGCTCACTGCAGCGCCCAAAAGCCAGGTATCCTGTCTCCATAGTCAGAGGCTTCAAGAAAGGTACCAGAGACCTTGCAGTGTGTAATTATGGAATAACCTTCTCTTTGGGGAATGTGCCCCCCTGTCGTCAGTGGCTGGCTCCTGCCCTGTGGAGATGGTTTTATAGTCCTGGTGTCTCCTGCCCTCTCTAGCTGGTGATATCTGGATCATCCATATATATGTCTCATCCTTTTTTGAATCCCACTAGACATTTGGCCCCCTCAATATCCTGTGGCAGTAAGTTCCGCTGGTGAATTATGTGTTCTTAAGAAAGCCTTTCATTGGTAAGTCCTGAAAGCCCAAGGTGGCAAGGCGGCTGTGACTGTCTCATGGCTGCTGTGTTCCCTGTGCGAGAGTCAGAGGGGCATCATTCAGGCTGCCTGCCCGCACCCCCGGGTAGAAGTATGGCCGCAGGGGCTCCAAGAAGATGCCACTGAAGGTGTAGATGTGACAGCTGCCAGTCACGTTGCAGAAGGACACCTCTCCGGCCTCAAAGTCCAGGAGGATGCCAATCTGCCGAGGCTTCACTCTCAGCATAAGCTCGGGCAGGGGGGAAGTGAGCGCTGCATACTCATCCCCATTGTGCAGCCACACCGTCCCGAAACCAGTCGCTGGTGAGGGCGTGAATATTCCCTGCCTGCTCACACACTCCTCACAGACCCCCAGTGTCCAACATGGCTTGTTCCCTACTTCCACCTCCCAGTAGTGCTTCCCGGCTGTGAACCGCTGCCAGCCCAGGATGCAGGTGCACGTGTCAAACCGCTTCGGGTTACTGGGGACGTCCCGCCTCTTGTTGCCCACCCTCACGCTCCGCTGATCCCGGGACAAGAGCAGGTAGGCATTGGCTGTGTTGGGGTCCACAGTCACATGCGCTAGGGACAGAAAGAGAATCACATGGTGCATCCCATTAGTGTCTGTTGGTTACTTATGTCCTGCCCTTTCCTAGCACCTCCCTCAGAGGTGCTGTATAGACTGGAATGAATCCAGCCCCAACCCCCAGGAGCTGGGTCGGTGTCATTATCCCCGTATGACTGAGGCAAGGGGGGTGCGGGGAATTGCCCTCAGTCACACAGGGAGTCAGCTGCAAAGCCAGGAGGAGTCCTGACTCTCCATCTCCTGATCTAAACAGTAGACAACCCTCCCTCACAGATCCAGGAATAGAACCCAGGAGTGCTGACTCCCACCCCCAGCGCCCCCACTCATACCCACTAGACCTCGAAGTCTAACTTACAAATGCAGATTTTTTTTTGGTTACCTAACCTACTTCTTATTCTGCCAATCGCTCAGACAAACAAGTTTGTTTACATTGACGGGAAATACTGCTGTCTGCTTCTTATTTACAATGTCACCTGAAAGTGAGAACACATGGAACTTTTGTAGCCAGCGTTGCAAGGTATTTACACGCTAAATATGCTAAACATTCATATTCCCCTTCATGCTTCAGCCACCATTCCAGAGGACATGCTTCCATGCTGATGATGCTCATTAAAAAAATAATGCATCAATTACATTTGTGACTGGACTCCTTGGGGGGAGAATTGTATGTTTCCTACTCTGTTTTACCCACATTCTGCACATATTTCATGTTATTGCAGTCTCGGATGATGACCCAGCACATGTTCGTTTTAAGATTTCACTGCAGATTTGACAAAACGCAAAGAAGGTACCGATGTGAGATTTCTAAAAATAGCTACAGCACTCGACCCAAGGTTTAAAATTCTGAAGTGCCTTCCAAAATCTGAGAGGGACAAGGTATGGAGCATGCTTTTAGAAGCCTTAAAAGAGCAACACTCTGATACAGAAACTACAGAACCCAAACCACCAAAAAAGAAAATCAACCTCCTGGTGGCATCTGACTCAGATGATGAAAATGAACATGTATCAGTCCACGCTGCTTTGGATTATTATCAAAAGCAGAGCCCATCATCAGCATGGAAGCATGTTCTCTGGAATGGTGATTGCAACATGAAGGGACATATGAATCTTTAGCGTATCTGGCACGAAAATATCTTTCAACGCCAGCGACAACAGTGCCATGGGAACACCTGTTCTCACTTTCGGGTGTCATTGTAAACAAGAAGGAGGCAGCATTATTTTCTGCAAATTGTAACCAACCTTGTTTGTCTGAGCGATTGGCTGACCAAGAAGTAGGACTGAGTGGACTTATAAGCTCTAAAGTTTTACATTGTTTTATTTTTGAAAGCAGTTTATATATATATATATATATATATATATATATATATATAATTCTACATTTGTAAGCTCAACTTTCATTGTAAAGAGACTGCACTACAGTACTTGTATGAGGTGAATTGAAAAATAGTTTTTTTTTGTTTTTTACAGTGCAATTATTTATAATCAAAAATAAATATACAGTGAGCACTGTTCACTCTTTATTCTGTGTTGTAATTGAAATTAATAGATTTGAAAATGTAGTAAACATCCAAAAATATTTAAAAGAAATGGTATTCTATTGTTGTTTAACAGCACAATTAATCGCGTAATTCTTTTTTGAATCATGCGGTTAATTTTTTGAATCGCGCAGTTAATCGCAATTAACTTTTTTAATTGCTTGACAGCCCTAATTTTAATATGGCTAATGTAAACATATACATCCAGGAACAAAACCTGTAGGCCTTAGTTAGAGGATGGGGGACTCTATCCTGGGAAGCAGTGACTCTGAAAAAGATTTGGGGGTAGAAGTGAATAAGTAGCTGAACATGAGCTCCCAGTGTGATACAGTGACCAAAATAGCTAGAGTGATCCTGGGATGCCTAAATAGGGGAATCTCGAGTAGGAGTAAAGAGGTTACTGTACCTCAGTAGTGGCACCAGTGTGATCCCTACTGTGTCCAGTTGTGGTATCCACAATTCAAAAAGGATGTTAATAAATTGGAGGGTTCAGAAAAGAGCCACAAGCATGATTAAAGGACTGGAAAACATTACTTATAGCGATACAGGCAAGGAGCTCAATCTATTTATCTTAACAAAGAGAAGGTTAAGGGGTGATTTGATTACAGTCACCAAGTACCTACATGGGGAACAAATATTTAATAATGGGCTCTTCAATCTACCGGCGATTCGTATAACATGGAAGTTGAAGCTAAACAAATTCAGACTGGAAAAAAGGTGTAAATGATTGACAGTGAGGGTAATTAACCATTGGAATAATTTACCAAGGATTGTGATGGATTCTCCATCACTGACCATTTTAAAATCCAGATTGGGTGTTTTCCAACAAGATCTGCTCAAGGGATTATTTTTGGGAAGCTCTCTGGCCTGTGCTATCCAGAAGACCAGATTAGATGATCCCTTCTGTCACTGGAATCTATGAATCTATGATTTGCCTAATTTTGAGACAAAGCCGGAGCCAGTAGCCCTGGGGATGATGGAGAAAGGAAGGGAGAATTGAGGCTGTGCAGCTCAAGCCAACAACCCTAATCCAATGACTGCTTCATCTTGAGCAGATACTTTTGAATAACAAATTCCCTTCCAAACTGAGGTGGCACCCCCTCTTCTCTCCCCCAGCTGATACACTGGAAAGGGCCTAGGATGTCTGGCTGCAACAGGCCCGAGGATCACAGCCCTTCAACAGCTGCACCAGGCCCGGGGCTCGCAGCCCTTCAGCCTCTAGGCTGGGCCCGGGAGACGCAGCCCTTCACCCTCTAGGCTGGGCCTAGGGCTCGCAACCCTTTAGCCTCTAGGCTGGGCCCAGGGCTCGCAGCCCTTCAGCGTCTGCGCCGGGTCTGGGGCTCGCAGCCCTTCAGCATCTCCACCTGCCTGCAACTCACAGCCCTTCTGCTCAGCTCTTTGGGACTCAGCCCCAGCCACTGAAAAGTTGGAATTCTTTTTTAAGCAGAAAGTGGATTTGTGCCCATGACTCAAAAGCTGCAGGACAGATTCTGTCCCAGCCTGGCCCCGAGCACAGATTCCCCTGGGATTTGGCTGAGATGGGAGAGGAGGAACGTCAGTGTGTGAGGGGATCTGGAGAGCAGCGCAGGACAGGGGTTGAGAGAGATGCTCTCTCTCAGCTTTGCTGCCAGGACTCTGAGTTGTCTGTAGCTCATATCTGGAGGCTGGGCACTGCCTGACTGCGGGACAGGCTGATGGCACTGCTCTACTCACCGAGACAGGCTGTGTTCTTCGAGCAGAGCTCTTCCCTGCACAGGATCAGACCCCGCCTCATGGTGTCCTTACCTTTCCTGAGTTGGCGTTTATATTCCCTAGCCCCGGGCATGTTTCACTGGCCCTCATTTTCCCTAATAAGGGAGGGGTTTGCTCCTTCCTCTCTTCCCGAAGCCCTGAGGATCGTCCAGCCCTGCTGAGCTCTCGATGGTTCCCTTGGCCTTGGCCTCACAGCCTATCACGTTTCCCACTTCTGGTTTGGAAGAAACGTGCCTGCGAACATACAGCCGGTCTGGGCTTGGCGAGATGCCGGGTGAGGCCAATGCAGGGTCTCAGGAAGGCCATTTTCCAGTTACATAATTTCGCAGAATTTAATGGGACATTGGACCATCAAGTCTGACTTCCTGTATAACACAGGCTAGACAGTCCTTCCACCCTGACACCCCTTCCACCTGGACACCCCAACACCCCAATGGTAGGGAATCTACAAGTTTAAAAATATTGACGAAGTTTAAAAGCTTCAGCTCTTCTCCAGGCTGCTCCTTCCCATAGCAAGAGCCTCACAGAGAGCCTGAAAAGAGAGAGAGAGAGAGAGAGAGAGAATGTGAGTCAGGAATGACAACAGTACTGGCGGGGAAGGTACTACATTTATAAACAGCAGGTCCTGCTGCAATGTCACATGCTATGCTTGAGTTATGTCAAGGTTACAGAAGATGACGACCATGTTTTCAGAGTCAGAAGCCAAGGCATCCGATAGAAGGGTTGAGCCACTGGCTAGACCAGTACAGTGAAAGTGAGGCACTCTCGTGTTGAGGCAGTTATGCTGGTGTAGGAGTGCTAGTCCTGGGATCGCTATTCCTATAGGAGAAGCGGAATAAGCTCCACGGGTATAAAGATGTAGAACTGCAACCACACTAGGCCCTGGTCCACACTAGGAGTTGAGGTCAAATTTAGCAGTGTTAAATCGATTTAACCCTGCACCCGTCCACACGATGAAGCCCTTTTTTTCGACTTAAAGGGCTCTTAAAATCTATTTCCGTACTCCACCCCAGACAAGGGGATTAGCACTTAAATCAGCCTTGCCGGGTTGAATTTGGGGTACTATGGACGCAATTAGACAGTATTGGCCTCCGGGAGCTATCCCAGAGTGCTCCATTGTGACCGCTCTGGACAGCACTCTCAACTCAGATGCACTGGCCAGGTAGACAGGAAAAGACCCGCAAACTTTTGAATTTGAATTTCCTGTTTGCATGGTCACCTGCAGCTTGCCACACTGGCCAGAGCTCATCAGCAGAGGTGACCATGATGGAGTCCCAGAATCGCAAAAGAGCTCCAGCATGGACCGAACGGGAGGTACCTGATCTGATCTCTGTATGGGGAGAGGAATCCGTGCTATCAGAACTCCATTCCAGTTTTCGAAATGCCAAAACTTTTGTCAAAATCTCCCAGGGCATGAAGGACAGAGGCCATAACAGGGACCCGAAGCAATGCTGCGTGAAACTTAAGGAGCTGAGGCAAGCCTACCAGAAAACCAGAGAGGCAAACTGCTGCTCCAGGTCAGAGCCCCAAACATGCTGCTTCTATGATGAGCTGCATGCCATTTTAGGGGGTTCAGCCACCACTACCCCAGCCGTGTTGTTTGACTCCTTCAATGGAGATGGAGGCAACACAGAAGCAGGTTTTGGGGATGAGAAAGATGATGATGATGAAGTTGTACATAGCTCACAGCAAGCAAGTGGAGAAACCGGTTTTCCCAACAGCCAGGAACTGTTTCTCACCCTGGACCTGGAGCCAGTACCCCCCGAACCCACCCAAGGCTGCCTCCTGGACCCGCCAGGAGGAGAAGAGACCTCTGGTGAGTGTACCTTTTAAAATAGCATACATGGTTTAAAAGCAAGCATGTGTAATGATTAATTTGCCCTGGCATTTGCGGCTCTCCTGGATGTACTCCCAAAGCCTTTGCAAAAGGTTTCTGGGGAGGGCAGCCTTATTCCGTCCACCACGGTAGGACACTTTACCACACCAGGCCAGTAGCACATACTCGGGAATCATTGTAGAACAAAGCATTGCAGTGTATGTTTGCTGGCATTCAAACAACATCCGTTCTTTATCTCTCTGTGTTATCCTCAGGAGCGTGATATCATTCATGGTCACCTGGTTGAAATAGGGTGCTTTTCTTAAGGGGACATTGAGAGGTGCCCATTCCTGCTGGGCTGTTTGCCTATGGCTGAACAGAAATGTTCCCCGCTGTTAGCCACGGGGAGGGTCTAGCCACGTGGTGGGGGGAGGCAAAATGCGACCTTGGAACGAAAGCACATGTGCTGTGTATGTAATGTTAACAGCAAGGTTTACCGTGAAAGAGTGTAGCCATTGTTCTAGAAAATGTGTCTTTTTAAATACCACTGTCTTTTTTTTTCTCCACCAGCTGCATGTGTTTCAAGGATCACAGGGTCTTCTGCTTCCCAGAGGCTAGTGAAGATTTGAAGGTGAAAAAACGCACTCATGATGAAATGTTCTCTGAGCTCATGCTATCCTGCCACACTGACAAAGCATGGACGAATGCGTGGAGGCAGACAATGTCAGAGTGCAGGAAAGCACAATATGACCGGGAGGAGAGGTGGTGGGCTGAAGAGAGTAAGTGGCGGGCTGACGAGAGTAAGTGGCGGGCTGACGAGAGTAAGTGGCGGGCTGAAGAGAGGGCTGAAGCTGAAAGGTGGTGGCAGCGTCATGAGAGGAGGCTGCTGGAGGATCAAACCAATATGCTCCAGCGTATGGTTGAGCTGCAGGAAAGGCAGCAGGAGCACAGACCACCGCTACAGCCCCTGTGTAACCAACCGCCCTCCTACCCAAGTTCCATAGCCTCCTCACCCAGACACCCAAGAACGCAGTGGGGGGGCCTCCGGCCACCCAGCCACTCCACCCCAGAGGATTGCCCAAGCAACAGAAGGCTGGCATTCAATAGGTTTTCAAGTTTTAAACTTTTAAAGTGCTGTGTAGCCTTGTCCTTCCCTCCTCCACCACCCCTCCTGGTGCTTCTCTCCTCCACCACCCCTCCTGGGCTACCTTGGTAGTTATCCCCCTATTTGTGTGCTGAATGAATAAAGAATGCATGAATGTGAAGCAACAATGACTTTATTGCCTCTGCAAGTGGTGATCGAAGGGAGGAGGGGAGGGTGGTTAGCTTACAGGGAAATAGAGTGAACCAAGGGGCGGGGGGTTTCATCAGGGAGAAACAAACAGAACTTTCACACCGTAGCCTGTCCAGTTATGAAACTGGTTTTCAAAGCTTCTCTGATGCGTACCGCGCCCTCCTGTGCTCTTCTAACCGCCCTGGTGTCTGGCTGTGCGTAACCAGCAGCCAGGCGATTTGCCTCAATCTCCCACCCCGCCATAAACGTCTCCCCTTTACTCTCACAGATATTGCGGAGCGCACAGCAAGCAGTAATAACAGTGGGAATATTGGTTTCGCTGAGGTCTAACCGAGTCAGTAAACTGCACCAGCACGCTTTTAAATGTCCAAATGCACATTCTACCACCATTCTGCACTTGCTCAGCCTGTAGTTGAACAGCTCCTGACTACTGTCCAGGCTGCCTGTGTATGGCTTCATCAGCCATGGCATTAAGGGGTAGGCTGGGTCCCCAAGGATAACTATAGGCATTTCAACATCCCCAACAGTTATTTTCTGGTCTGGGAATAAAGTTCCTTCATGCAGCTTTTGAAACAGACCAGAGTTCCTGAAGATGCGAGCGTCGTGTACCTTTCCCGGCCATCCCACGTTGGTGTTGGTGAAACATCCCTTGTGATCCACCAGAGCTTGCAGCACTATTGAAAAGTACCCCTTGTGGTTTATGTACTCGCCGGCTTCGTGCTCTGGTGCCAAGATAGGGATATGGGTTCCGTCTACGGCCCCACCACAGTTAGGGAATCCCATTGCAGCAAACCCATCCACTATGACCTGCACATTTCCCAGGGTCACTACCCTTGATATCAGCAGATCTTTGATTGCGTTGGCTACTTGCATCCCAGCAGCCCCCACAGTAGATTTGCCCACTCCAAATTGATTCCCGACTGACCGGTAGCTGTCTGGCGTTGCAAGCTTCCACAGGGCTATTGCCACTTGCTTCTCAACTGTGAGGGCTGCTCTCATCTTGGTATTCTTGTGCCTCAGGGCAGGGGAAAGCAAGTCACAAAGTTCCATGAAAGTGCCCTTACGCGTGCGAAAGTTTCGCAACCCCTGGGAATCATCCCAGACCTGCAACACTATGCGGTCCCACCAGTCTGTGCTTGTTTCCCAGGCCCAGAATCGGCATTCTACCGCATGAACCTGCCCCATTAGCACCATGATGCCCACATTGCCGGGGCCCGTGCTTTGAGAGAAGTCTGTGTCCATGTCCTCATCACTCATGTCACCACGCTGACGTCACCTACTTGTCCGGTATCGCTTTGCCAGGTTCTGGTGCTGCATATACTGCTGGATAAGGCGTGTGGTGTTTAATGTGCTCCTAATTGCCAAAGAGATCTGAGCGGGCTCCATGCTTGCCGTGGTATGGCGTCTGCACAGGTAACTCAAGAAAAAAGGCGCAAAACGATTGTCTGCCCTTGCTTTCCTGGAGGGAGGGAGGGAACGGGGGCCTGACGATATGTACCCAGAACCACCCGCGACAATGTTTTAGCCCCATCAGGCACTGGGATTTCTACCCAGAATTCAAATGGGCGGCGGAGACTGCGGGAACTGTGGGATAGCCACCCACAGTGCAATGCTCCGGAAGTCGACGGTTGCCTCGGTACTGTGGACACATTCCACCGACTACATGCACTTAGAGCATTTGTGTGGGGACACACACAATCAACTGTATAAAAACGCTTTCCACAAAACCGACTTCTATAAATTCGACCTAATTTCGTAGTGTAGACATACCCTTAGAGACTAACCAATTTATTTGAGCATAAGCTTTCATGAGCTACAGCTCACTTTATCAGATGCATTGAGTGGAAAATACAGTGAGGAGATTTATATACACCCAGAACATGAAAAAATGGGTGTTATCATATACACTGTAAGGAGAGGGATCACTTAAGATGAGCTATTACCAGCAGGAGAGCGGGGGGGAGAAAACCTTTTGTAGTGATAATCAAGGTGGGCCATTTCCAGCAGTTAACAGGAACGTCCGAGGAGCAGTGGGGGGTGGAGGAAGACACTGGCAAGAAGATTTTGAATGGCCCCTAACTTTGAGACACCTGGGGCCTAGATTTCAGAGGTGCTAAATACCCGCAGCTCCCAGGGGGCTTGTGGGCACGTAGGCTGTGTCTACACTGCAGTTACGTGCCCACGGCTGGCCCGGGCCAGATGAGGTTCAATAAGGATAAGTGCAGGGTCCTGCACTTAGGACGGAAGAACCCAATGCACAGCTACAGACTAGGGACCGAATGGCTAGGCAGCAGTTCTGCGGAAAAGGACCTAGGGGTGACAGTGGACGAGAAGCTGGATATGAGCCAGCAGTGTGCCCTTGTTGCCAAGAAGGCCAATGGCATTTTGGGATGTATAAGTAGGGGCATAGCGAGCAGATCGAGGGACGTGATCGTTCCCCTCTATTCGACATTGGTGAGGCCTCATCTGGAGTACTGTGTCCAGTTTTGGGCCCCACACTTCAAGAAGGATGTGGATAAATTGGAGAGAGTCCAGCGAAGGGCAACAAAAATGATTAGGGGTCTGGAACACATGAGTTATGAGGAGAGGCTGAGGGAGCTGGGATTGTTTAGCCTGCAGAAGAGAAGAATGAGGGGGGATTTGATAGCTGTTTTCAACTACCTGAAAGGGGGTTCCAAAGAGGATGGCTCTAGACTGTTCTCAATGGTATCAGATGACAGAACGAGGAGTAATGGTCTCAAGCTGCAGTGGGGGAGGTTTAGATTGGATATTAGGAAAAACTTTTTCACTATGAGGGTGGTGAAACACTGGAATGCGTTACCTAGGGAGGTGGTAGAATCTCCTTCCTTAGAGGTTTTTAAGGTCAGGCTTGACAAAGCCCTGGCTGGGATGATTTAACTGGGAATTGGTCCTGCTTTGAGCAGGGGGTTGGACTAGATGACCTTCTGGGGTCCCTTCCAACCCTTATATTCTATGATTCTATGATTCTATGATTCTATGACTCCGGCTCACAGGGCTCGAGCTGAGCAGCTGTTTATTTGTGGTGCAGACGTTCTGGCTTGGGCTGGAGCCCGAGCTCTGGGAACCTCCCACCTCGCATCGTCCTAGAGTCGAAGCTCCAGCCTGAGCCCCAAAGGCTACACCGCAGTTAAACAGCCCCTTAGCCCGAGCCCCGGGAGCTGGAGTCAGTTGGCCTGGGCCAGCCACAGGTGTGTAATTGAAAATCAGCCCCCAGCCGTCTCTGGGTGGGCACCAAAACCTGAAGCATCCAGTGCTGGCCATTTACTCCCTACTGAATCCCTGGACCTGAACTCCATGGGCGAAGCCACATTGCCTGGCCTGCGTTTGGCTCTAGGTTACATCTACTGGGAGCCTAGCAGGTCCTCTAGGTTTGATGTATCGTGAGGGCAGCACCTGGCTCTGGGAAGGCTCAGTAATTGGATGAGTCTGTTCAATTACACGGATCTGCTTCTGGCCAGGTTGCCGCTTGCGTTTTGCTTGGGTCTGTAAAACAAAACAAAATCAAAGTGGCTGGTGGAAGCAGTGCAATGAACATTTAAAAAGAATCAGTGCCAGAGCTAATAGCGGGCCGGGGGGCAACTGCCCCCCTCGGCAGCCATTAGGTATATGTGTGGCGCCTTTTCAAGCCAATAGGTATAACTGAAGATGGAACCACCAATGACCCAGCTGCCTCCTGGTTCCACCACTGCTCAAAATGTAGCTCTGCTGATGCTAAGAATCCAGAGTCTATTGAGCAGGAACATGGGACAGACAGCACCCTTGCTTGGAGAACCCATGCTTTGCAAAATGAGACATGGACTTTCATTCACCCTGCACTGAATTGCAGCCACTTCTGGAGTGGAGCGTAGTAGCTGCATAACAACACACAGATTGCTCGCCCAGCACTGAAATACAAATACCTCTGGGGTGGAGCGCAGCAGCGTATCATAGAACATGAGGGTTGGAAGGGACCTCAGGAGATCATCTAGTCCAACCCCCTGCTCAAAGCAGGGCCAATCCCCAGTTTTTGCCCCAGATCCCTAAATGGCCCCCCCTCAAGGATTGAACTCACAACCCTAGGTTTAGCAGGTCAATGCTCAAACCACTGAGCTATCCCTCCCCCCCCACAACACAATACAGGGATCACTCACCTGGCATTGAAATGCAGACAGCTCTGGATGGAGCATAGCTGATGTGCAACAGCACTCAACAACACTACACAGGGATCACCCACCCAGCACTGAAATGATGCCACCTCTGGGGTAGGAATGCAGCAGCTGTTCAACAGCCACAGAGCGACACTACTCACAGTTTAGAGCAGGATGTGAAGAAGACTCTCACTTCCATTCGAAAGCTCTGGGGGAGTTCACAGAAACAGACCATGCTGAACAGCAGCCAAGACACAATAGATTGGGTCTGCACTGTGGGTAACCAGACAACAGCTCTGCCATGAGGGATTCGTTCTGATTGATGGAGGGAGGGATGGGGCAGGGAGCCAGTCAAGCTTGGGGAACTAATTCCTTCTCCAGGACACTTTGCTCCAGGATCTTAGAGCCCAGGCTCTACGGACATTAATTCCTGCACCACCCAGCCGGAAGGGAAGGGCTGGGGCAGGTCTTTGCGCTCCACATGTCACAGGAGGACAAGGCAGAACAAACCATGTCACAGAATGAATCAGTTGCATAGCCTGGACTAGAACCCAGGAATCCTACCTGCCAGCTCTCTGCTCTGACCATTAGACCCCACTCCGCTCGCAGTCAGGATAGACCCCAGGAGTCCTGATTCCTGGACACACACACACACACATTTCTCTAACCCAGTGGTTCTCAACCAGGGTTACGGGTGCCCCTGGGGGTACGCAGAGGTCTTCCGGGGGTACACCAACAGGCTACACAAAAAGCTTTAGCAAAGTCAGGACAAACTAAAATGGCATACAGACAATGACTTGTTTATACTGCTCTGTATACTGTTGGGTGTGTTTTGTTATAGGATTATAGTCTGTTAAAATATGTGTATATTAAATTCAATATGGGGTTTGTAAAGACAGAGCAGCAATCCAAGATGGCGTCGGAACGGCCATCTTGTGACCGCCATCTTGTTGTTTACGGTGATCATGGCCCAGTCACAACTGGATCCAACCGGTTTTTCCCGCCATTGGCTGCTCCCAGGACAATTTTACCTCAGACTGTTTCCACCCCGGCTGGGGCTGTACCATGTTTTCCCGCCGCTCCGTGCAGGAAGGGCCGGGACTGGCTGAGCAGCGGTACAGTCCGTGCCAGTCGCTGGGCGCGCGCGGCTCCAGCCCTCCCCGCCCCCGGCAGCGCTGAAGGACGCCATTCCTGACGGGGCGAGACGGGCAGAGGCCGTTCGCTCCATTCGACCTGCTCCTGTTCCTGGGTACAACACGGGGCCTGGCTGAGGGGGGCTGGGTGGAGGTGGGCAAGGGGCCTGACCGAGGGGGGAGGTGCGTGGAGGGGGGGGCGAGGGGCACTGCTGGGGGGGGACACTGGTTGGAGGGGGGACTTGCAGCTCACTGGGGAGCCCTGACTGGAGTGGGCTGAGGCCCCACTACCCCAACCCAGTCCTCGCTTTAACCCTGCCCGAGGCCCCCGCCTCCCTCTGCGCCCCACATGACCAGGTGGGGGTTCAGTGGGGACCTGCGTGGCCCTGTCACTGGGCACCCGCCCCTTGGTGCCCAGGCCCAGCCCTCGCAGCGCCAGAAGTGGGGGGCTGCGGCGTTCGGCCGTCTTCAGCCTTGCAGACATCGACCCGCCAGCACCCCAGTTGCTTTATACTGAAATCAGTCACTGGGGGGGCTGGGCCCGTCCATCAGTGACACTAGGGGGGGCCGGGCCCGTCCACCAGTGACTGATTTCAGCGTCACTAGGGGCCGTCGTCCAGCGTCACAGACACTCCCCAGAGCAAGGCAGGGAGAGGCCAGGGCGTGCCCAAGGTCAGGAGCAGAGCCGGGGCAGAACCCAGGAGTCCTGACTCCAGCCCCACCCCGCACACAGCTGAGTCCTACTTCTACCCACAGGGATCGAGGGGACGTGGCAAGAGGCGGAGATGGCCCCGTCCGGACTGAAGGCGGTGGTGCGCAAGAGTGAGTGCGGAGCCGGGGGGTCTGAGCCCGGTCGGGGGCAGGGTCTGGTTGGGTGTGGGTCTGGGGGGGCAGGGCCCAGTTGGGGAGCCCTGGGAGGGGTGCTCCTGGGGGTGTCTCACCCTCAGGGAGGATTAGGAGTCAGTCGGAGCAGAGAGCTCCCCCCCGCCTGCCTGTCACACACCAGGAAGGGGAGGAGGCTGTCTGCCCCACCCCCAAGGGCTGCCCCCTCCCATAGGAGCTGCATTTTGCGGGGGCGTCATCGTCGTCATCTCTTTCCATCAGGATGACTCCCACCAGGGCCGGTGCAAGGATATTTTGTGCACAAGGCGAAACTTCCACCTTGCACACTCCCCCCGCCCCCCCCCGACAACCTCTGAAAACTAGTAAAGTTAGCATTATAAACAGCCTGTCAGAACGGGTAACGGCTGCGCGCAAGGAGAAAAATGACGTCATAGCCACTTCGTAACATAGTAAAGCAGTACACTTCTGCCCGGCCCCAACACAGAGCTGGCGTAGGCTATAGCTGTAATGTAGGAGAGATCAAGGTAAAGCCTTACACTTCAGAAGCCCAACCCACTTCTGTTACTTCAGAAGCCCAACCCACTGCTGAATCTCCAGCCCAGGCTGCAGTGGACGGGGCCTGTGGCTAAATCCAGACCACAGACCTGGGGTTTAAAAGACCCTTGGAAAGTGGATTCAGTTCTGATGTTCCATGGTTGCCCCCAGAACTGGGACAGAGCAAAAGTGGCCCACAGCTCAGGACGGCCGATGGTGCTAATAACCCTTAGCTCTTCTCTTAGCTTTTCCTCACTAAATCGCACAATTAGGAGGGCCTGACATGTGACTTCTGAATACTTGGGGTGGGCCATACTGCCCTGGTTCAAGAGGGGTCTCTGAACAGGAATAGCAGGGGGCTGCGGGTCAGGAGTGAAGGGCATCTGCAGAGCCGTGAGGGGGGGAACCCAGGACTGGAATAGCTGTGGGTCAGGAGTGAGGGGCACTGGTGGAGCTGGGAATGGGGGGGTAGGGGGGAGCAAAGGGCTGGGATAGCAGGGGGCTGCAGTCAGGAGTGAGGGGCATCTGCAGAGCCGTGAGGCAGGGATCCCAGGACTGGAATAGCTGCAGGTCAGGAGTGAGGCAGAGCTGGGGGGGACAGACCAGGGCTGGCATAGCAGGGGGCTGTGGACAGGAGTGAGGGGCACTGGCGGAGCTGGGAGTGGGTGGGAGCCCAGGGCTGGGATAGCAGGGGCTCCAGTCAGTAGTGAGGGGCACTGGCACAGCTGGTGGGGGCAGTCCAGGGCTGGCGTGGGTGGGGGGGGGTGTAGCTGCAGTTCAGGGTCGAAATGCCTGGGCAGAGATGCGTGGAGAAAGCAGGTTTGTGTCTGCCTTCGCCATGTCTGGATCCAGTCTGTGCTGCCAGCCCCTTACCATGCACTCGAGCCCCACGTGCCCCAGTGAACGGGGCGTCCGCATGCCGCAGGTGTAAAGGAACTGCAGGAAAGCAGCAGGGAGGCCAGCGCGTCCTGGTGCAGAATAGCCCCTGGAGCCTCATTAGGACCGAGCAGCCAAGTCCTGATGGGCTAGAGGTGGGGTAGGGAGAGGCATTGCTTGAGTTATGGGGGAAACATAGTGTGTTGGGCAGTGCACTCACGCACACCAGCTACCG
The DNA here is from genome assembly GCF_965140235.1 of Caretta caretta. NCBI lineage: Eukaryota > Metazoa > Chordata > Testudines > Cheloniidae > Caretta > Caretta caretta. The sequence continues at coordinate 11,398,382 of NC_134225.1, forward strand.
GGAGTGGGAGTGAGAGTGAGAGCACAGGTCAGGGTCGTGGGGCTATTGCCCTACGGGGCCAGCCAGAATCAGGTGCTTCGTAGGGGTAAAACAAACAGATGTATTATGGTAGCACCCAGGAGCCCCAGTCATGGACCAAGGCCCCATTTTGCAAGGCGTTGTACATTATTCATTAGGTGTATTACAGTGGTGCCCAGGAGCGCCAGTCATCACCAACAAAAAGATGGTGCTTGGCCTGAAGAGCTGACTATCTAATTGCTTAGCTGGGCCGTGGAAGGTGCCCAGGAGACAGGCCAGCAGTTCCCTGAGTGGGGCATGCCTTGGAGGGGTTCTATGTGCAGAACTCAGAATTTGAAGTCTTTGTTGTGTTGCTGTCCCCCATACACAGTGAGGGTCCCTGGATCCCCTCCAGTCAAGAGGTGCTGGACAGGATCTGTTTTCTTCCTGCACGGGGCCAGATCCTTAGTTCAGCTGCGCTCGTATCCAGACTGGCAGAAAGGAAGAGGGATCAGACCCACGGCCCATCTAGCCTGTCACCCCACCACGATCGCTGACTGGGGGCTCTGCTAGGAGCACAACACTATCTGGCCTGAAGCTGCCTCTGAGCCACTTCCCCGAGGCGTCCTTCCACCAGCCAGTGGGTCCTGGCTCAGGGCACAGCCATCCCGTCTGAGCCCCACCACTAATCCCCGTCTCTTTCCCTCGCAGAGATCCTCAGCGTTGTCCTTCACAGCGTGAAAAAGGAAAGAGAATGGAAGGTAAGCAGGCCGAACCTGTTGCCCTCGTGTCCCCCTGGGGATATGCTGTATCCATATATCATGCTCCTCCCCCTCCAGCCTCTTGAGATTCACTAGGAACCTGAGCTTTTCGAGGCTGGATCAGATCCCTGCTCTGTCTAGCCCATCATCCGTCCCCAGCTAGGCTTGGGTATGTCTGCCTTCCCACCGCGCTGGATCAGACCCAGCTTGTCCAGCTAGCCCCATATCTCCCCCCCACACACACACCGGATCAGACCACTGGGACCAGTGAATCAGCCTGGGTGGGAGGAGGAGCAGGAGAGTGCCAAGCATGGGGCAGTATGCACCATTGGCCAGGAAGGTTATTGAGCCCCCGGCATGGACTGGGCTGGGGAATGTGGAGCAGCGGGTTAGGCCGGTGCGGCAGAGGGAGCATTCGGCACGGCAGGAAGGTGGTGGAGATGTTGGGCCAATGGCCTACAGGGCTTTCCTAGGGGAACACGGAGACTCCCCTCGTTCCATTTCTCTGTGCGCAGCACAACGTCAGGATGGGAATGGGGCCAGTAGGGGCTCCCTGCTTCCCCGGAGCTGGGCTTCATGTTCTTTGCCACGTGAGGCACAGACTGTCCCCCAGACCTCTCCGCAGTGCAATCCTGTGGGGATTGGATGGGCAGGTGCAGCAGGCGGAGAGAGGGGGTGGGGGGTCTCTCTCTGCCGGCAGGCCAGTGCGCAGCACCCTGATTATGCTCTGCCCTCCTGCAGGGGGATGCAGCCCCAGCAGGCCAGACCGAATAACCCCACCTATCCCTTCCCCCACTTCTCCCCCACGGGCCTGCCTCCAGCCAGCACGGCTCACAGACACCTGCAGCGTGTGCCCAGAAAGGCGGCCTCTGGCTACCATTCCCAGCATGCATTGCTCCATCAGTCCCAACTCGGTGGGGGGATGGGACAGCACCAGAATACCCAGTGTGTCAGGGTCATATCTGCTTCTCCCCATTACAGCGGCAGGGGGAGCCCAAGTCCCTGTTCCTCCTTGTGCATCATCCTATGTTGTACACTCCGGTCACTCAGCCCTGCGGGGGGGCTGAGGGCAGGGTGTGAGACAGGGGCTGCGTAGGAGAGATTGTGGCTCCCCCTCGCTGCTGATGCTGCAGAAGGCAAGAACCCGGCATGACTCTGGTTCGGGGGGGCTGGACTCATCGTTGACTCCTGTGTGGCCCTGCTGGCTTGCCCAGGTTCCCCACAGGCGTGCAGCACTACTGCCCCTGCTGTGCCCGGTCTGGCCCCGTCCGTGGGGGCTGGCACTGTGCTGGGGGTCCTGAGCCCTGTGCCTGCACTCCCACCCACTGCCTCTGCCTTGCAGCCTGTCCTGAGCCTCTGTTCAAGGAGCTGAGGAAGTCACGGATCACCAAGGTCATCAAAACCCTCAAGGAGATCAACATGGCCTTCCTGCCTTACGAGAGCCGGGTGAGGGGTGGCCGGGCTTTGGAGGAGCAGGTCTGCGGGGCGGATGGTGACGTATGACACCCCACCCTTAGTGTTTCATGTGGCTTGGCGGGGGAACCTTTCCCTTCTAGGGCCCCGGGTTTGACGCCAGCACAGGGCAGCAGGGACTAGCTGGCTGCTCACACCCTGTGAGACGTGGAATAGCTGGCTTGCACCTGGTGGGGATGGTAGATGTATGGAGAAGGAGGGCCCTGCCTCCCTGGCTTTACCAGCTCTTACTGGTGGTTTATACTAGGCCTGCAAGACAGCCCGATACTCCACACGCCTGCCCTTTACCCAACCACCCCATCCCCTCCTTGTGTCATCAGTGGATTTCCCCCCTCCTGCCCCTGAGTGGCAGGACTGTGGTGTCAGCCCCATTGCATTGATGGGGAAACTGAGGCACAGAGAGACATGAGCCTGGTCTACACACAAAAGCTTTGTTGGTATGGGTTTGTTACAGGGACATGAGAGAAAAAATCCCCCTGTAACTGATGCAGCTGTGGTGGCAGAGCCCCTGGGTAGGTGCCGTTACGCTGGCAAAGCAGTCCTTTCGCCACTCTAGCTGATTTCATCTGGGGTACCGGTGCCAGCTGTGCCAAGAGAAGCTTTGGCTGGTATAAGCTGAGTGTCCGTCAGGAGGCTTTGCTGGCTCACCCGTCCCGTTGCGCCAGCAAACCCTTCATGGGCCGATACTATTTATTGGTGTCCAAGCACGTTTGTCCCCATGGCTCGTTCTGTTCGGCCAGTGAAATAAGCGACAGCGGCAGACGCGCCTTGATGCCGGGTTTGCCCGTGGCTATGCTGGGGCTTTCGCCAGACGAGAAGCGTCGCCAAGCCCCCTCCCCCAACATTGAGGGCACCTGGGAGTCTGCAGCCAAGTATGGACCTGAACCTGGGGCATCTTCATCCCAGGCTGGTGCATGAATCTCTGGCTCGCTATCCCTCTACCACAACAGCAGTGGCACTGGCAAAGGGATCTCTCCCTCACTAGGGGCTCACTACAGCTCCGCCAGGCTGGCCTGATCCAACAGCGCGTCTTAGGGGCGCAGTATGGGGCACAGCTGGCCTGGCTGCAAGCAGTTGGCACCGGGGTCTGATCTCTGCTCTCCCCTGTCCCCAAGGTGTACTCCCTGGACAGCCCATAGAGCTTCCACAACTGGTTCAGCCCCTACTGCTTTTTCGAAAAGAACAAGCAGATGGAGATGCTGGCAGAGCAGATTGCCACATTGTGTGAAACCCTGGAGGAGTATCCAGCCATCCGCTACAGGAAGTGAGTGTGTCCAGGGGAAGGGGTACCCAGCTATCCCCTATAGGAAGTGAGTGTGCCATGGAGAAGTACCCAGCCATCCTCTACAGGAAGTGAGTGTGCCCAAAGGGCGAGGGTACCTGGTTACCTCCTACAGGAAGTGCATGTACCCCTGGGGGAGGAGCTGTTTCTGACCCACAGGGTTTGTCTTTGCTGCAGGGACCATGAAGATAACTTCCACTTGGCGCACGCTGTGCTGGCCAAACTCAAGGCGTTCAAGGCATACGAGCCCAGCATGGGAGAGGTGAGCGAGCTGTGTTGGCCACGCCCTTGCCATGGGACAGAGCCGCGGGGGAGCACATGAGAAGTAGAAGGAAGGAGGAGTGATTTAGAACCTGCTCGGAGATCCTGGCGGGGGGAGGGGTGGGGTCTAGACACCCTTGGAGATCCTGAGGGGTTGGCAGAACAATAGCATTCCCTGTGTGGCTGGATTAATGGCCACAGCCTTTCTCTAACACTGGCTGTGGGCAGATCTCAAAGTGCTCTACAAAGGCTAGTGTCCTTATCCCCTCTGTATAGATGGGGAAACCGAGGCACCGACTGGGGAAGTGTGTACCCAGCACAATCTCTCTCTTTATAAACAGGGCAGTTCGGTCACAGAACTAAGCTTCACACACAGAGCCTCTTCCACACTTGGACACTCCTGTCTGTGTGTGCTCCTACACCCATCACCATGGTATCAGAATCTCACTAATGAATTCAGCCTCCCAGGGGAGGCAGGGTGGCCTGTGTTACAGAAGGGAAACTGAGACATACAGGGAGTCTGCCAGAGCAGGAATAGAACCCAGCTCTCCCGAGCCTTAGCCACAAGTCAGCCCTGGCCTGTGGGCTTCCCCTAGCTCCTGCCATCCCCGTCCCACCCCCAGCAGAGGGCAGCTGCAAACCCACCCTGCCCTGGATTCTCACATGGGAAACCTAGTAGCTCCTGCCCCCCCTAGGAGAAGCAAAGTGATGTAAAATCCAAGGCCTGCCCAGATCTCTCCCTCCTGTTGCCTCTGCTCTTGCTTCCAGCCTTTGCTGAGCTGCTGGGAGACTGTGCACCTGTGACCAACTGGGAATGTTTGTAATATCTTTTATGAATCTTATGCGTGCCTCAGTTTCCCTATATATTTCCTGGCTTCTCTGGCAGGGGGTGAAGGGGAAGGATTCTCGGGGAAGGTAAGAGTCATGCAGGGCTGGGGGGGGGGGGTGTCACCTCCCTGTCTTGGTGAAATGAAGAGAATCCAACACAGATCAGCCTGGGGGCCAGAAAGACCGTGCCGGCTCCAATGGCTCTGGTTGGATGCTCCCAGCAGGGAATTGGAGCAGGGCCCCCAGCTCGAGAACACAGGGTTGGGAAGGTTTGAGCTGGGGGATGAGTGCGGGAAGCTGGGAGCTCTCGCCTGAGAACTGACCAAGGTCAGGCCGAGGCCTGGTCTACACGAGGCAATTGGGTCGGTGCCACCGTGTCGCTCGGGGGTATGGGAAAGGCAGCGTCACTGAAGCGGAGCAGCTGAAGTGGTTTACATGTAGACAGGCCCTGAGTGAGAGACCCGGAGCTGAAAACAGGTTTCTCTGCAGCTCGGCCGGGCTCTGGGCTGACCAGAACAGCCTCTTGCTTTAACCTTCAGTGGGCCGGGCTGCCCAGGCTGGGGTCCAGGTGCCTAAGAAACCCGACTGTTCTGACAACGCTGGGTGAGTGGCCCTGTCACCCGGGCTGAGGGGCGTCGGGCCCTGTGGAGTGGACGGGTCTCTACCAGGATCTGTCCCAGCTGGACTCGCTGGGCAGGGCTCACGGGGTAAAGCCTAGCGGTTCAGTCTCAGGAGGCGGGAAGGCCATGTGGCCTGTCCTGGAGGAAGAGAGAGACCTGTTGGGGTCTGGCACAGCAAAGGGCTTCCTCCCAGAGATTTCCACAGCTGGGACCCTGGCACTGACCCTGTGGATCCATGACTGCACCATTCCTCTCTACTTTCCCATCGACCGAGACAGTGTTGCCTAGTGGATAGAGCCCTGGACTGGGACGGGCGACCCGGGCTCTATTCCCAGCTGGGTGACCTTGGGCAAGTCACCTCCCCTATTTACGCCTCAGTTTCCACATCTGTAAAAGGGGGATAATGCTACCAGTCTCGGGCAGGGGGGCCCCCTCTGGGATAGCTGGCTGCCATGGCACAGATGCTCTGTAACTCACAGCTGGCAGCACAGGCCTGCCTCCAGAGGGGAGCCTGGCACACACCTGGCTGCCCAAACCATCTACCCAGGGAAGGGATTGACAGCATGCTTGTTAACCACCGGAGCTACTTGCTGCAGCAGAGCTGGCTCCAGCCTGCAGCCCCAGTCTGATCTGTGCTATTCTCAGGAGCTGATAGCGGCGCTGGGGAGGGAAAATCCTGCTCTGTGCACACCCTGCTGCTGTGACTCCCGTTGAGTCCCCCCAGGGATATTCCTGAGGCTCTTGCCAAGCCTCCCTGTCACAGGTGAAAGCACTATCCCCATGTTACAGGGGGGAAACTGAGGCATGGAGCAGCGTGCCAGGAGTAGGTGGCAGAGGCAGGAATAGGAGCCAGGAGTCCTGCCTGCCCAGCTCCCTTCAATAGAATCCAGACAGCACGCCCACTGCAGGGCTGGGAGTGCTGACTCAAGCCCCTGCTCTCAATGCAATGCTGGCTCCATGCAGCACAATCCCGGCTGGCTGTGCCCCTGCCTTGCCAGCTGGCGCAGAAAGAACCCCAGGGTCTCTTGTAGCATGGCCTCTAGCAGTCAGGTCTCCAAAGCCACCCAGCCTGCGGTCCCGGCACCCTGGGGCCTTGTCTGCACTAGTCCCTCTTGCCTTGATGTTTCCCAGCTGCCAGCCCTGAGGGGTAGCTGGGACAGGCAGTGCTGTGGCACCCACCAGTGCACTAACCACCCCTCTGCTCTGGGCAGGGTGGGGTGACCCGGTGGTTACGCCAGCCCCCATCTGCACTCGGGGATCCCTCCAGCAGAGCCGAACTGGCAAAGGTGTGAGCAGAGTCCCGGAAGGGTGGGGGGTGGGGGCTGAGCATAGCAAGCCACCCAGGCTTGGTAGGGCTGGAGAGGAATGATGGCGCCAGCTCTGGTTTCATGTCCCTGGTCTACCACAGACTCCCTGTGTGACTTTGGGTGAGTCACCCAGCCCCTCTGGGCCTCCATCCCCCTCTGCAATGGGGTGACAGCCCTGTCCAGCCCCACGTGCATGGGGGGGGCAGGATGCAGCAATGATAGTGCTACAGGGGTGGGGGCCAGATACTCCTCCAAGAGAGGCGCTCCCCCGTCAGCCTCAACCCATTTACCCAGAGGCTGTGGAGACCTGCCAGGCGGGTGGGTGGTGGCCGGTCCGACGTTCTGCTCCCGAGCGTGGCTGAAAATCGGGCCACGTACTGAGGTGGGACAGTTGGGGTAGCATCAGGGGCTGTACGTCCCCACCCCACCCACCCCCGACTGTCTGTGCTACCCAGCGAAGAGCAGACGCAGCCCCTTGCCGAGGTCCTCCTGGGTGGGCTTGGGTTCCACTGGGGCTGCTGGAGCCAGTTTCAGAGCCGTCTGCCATGAGAGCGCAGGGCTGGTCTCCTATCGCCACCTGCTGCACAAAGAGGGCAGTGCATGCTGATCAGGCAGGAAGCGGGGGCTGGGCCAGCCCCCCCATGATGTGGGTCTGAGATGCTGTCCATTTGAGTGGTCTCTGTCCCACTGGATGCTGGGGGGCCACACATGCTGGGACTGGGGAGCTAGAGCTTCATATGGGGTCCCAGCTCAGATGCAAGGTGGGGCATAGGGATAATGTCCTGTCGTCCCCCTCTGGGACCTTGTATCAAAGAGTCTCTGGGTCTGGTGTTGGTTCATGATAGACTAGCCAGGCCCTTCTGGTGTAATTCCCCCCCGTCCCCACACAGCATATGGAGCAGGGGGCAGTCAGGGGGCTGCCTTGTAAGGGGCATGCTCCCGTTGGTGGAGAGGCACGAGCAGAGAGCATGCTTGGGGGAGGGGGGGCATTGCTATTTCCATGAGGGGCAGGTAGCCCATCCCTACAGGGGGCGTTGCAGTGCAGCTGGTCAGGGCAGGACCCCAGGGCACGTCCCAGCTAGCTTGGGGGTGTCTCTTGGCTTCCCCCTGGGGTTGGGGGCTGGGCCACAGAGAGGGTGGGTAGTGAAGTTTCAGGCCACCAGGGCCCATTGGATTGTGCCATGTAAGCCAGGCCAGGAACCCTCTGCCAGAGCAGGAGGTGACGGGTTTCTCTCTCCTTTGCCCCAGGGTTTAGCAGGCACAGCAGTGCCTCCTGTCTCCCTGCTGGGCAAACGAGCCCTGCCAGCGCTGCATGCCTGCTGTGGACGGGGTGAGAGACCCTGGCACCTGGGATCTGCTGCTCGGGCCCAGCCCCAATCTGCTCAGCTGCGGAGCTTTCCACCCCTGATCCCCGTGAGGAATTATCAGCCGCAATTAACAGCCATTTGGATAATTGCTGTGCGGCTGCCAGGCAGGTGGGTGGCGAATTGGGGGTGCGGAATTAAAAAGCTCCGGCGGAGACACCTGCCCAACTGTGGGCTCGCCAGCTCCCCCCATGGCTGCCCTTACATGGGGCTCCGTGTGCACCCCGGGCCTGCACCTTGAGCAAGGGGGACCCCAGCCACACACGCTGTACCCCTCAGCCTACCCCCAGAAGCATGAGGGGGGTGCAGGCCTGAGACAGCTGGCCATGGGCCTGGTCGGTGCCAGGAGGGAGGGTGGGTCCAGCAGACAGGCCCAGCCCCTCTGCCCTGGCTCTGCCATGCTCTGCCCCAGGCCCTGGTGAGGGCAGCTGGAGAGGGCTGCACGCATCAGCCCATGCAGTGGGCCTGGGGGTGCTGATCACTGCTGGTCCCAGCCCTGGGGGCTGGTGGGAATGGGGTGCCAAGATGCCCCTGTCTCCCAGTGCCAGCTGTGCCAGGGCCCCCAAGACCTTTGGGCCTGGATTGGGGGGATCATGACTAGGGCGGAGCTGGGACCCAGGGACAGGTGAAGCTGCACCAGGCTTGCAGAAGAGTTCATCCTGCAGAGACCTGCATGCAGACCCTGCTGGAGGGAGATTGCTTGGGGCAGAGCGGGGTGACTTGGGGGGCTTACAGCAGGGCTGGGGGGAGGCAGTGGGGGTAGCAGGGAGGGGGAGAGGTTTACAGTAACTGCAAGCTGTATACAGTGCATGGGTGGAGGGGCCAGGGGGTGATTTGGGGTGGGGCAGTGGGAGGCAGGAGGTGCAGGTGGGTGATACCCCCATGCAGCGGCAGTGCCCCCTGTAGGCAGCACAGGTGCATCCAATGGGCCGTAGAGGAAATATTGTCTAAAGATCAGAGTTCACCAAACCCAGGCTGAGCTAGCCCTGTCCCCAACCTGCCCATGCCTTGTGGGTATGGACTGCGGCCCAGTGCCCCCTGCCCTGGGCCTGGCCATGCTGGGGGCTGAGCGATCCCAGAATGATGCCCAGCGCACACCCCTTCTCCCAGGCAGGGACCCAGCATCTTGTCCCCCAGCCCTCCTCAGAGTCGGCCCCCAACCTCCAGGGCTGGGCGGGGGGGCGGGGAAGGCGACCGGCCTGAGCCAAGTTCACAATTATGCAACCAGCCCGTGTGATGCTGCTTATCATCTTACCGCGCAGCCCAAAGCCGGCTCACCCGCCACTTTCGTGGCATTTTGTTGCCTGAAATTAAATCTCATTTCCTAATTACTGGGTGGGCTCCAGCTGCTGGGCTGGGCTGGGCTGTGCTGGGCTTTAAGAAGGGGGCAGTGTAGTGTGATCAGCATCAGTCACAGAGACAGCCTGTTGCAGAGAACCCCCCCAAAGCCCGAGACCCCCCTCACCACAGCCAGCCCCCCCAGGCTGCATCTAACGAGGCCCACTCACCTCCCTTTGCCCTGCAGGAAACTCAGCCTGGCTGATTCCTACAGGGTCCATCCAGCCCAGTATCCCCTCTCCCTGCTGTGAGCAAACATCAGCCCCTGCCCACTTGCACGTTCCCAGAATCTGGTGAGCCCAGCCCTGATGGTGCAGAAACGTGCAGTCCTGGACAGTGCTCGGCACAAAGGACTCACACAAACACATTCCAGAAGCGTGGTACAAAAACCACAATATCAAGAATGGCACAAAAACATTCCCCAAGTATAACAGGAACACACTGAGCCCTCCTAAAAGATAAGGTCAAATAGCAACATAATAAATACAAATGTTTTAATCAAACCAACATGTACAAAAAAGTGGACAATAACTAGCCAGGTCAGAGGGCAGTATCTAAGTCAGAGGGGCAGCTTGTTTGTATCAGGGTATCTCTGAGAGAATGTGTTGGTCCAGCCAAGGGGGAAATGGAAAGTCCTGCCATTCACTGAGCTGCGTCCATTGTCACAGGCATACATGTCTTAGTATCCTCGTAGAGTCTGCCAGGTGCTATTAGCATGCCTTGTCAACAATAAACCTGGCAGGGTACCTTCGTCCCTTAACGGATCTTGTGGTCATTGGGTGGTTCACTCAAGGTCTGCTGTGCTGGCTGTCTGCACAGAGCTGGGGCAGCACACAGGGAGAACACACACACACACACGCAGTAAAATATCTAACAAGAGAGGCAATCAGTAAGGATATTTCGCAATGGCTCGTTTGGTTTCGATGGGCAGGCCCAGCACTTTACACTAATTCATGCTTCTCCCCTGTTGAGGGAGTTACACAGGCCATGGCTACACTACAAAATCAAATCGCCCTGCGTGCAGCCGCCACAGTAGTTACAGCACTTGTGTGTGTGTACACCTGGCTCCTTGTGTCTGTGGTGTGTGGTATCGATTGCACTGTCAGTGTGGGGCATTGCGGGACAGTCGATGTAAGCAACGCAGTATGTACACTGACACTGCATTGACCTAACTACGCTGACTGGGGGAAGTGGCATGATTAAGTTGGCAAAGCAGGTGAGTTACATCAGCGGGGGCCAAATTTTAGTGTAGACGCAGTGTTAGGTGGACATAAGCTGCCTTGCAAACTCAGTGGTGTGGAGCAGTTACAGAGGTTTACGATGCAAACATTCATTCTAACTTTATACCACGGGCTACAGAGGTTATGGGAGAGATCAATCCTGCAAGCAATTCCACAAGTCGAAACACTCCACACACGCTGATCAGCAGCTGTTGCCACACGGCTAACACACAGGCTGGGTCAAGCGCTGCATTTGTCAGTGTTCAGTGAGGCCTAAGGGCCTGGGCATGAGCTGGCACCTGGTCTGCTAGCGTCACAGGACCCATCTAGCCCAGTACCCCGCCCTCTCCCTGCTGCCTCCTTCCCCAAACCAGATCAATGGGGCCAGCCACCCCAGCACCAGCTACTTCAGAGGAAGGTGCAAGAACCCCCTCCTAGTGGCTAATGATGACATAACCAGTCGGGGGAGGGGGAGAAGGGGGGCATATCCCCCTCATCCTGACAGTCAGCAGTGGCCTTGTGGCCTGTTTTCTAAATTCTGTCCTGACACCATTGCTCCCCCACCCCCCACCATCCTTGTCTGAATCCTGCCAGGCAAGCAATGTCAGTGACATCTAGTGGCAGTGAGTTCCCCTGGCTAATTATGTAACTTCCCTTGACATTTGCTTTCACAGAGCGCCCCATTGCTCTTGCAACACTGGGGCAGGTGAAGGGGGGGCAAATAGGAGCACCCCCCTCCTTTCATTATATTCTGTACCTATTTCAGCCCTGCTTCTTTCGCTCCTCTTTAAACTAAAGCCTGAGCTTTTTTCTTGGTAAATTGGCCTTTTTCTTGACAGTGTTGTAGAAAAAATTTGCTTCTTTCTAAACATTTCAGGTTTTTGATGAGCAATTTAAAAAAAGCCTTCGAAAAATTACCCCTCCCTCCCCCATTTCTCTACCCTTTGTCCTTTTCTCATCTACTGGAAAGTGGATGGGAAGGGATGGAAAAAACTACACACACACACATATACATTTTTGGCTTTTGAAAATTTTTTGCAAGGGGTGAAAACATAAGGGTTCCATGCACCCCCCCAAATTTCCAAGGCAGCTCAATTGTGGGGCTGCTGCTCTTCCTGCTGCCCTTCTAGTGCCAAGGTAGACCAACACACTGTCACACTTTAACCCTTAAATGGCCAGCGTTGCCAACGCCCATCATTGCATGGTGAGCCCAGCAGTGGGTGGGTGGGTGAGTTGGAATGGGATCAGTAACGAAGAAACTTCACTTTCGTTAGATAAAGTGCCCACCCTCGGCGTGGAGGAGAAGCCCCAGACCTCGCTCCTCCCAAACATAGCCATGCCAGAATGCAAACAAATATTAAAATCTTGTGATTTTGAAGCAAATCTCATGATTTTGAGGCCTGACTAGTGACTTCTGAGTGTTGGGGCGCAAGAGGGGCACCAAAGCTGATGGGCCCGCTCGGCCTTCTTGCCATCTGGACAGAGGCACCTGTGTGGGACCCGGGGTGGCTCGTGCCTCCCCACACTTGGGACAGACAATACTAAATATCTCATGGCTCCCCCTGGCAGTGCGTGGAGGGAAAGCCGCTCCCGAGCTATGGCCACAGAGTCTTCTTTTAGAAGATGACAGGACAAGGAGTAATGGTCTCAAGTTGCAGTGGGGGAGGCTTTAGGTTGGATATTAGGAAAAACTTTTTCACTAGGAGGGTGGTGAAACACTGGAATGCATTACCTAGGGAGGTGGTAGAATCTCCTTCCTTAGAAGTTTTTAAGGTCAGGCTTGACAAAGCCCTGGCTGGGATGATTTAATTGGGGATTGGTCCCGCTTTGAGCAGGGGGTTGGACTAAATGACCTCCTGAGGTCCCTTCCAACCCTGATATTCTATGATTCTATGATTCAAGGGAGGCAGTGTGGCCTAGTGGGTAAAGCACTGAACTGGGATGCAGCAGACTGGAAGTCTATGTCTGACTCTGCCACTGGGTGATCTTGAGCAAATCCCTTCCCTGCCCTCTGCCTCAGTTTCCCCATGTGTATAGTGGGGATGATGACACTGACCTCCTTTGGGAAGTGTTTTGCTGGACAGTGCTATGTAAGATGAATAATAATATTCTGGGCTGGCGGGGTAGGGGGCATCTCTCCTCTCTGGGGCACGGGTTTGAATCTGTCCCCGGGGAGCAGTGTCTGACAGTGGGGGTGGCTGTGGAGAGGGGCTCAGTCCAGTTCCTGTTGGGACAGCACCCGCGTTGCCTGCCGGCTGTGGGACCGGCACGCTGGGGCTACAGAGCCTGAGCTCCGCTCTGCCCCTAGATGGGTCCCTTCAGGGCAGGGCCGTTGGCGTGGGGGATGGGGGTGTGACGCAAGCCTTGGGCTCTGGGGCAGTCGAGCTGGCCCTTTCCCCAGTGCTGGAGTCCCCTCCACAAGGCCCAAAGCTCCCCAGGCCTGAATCCTGGCCCCACGGAGCCCGGCTTGGGGGGCGGGGGGATGTTTCCTGCAGTCGCACGGCCTCTCCGGTACAGCCAGTGGCCTTGGCACTCTGGGGCAAGGCAAGTCACTTTCCAGCCCCCACCCCTGGGGCCAGGGGGCACAGGCCAGCCCAGGGCTCTGAGGAAGATGGGGCGCGCCCTCCGCCCCTCTGGTTTAAACATCTCTCTGTCCCTTCCCCCCGCTCCATGGCCCCGTGCACAGCTCTCCTCTTTCTGCATCTTCCCCTCCTGTTCTTTAGGATCTGCCCCCCTGGGGAACCCAGGTGTCAAGGAAACCCGCTCCCGGCTGGGGAGCCATGGTTGGCTTTTGGGCCCCAGGCTTCTGCATGGCCCTGGCTAACGAGCCCCCTGGGAGGGCAGTGCTGCCCGGTGTGGGCCCTGGGGCCTCGGCAGGAGCTGCCACAGAGCGCCAGCGGCAAAGCTGCCAGTGGAGGCTTCTCCAGTGCCCTGCAGAGTGGGGGAACTGGGCTGAACTGGGGCCAGCGTCAAGGCCGTGGGAGGGACCAGCCAGGTAAGGGGCTGGGTTCCCCACTGTTGGGCCCTATGGGGATGCTGGCTGAGGGTCCTTGTGCCCATGGCATTAGAGAGATCACAGGGATGAGGCTCTGGGGGCTGCTGGGAGTTTGGAGAGGGGTCCGTGTTCAGCTCCCATCTCCCCACACACGCTTCTGATCCAGAATGGCCTGGGTGCGAGACCTTCCCCTGGCTGGTGCCGAATGGCCAGTGTTTGCTGGGATGCTTTGGACCCGGCAGCTGCTCCCTGCCCCTGGGGGAGGTTCATCGCTGGGGCAGTGCTGCCAGCCCCAGAGACTGAGGGCCTGGGCCCCACAGCAGATCACTCTGTACTCCACCCCTTGCCCTGCCTGAGAAGGCGGGGAGGGCACTCTTGGCCAGTCCTTGGCTGTCAGCTAATGCCCGTCAGAGCATGGACCCATCCCCCTAGGGACGGGGTTGAGACCCCCAAACTCATGTCACACATAGGCCTGCTGGGCGCTGGCAGTGGGGCAATCCCTTCCCTGCCAGGGACTGCAGGGGGAGGCTCTTGGGGCAGAGATGGGACCAGCGGGGCATCCCTGGCACAGTGGGGGAGCAGATCTGTAGTCCTGGCCTGGAGAATCCGTTATCCACCGCTCCTTACCCGCTGCCCAGTCGAGGCACCGAAAAGAAACCGTGTGATTGTAGGTGACCTATCGAGTGGCACCTAGTGCGACTCAGAGCGACATGGCTGGCACGAAGGGCTCGGTGAATGGGGAGGACTGGCTGGGAGCGGGGCACTGACTGAGTCACTGGGCTCCCACGGCCAGAAGAATCTCAGCCCTGGCCTTGCACCACCCCAGGGCCCCAATCTCTGCTGAGGCCTTGCCCACCTCCCTGGCAAGAGGCCCAGCAGCCCTGGTCACTCCCAGGACTAGAGTCACTTGTATTCCAGTCACTCAGTTCATCCCTGAGGTTGAGATGTAGCCACTTCTGGGGTGGGATGCAGGGGCTATTTATACAGGGATCCTTTGCCCAGCACTGAGATGCAGCCACCTCTGGGGTGGGACGGAGCAGCTCTTTAACAGCCACACAGCACAGTAGATTAGGACAAGTGAAGAATCCCACATCTAGTTGCACTGCACTGCACAGAGCGTGGGGAGCTGGGCCAGGGAGCCTTGGGGGAGGGATAGCTCAGTGGTTTGAGCATTGGCCTGCTAAACCCAGGGTTGTGAGTTCAATCCTTGAGGGGGCCATTTAGGGATCTGGGGCAAAAATTGGGGATTGGCCCTGCTTTGAGCAGGGGGTTGGACTAGATGACCTCCTGAGGTCCCTTCCAATCCTGATATTCTATGATTCTATGACCAGGCTGCACTGCACATGGGCTCCTTAGTGACAAGCACTCAGAAACTTAGATTTACAACCCCCAAAATAGCACAAATTGAGCACTATGCTGGGGCCGGCACAGACTAGAAGGGGCAAGTGCCCCCTACTGGGTCCTCCCACCCCACTCACTGCAGCCCCTAGCACCCCATAAGCTCCATCCATGCAGAGTAAGGGGACTGGCACATGGAATTGCAAGCCCAATAGCAAGGATTTCTGATGGCTCTGTAAACTCGGGGCGGGGGAGTGGAGAATTGCTAATATAGTTCCTATTTTTAAGAAATGGAAAAAAAAGTGGTCCAGGTATCTACAGGCCTTTTAATTTGACCTCAACTGTCTGCCAGGTCTTGGGACACATTTTGAGTGAGAAAGTAAAGAAGGACAAAGAGGTGAACGGTAACTGGGATAAAATACAACCTGGTTTTACAATCGGTAGGTCCTGCCAGGCCAACCTGATCTGTTTCTCTGTGAAGATAACTGAGGTTTTAGACAAAGGAAATGCAGTAGATCTAATCCAGTGGTTCTCAAACTTTTTGTGTTGGTGACCCCTTTCGAACACCAAACCTCTGAGTGCGACCCCCCCCTTAAAAATTAAAAACACATTTTTGATATTTAACACTATGTTAAATACTAAATTTAAACCCTTTGGCTGAAAATGAATTTACCTTTACTCACTGCTTTTAAATTAAGACTAAAACACAGTGGGTGGCGGGGCTCGGGGCTGACAACCCTGTGTGTGCTCCCGGCTGATAACCCTCCGCATGGCCGGGCTCCGCCTGAAACCCCATTACAGGGGTCGGGGCTCACAGCGTCCTGGAGGCCCCAGCTCAGGGCTCACAGCCCCACTCCTGGTTGGGGTCAGCACTTGCAACCCCATGTGGCAGTCGGACTCAGGGATCACAGCCCGCTCCTGGCCAGGGTTGGGGTCTGGGCTTGCAGCCCTGTGTGGGGGTTGGAGTCGGAGCTCGCAACCACGATTCCCTGTCGGGGTCGGGGCTCACAGCCCGGCCCAGGGGTTGGGGTCAGCACTCACAGCTGCACACCGGGGTCAGGGCTCACAGCCCGGCGCAGGGGTCGGTGTCGGGACTCACAGCCGCACACCGGGGTCAGGGCTCACAGCCTAGCACAGGGGTCGGGACCCACAGCCGTGTGCCCGGGTTGGGGCTCGTAGCCCCGCAGCTCCACACAGGGGTCAGGGCTGACAGCCTGGTGCAGGGGTCGGGGCTCGCAACTTACAGCCGCGCGCTGGGGTCAGGGCTCGTGACCTCCCCACTTAACCGGGTTGTGACCCCCAGTTTGAGAACCAATGATCTAATCTACCTGGATGTCAGTGAGGCATTTGATACAATTGGGAAATTATTAGTTCAATTGGAGAAGATGGGGTTTAATCTGAGAATTGAAAGGTGGATAAGGAACTGGTGAAAAGGACGTGCAGAAAAGGACCTGGGGTTACAGCAGATGAGAAGCTGGAGGTGAGTCAGCAGTGTGCCCGTGTTGCCAAAAAGGCTAACAGCATATTGGGCTGCATTAGTAGGAGCATTGCCCACAGATCGAGGGAAATGATTATTCCCCTCTATTCAGCACTGGTGAGGGCCTCATCTGGAGTATTGCGTCCAGTTTTGGGCCCCCACTACAGAAAGGATGCGGACAAATTGGAGAGAGTCCAGTGGAGGGCAATGAAAATGAGTAGGGAGCTGGGGCACGTGACTTATGGGGAGAGGCTGAGGGAACTGTGGTTATTTTGTCTGCAGAAGAGAAGAGGGAGGGGGGATTTGATAGCTGTCATGGAGTCCCCAGGCGATGCTCTGGAACTGCTCCCCATGAAGCCAGTCAGGACTCTGGGGAAGTCTCCTGTCTGTAAGCAGACTGTCTGCAGGACACACAGCTCACACAGCTTCCTGGGTCTGACCTCAGAGCATTCAGCATCCTCTGCCCCTCCGTGCGCTTCCCACAGCGAGTCTGCTCTGGCGGGGCTCCTGGGGAAGCCAGAGGGTCCTGCACCCCAACTTCGCAGTCAGATGTGACTCTCAGCCAGCCAGTAAAACAGAGGTTTATTAAACGACAGGAACATGATCTAAAACAGAGCTGGTAGGTGCAGAGAACAGGACTCCTCAGCTGGGTCCATTTTGGGGGGCAGTGAGCCAGACAACCACGTCTGCCCTTCACTCCATGTCCCAGCCAGCCCCAAACTGAAACTCTCTCCAGCCCCTCCTCCTCTGGGCATTGTTCCTTTCCCGGGCCAGGAGGTCACCTGATTCCCTTGTTCTCCAACCCTTTAGCTCTCACCTTGCAGGGGGGAAGGGCCCAGGCCATCAGTGGCCAAGAAACAGGGTGTCGGCCATTCTCTGTGTCCAGACTCCTGCACACACCTGCCCTCTAGGGCTCTGCAGTGATCAGACACCCTTCTCCCACCACCTAGATACTTAAGAACTGCAAAGGGGAAATTGAGGCACCCCCACACTATTCAGAGGAAACATTAAGAACAGTCCCACTTCGTCAAATCAGCGCCCCCCCCCCCCAACTTGTCTAGGATTTTATCGGTGGTAGGCATTGGACATGGTGATGGCACTGAACTTCCCATATCCACACAGAAGCGGATCAACCCGTTCTTCTTGGGGACCAGCACCATGGGAGAGGCCCAGGGGCTGGAGGACGGCTGGATCACCCCGAAAGCCAGCATGTCTCCAACCTCTCTCTCCAGGTCCTGGGCTGTTTTCCTAGTGACCCTGAATGGGGAACACCTGATGGAAAGATTGGCTCCTGTTTCCACCTGGTGAACAGCCAGGATAGTGAGCCCAGGCCGGCTGGAGAACAGCTGCCGGTGTGAAGGCAGCACCTCTCTGATCTCTGCCTGCTGGGCAGGGGTTAGCTGGTCTGAGAGGAGAATTGATTCCAGCGAGGGGTCAGCCCCCACCTCAGGGAGGAGTCCCACCAGGGGATCCTCTCCCTTCTCCTCCCACTGCCCACACCCAGCCAGCCCCAACTTCTCCCTGGCCCAGTATGGCTTCATCATGTTGACATGGTGCACCCAGTGGCGGTGTGCCCGGATGGATAGTTCCACGACATATTTCACTTCATTTACCTGTCTGATGACCTTGAAGGGGCCGTCCCAGGCATCTTGCAGCTTGTGCTTCCTCATGGGGATGAGAAGCATCCCCTGGTCCCTGGTAGCCTAGAAGCAGGCACGTGCTGAGCGGTTGTACCAGACCTTCTGCTTCCCCTGTGCCCTGGCTAGGTTTCCCCTGGCCAAGCCCATGAGCTCCGCGAGCTTTTCCAGACAGGTCAGAACATACTCCATCGGGGGAGGCCTTCCCCCCCGCACTCGTCCCTCATCAAGTCGAGGGGTCCCCTCACCCTCCTCCTATTTCCGAAAGGGGAAAACCCTGTGGATTCCTGGGGCACTTCCCTGTATGTGAACAGCAGGTGGGGTAAATACTTCTCCCAGTCCTGTGGGTGCTGGTCCATAAAGGTTTTCCGCATCATCTTTAGGGTCCCATTGAACCTCTCCCCCAGCCTGTTGGACTGAGGGTGACACGCCGAGGCCCAGGTGTGTCAGACCCCACACTTCTCCCAAAAGCACTGGAGCAGGGTTGACATGAAGTTGGACCTCTGGTCTTTAAGGACCTCCTGGGGGAACCCACTCTGCTAAAAATGGTGAGCAGCGCGTCTGCCACGGTGTCTGCCTCCATAGAGGACATGGCCACTGTCTCGGGGTAGCGCAGAGAGAAATCTACCACCACCAGAACGTATTTCTTCCCCGACCGGGCTGCCCTGCTGAGGGGCCCCACTATGTCCATGGCCACCCTCTGGAAAGGCTCCTCTACGATGGGCAGAGGTCTCAGAGCTGCTTTACACTTCTCCTGGGCCTTCCCCACCCTCTGGCAGGAGTCCCAGGCCCTGCAATTCTGTTGGACGGCATCAAAGGCCCCGGGCCACTGAAAGTTCTGCAGCAGCCTCTGCCTGGTGCGCCAGATGCCCTGAAAGGGGAATATTGTGGGCCAAGTACAACAGTCTGTGGTGGTACCTCTGGGGGAGGACCACCAATTGCCTCCTGGCTTTCCAAGGTTCAGTTGGCCCTGAACCAGCCCATTCCCGGGACAGGAATCCCTTCTCCCACAGGAATCTCTCCCGGCAGTCCTCCCCCTGGGGTCCTGCACCATTGTGGCCAGCAAGGGCCCTCAGCTTCTCTGAGGAGGGATCCTCCTGCAGCTCCATCTGGAATTCAGCTGCTGGGTTTGAGGGGACAGCCCTGGTTGGCGGTGCCTCAGTTTCCCCACCTTGGGACAGAGGCTCTGGCCCAGCACTGTCAAGCCCTACCCTCGTGCTTCAGTGTGATCCCCGACCCCAGCATAGCCCTATCAACTGCGGCCCCCTGGACCCGCGGTGCTCCCTCTCGGTGGGCTTCCGCCCAGTTGACACCCCGCGGGTTCTGCTTGGCTGCCATTTCCTCCATCTTCAGGCATTGAGCCACCTTGTGTCCTTTTTGGCCACAGTAATTACATTTCAGGTCCCTCAAGTCCCATGGGGGGTCGGCCTGCCCCAGCCTTCAGGGGCACCTGTGAGTTGGGCTTCCTGGAGTCCCACCCTGGGGAGGTTTCTGTGTAACTCCCCTTCTGAGTCCCTGATGTGGGTCTCCCTCCTGACCCCTATCTGCTGTTCACAAACTCATCCACTAGTGCCCCTGCACTGTGCAGATCTTTAGGCTTCCGGTCCACTAACCACATCTTAAGGTCTGGAGGGCAGATGTCATACAGCTGCCCCAACCCCACCAGGTTACACACCTCCTCTGCGGTACTGGCCCCTGTGCCCTTCCCCCACCTACGGAGATATTCCCCCAGCAGATTGGTGACCTCCTTGGAAGTGACACCTGGGGTCTTGCGTACACCCCGGAATCGTTTCCTGTATGCCTCAGGGGTCAGTTCAAACTTCAGCAGCAAAGCCTGTTTGAACAGGTCATAGTCCCCCATCTCAATACCATCCATTTGGCTGAAGGGCTCTATGGCCTTGGGATCCAGCAGGGGGGTCAGATAGTGTCATAACCATACAGCTCAGGGTAGCCTAGAATTCCGCCTTACCTAGTGTTGGCCCATTCCCAGCTTCTGGCAAACAGAGGGTAGGTACACTTCAGAGCTTGGTTTTGCATCCCTGCTCATCCTGACTAATTCATGAACTTATCTAGTTCTTTTTTAAACCCTGTTATAGTCTTAAAAAGAAAAGGAGTACTTGTGGCACCTTAGAGACTAACCAATTTATTTGAGCATGAGCTTTCGTGAGCTACAGCTCACTTCATCAGATGCATAGCTCACGAAAGCTCATGCTCAAATAAATTGGTTAGTCTCTAAGGTGCCACAAGTACTCCTTTTCTTTTTGCGAATACAGACTAACACGGCTGTTACTCTGAAACCTGTTATAGTCTTGGCTTTCACAACTTCCTCTGGCAAGGAGTTCCACAGGTTGACTGTGTATTGTGTGAAGAAATACTTCCTTTTGTTTGTTTTAAACCTGTTGCCTATTAATTTCGTTTGATGACCTCTAGTTCTTGTGTTATGAGAAGCAGAAATAACACTTCCGTATTTACTTTGACCCCCTTAGTCATCTCTTTTCCAAGCTGAAAAGTCCCAGTCTTCTCTCTTCTTATAAGGAAGCTGTTCCATACCCGTAATAATTTTTGTTGCCCCTTTCTGTATCTTTTCCATTTCCAATATATCTTTTTGAGATGGGGTGACCACATCTGCACACAGTATTCAAGATATGAATGTAGTGTGGATTTATATAGAGGCAACATGATATTCATTCTGCTTATGCTCAAATAAATTGATTAGTCTCTAAGGTGCCACAAGTACTCCTTTTCTTTCTGTTAATGTTGCATTTGTTTAATCACTGTACAGTGCCTAGCACAACAGATCTTTGTCCATGACTAGGGCTCCTGGGCACTATGCTAATACAAATAAATAATAACAATGATGATGCAGAATAGACCTGAGCTCTCCCTCCTGTAGCTGGGCTGGCTCTGCAGAGTTAAGATGAGCAAAATGCAACAAATCCTCCCCCTTCTCATTTTTGTCACGACCGTCACAGCTCTGATTCCAATACACACACACACAGAGCAGGCCAGCTAAGGAGATGCCATTTTTAGCCAGTCATGTTTCAGAGCAAAAGCACATCATGGGACTGAAGTGACAACTTGCCGGCGGGGTAGTAAACATATTTTCTGATGGGCAACCAAATCTGAGATTCAGGTTGACTCTCAACTGTGCAGTCCTTTAAATTCTGTCTTATTTAGACTTATAATCTTGGGGGGAAGGATTTTTTTAGATGGCTCATGCATTCAAATTGTGTGAATTGCAGTGAAGACAGGAGAGAATCTAACTCTTTGCGGTTTTTGTTTGTTTGTTTTAACTAAAACATCAGGAACCAAGTTCTTCATACAGATCATGAGACACAAGGTAGGTGTAAAAGTGCTGACCTCTCAGGCAGGTGGAGGGGCTCAGGATAGAGTATTACTTTAAGTGTGTATAAGAAAAGATAACTGAGCTGCCCAACCTTTGTGAGCCAGGAAGGCTGGAGTGGGGGCGTAACTCAGCTGTGTGTGATTCCTTTTATTTATTTAGTGTATGCGATCCAGCTAAGCCTCAGCCTTCTTATCAGTGATGTTCAAGGCATGAAGACCTCCAGGAAGTTGCCATTTTGCAGTCCTCCACAGTGTGCATCCTGGTTTGTGGGTTCCCACATTGACCTAGTGGACTATGTCCCCCAGCTGCAGCATGTCTGTGGTCTGGAGAAATGGATGATCCAACTAGCAGATCAAATTTGCTGTGTGGGGTACAAATTGGTTACAAAGCTACAGTCATGTCTTGTGCAGCCAGGGCCTAAATCAGTTTCCTGGGGATCATCCCAGTGAAGTGACTGTTCTTATTAAGGCCCTGTCCTTGCCATAATTCATAATTGACTTTATTTCCAGTGGCTGGCTCCAAAATGCGTTTTGCTACAGACGCAACATGGTTAATATCCTGTTAGTACTAGGGCTGTCAAGCAATTAAAAAATGTAATCACGCACTTAAAAATAATAGAATACCATTTAAATATTTGTGGATGTTTTCTACATTTTCAAATATATTTATTTCATTTACAACACAGAATACAAAGTGTACAGTGCTCACTTATATTTCTTTTTTATGACAAATATTTATACTGTACAAAAAGACAAAAGAAATAGTGTTTTTCACTTGACCTAATACAAGTAATATAGTGCAACCTCTTTATCACGAAAGTAGAACTCACAAATGTAGAATTATGTACAAAAAAATTGCATTCTCAAACAAAACGATGTAAAACTTTAGAGCCTACAAGTACACTCAGTCTTACTTCTTGCTCAGCCAATTGCTAAGACAAACAAGTTTGTTTACTTTTGCAGGAGAGAATGTGTCCATGCTGATGATGAGTTCTGCTCAATAACGATCCAAAGCAGTGTGGCCCAACACATGTTCACTTTCATCATCTGAGTTAGATGCCACCAGCAGAAGGTTGATTTTCTCTTTTGGTGGCTTGGATCTGTAGTTTCCACATTGGAGTATTGCTCTTTTCAGACTTCTGAAAGCATGCTCCACACCTCGACCCTCTCAGATTTTGGAAGGCACTTCAGATTCTTAAACCTTGAGTCGAGTACTGGAGCTATCTTTAGAAATCTCAGATTGGTACCTTCTTTGCGTTTGGTCAGATCTGCAGGGAAAGTGTTCTTCAAATGAGCAACCTGTGCTGGGTCATCATCCGCGACTGCTATAACAGGGAATCTGTGGCGGCGTGCGGGTGAAACAGCGCAGGGGGCGCACCGCTCTCCCCCAAGGAGTTCAGTCACACACATTATATTTTTAACAAGTGTCATCCGCATGGAAGCACGTCCTCTGGAACGGTGGCCGAGGCAGGAAGGGGCATACGAATGTTCAGCATCTCTGGCATGTAAATACCTTGCAATGCCGGCTACAAAAGTGCCATACAAATGCCTGTTCTCACTTTCAGGTGACATTGTGAATAAGAAGTGGGCAGCATATCTCCCATAAATGTCAACAGACTTGTTTCTCTCAGTGATTGACTGAACAAGAAGTAGGAGTGAGTAGACTTGTAAGGTCTAAAGTTTTACATTGGTTTGTTTTTGGGTGCAGTTATGTAACAAAAAAATCTACATTTGTAAGTTGTACTTTCACGATAAAGAGATTGCACCTCAGTACTTGTATGAGGTGAATTGAAAAATACGATTTCTTTTGTTTATCATTTTTACAGTGCAAATATTTGCAATAAATAGAATAGAGTGAGCACTGTACCTTTTGTATTCTGTGTTGTAACTGAAATCAATATATTTGAAAATGTAGAAAACATCCCAAAATGTGTAATACACAATAGAATACCAATTGAAATGTAACTGTGCGATTCATTTTTTTAATAATTTTTTTTTGAGTTAATCGCATGAGTTAACTGTGATTAATCGACAGCCCTAATTAGTACCATGGTCAGGTAAGGGTGCTGCCCTCTCCAGAGGCCTAGCCAGGTATATGGTGTTGGTTTGAGGCATTGGGGACTTTTTCCCCCCATAGTAGTTCATGGATGCACGAGCTTGGTGCTCTGGAACCATTGAATGAAGTTCAGGGCTTGTCTACGCTTCCGCTTAAGTTGATGTAACTTATGTCGGTCACGGATATGAAAAAGCCACCCCCCTCAGCAGTCCGCACAGGCGCTAAGTCAGTGGGACACACTCTCATTCTGTCATAGCTTCCACCTTTCCCTGAGGTGGAGTAATTATGCTGACAGGAAAGCGCTCTCTGGTCTTCATAGTGCGTTTACACTACTGCCCTACATTAGTGCAGCTACAGTGAGTCTGGTGAAGAGTAGCCCCCGGACGAGGACCCTCTTGCAGTGTGACTACCCCTCGGGGCACACTCTCACTAGGACAAGCCTCCTGGGCTTCAGCTCCTCCTTGGTCTGACCTCGGAGCATTCAGCATCCCTGTCTCACGCCATAAGCTCCCTGCAGTGAGCCACCTGAATAGGACACCTGGGGAAACCTTACACGCCCTCCAAAGGGGCCATGTACCCCCGACTTCAGCAGTCAGGAGTGACTCTCAGCCAGCGGTGTAAAACAGAAGGGTTTATTAGTCGTCTGGAACACAGCATAGAGCAGAATCTTGTTAGCACAGAAAGCAGGAAGTTACAGCAAAGTTCATCTTGAGGAGACCCAGAGCCACGGGCTCTCCTCCTGAGTCCCAAACCAGGAGTCTGACCAGCCTCCAGCAGCCCACCTTCAGTCACACCCAGTTGCCCCTCCTCTATCCTGTATGCTGTTCCCCAGGCAAACCGGTCACCTGGCCTCCACCTCTCTTTGTTCTCCAATTCCTCCGACTGGCTCTTGCAGAGGATGGGCCCCGGCAATCAGTTGCCAAGATATATCTATTGTCTGGGCCCAGGGAGCTAGAAGGCACTTGCACCTTCCCTCTCGGGGTATCTGCAAAGCTCACACACCCTTATCCCACCACCTAGATACTTGTGCAACACAATGGGAAAACTGAGGCGTGCACAGTATTCATACAAACACTAAGACACTTTCCACTTCGTCACAAGTAGCCATTTGTCCTAAGTACCTATGTCAGTCTTTCTCAATGGCCTGTCCCTCAGATCTCCCCGACACTGTTTAGAAAGGCTGCAAGCTTTGGATTCACCAAGGGCAAGTCATGCTTGACCAGCCTGATTGCCTTCCAGGATGAGATAACTGGCTCTGTGGATATGGGGAAAGCAGTGCATGTGATATATCTTGACTTTAGCAAAGCTTTTGGTACAGTCTCCCACAGTATTCTTGCCAGCAAGTTAAAGTAGTATGGATTGGATGAACGGACTATAAGGTGGATAGAAAGCTGGCTAGATTGTTGGGCTCAACGGGTAGTGACCAATGGCTCCAAGTCTAGTTGGCAGCTGGTATGAAGAAGAGTGCCCCAGGGGTCAATCCTGGGGCTGGTTTTGTTCAACATCTTTATTAGTGATCTGGATGATGGGATTAATTGCACCCTCAGCAAGTTTGCAGATGACACTAAACTGGGGGGAGAAGTAGATACACTGGAGGGTAGGGAAGGGTCCAGAGTGACCTAGACAAATTGGAGGATTGGGCCAAGAGAAATCTGATAAGGTTCAACAAGGACAAGTGCAGAGTTCTGCACTACGGAAGGAAGGAAGGGAATCCCATGCACTGCTACAGACAGGGGACCGACTGGCTAAGCAGCAGTTCTGCAGAAAAGGACCTGGGGATTACAGTGCACGAGAAGCTGGATATGAGTCAGCAGTGTGCCCTTGTTGCCAAGAAGGCCAATGGTATATTGGGCTGTATTAGTAGGAGCATTGCCAGCAGATGGAGGGAAGTGGTTATTCCCCTCCATTTGGCACTGGTGAGGCCACACCTGGAGTGTTGCGTCCAGTTTTGGTCCCCCCACTACAGAACAGATGTGGACAAATTGGAGGGAGTCCAGCGGAGGGCAACGAAAATTATTAAGGAGCTGGGGCACATGACTTATGAGGAGAGGCTGAGGGAACTGGGGTTGTTTAGTCTGCAGAAGAGAAGAGTGAGGGGGAATTTGATAGCAGCCTTTAACTACCTGAAAGGGGGTTCCAAAGAGGATGGAGCGAGGCTGTTCAAAGTGGTGGCAGATGACAGAACAAGAAGCAATGGTCTCAAGTTGCAGTGGGGGAGGTCTAGGTTGGATATTAGGAAACACTATTTCACTAGGAGGGTGGTGAAGCACTGGAATGGGTTCCCTAGGGAGATGGTGGAAACTCCATCCTTAGAGGTTTTTAAGGCCCGGCTTGACAGAGCCTTGGCTTGGATGATTTAGTTCGTGTTGGTCTTGCTCTGAGCAGGGGGTTGGACTAGATGACCTCCTGAGGTCCCTTCCAACCCTGATATTCAATGATTCTAAGCTGGTCCCTGGTATCAAAAAGGTTGAAAAATACTGATTTATGTAATCAATCTGGCCCGTCCTCCTTACTTCCAGCTATCTAGAAAACCTCCCACAGTCCGTTGGCCCATGTTCCTTCTGTGCATGCCCTCTGTACATTGATACAAACGCGGATAAATAGCATGGAAGGTGTGAGGGGAGACACATTTGTGATGGCAAGAAAACTGCTGCATGGACACAAACTGAATCCTGAAGAAGAGGTCTATGTATGCTTGAAAGCTTGTGTGTCTCACTATCAGAAGTTGGTCCTCCCCTACCTTGTCCCTTCTGTGTAACTGTTAAGTGATTAAGGTGACTCGTGCCTGTCTCTGGGTCATAGTATGGACTAGGAGGGAACATTTTCAAAAAGTGCCTGTGACTTAGGCCCTCACTATGTTCAGAGAGTGTTGGGCTCTTAAGCACCTGCCAACCTCTGCACTTTACAGGGCCAAGTGCACTGTAGTGCAAATTGCATCCTTAACTCCAGACATGTTTGTTTTAGTTTGATGTTTTTCTAAATCCAGCAGAGATGGCCTTGGAGTATGAAGGTAAATGCAAAAGGATTTACTTCAGAATGCCGTGCTTCTGCCAATCCTTAGCATGTCACTGCTGTACAACTAGTTAATTTGGTAGCTTCAAGGGTTTTTATAGTAATGTTTATTTCCAGCTCACTGTTCTGCACAAGTATAGTCATTAATATGTACCGGCCACTCTGCACTACTGATTGCGCTTTCCTCATTTTTAATTGAATATTCCACTCACCCAAAATCCGAAGTGAATTTGGTTGGGTACACACAATGAGTGCCAACTTAGCAGTTTAGCATTTTTATCTCGACTATTAAAAATTGATGGCTTAACCCCGTTAGAGGGCAGCTCCAGTACCTAGTATGCTTCCACTCTTGTTAATTGTGTTGATGATGAACTTAGATCTTGTTTTACAGAATGTTTTCTTTTGTCTTTTTATTCCTTCTCTTCCAGTTGATGCTTTGGATCCAGAGAGGTTAATACAATGTCCCTATGATAACTATCATCAAATCAGGGCCTGTTGGTTTCCCTATCATCTGATAAAGTGCAGGAAGGTAGGATGCATCCGATGAAGTGAGCTGTAGCTCACGGAAGCTTATGCTCAAATAAATTGGTTAGTCTCTAAGGTGCCACAAGTACTCCTTTTCTTTTTGCGAATACAGACTAACATGGCTGTTACTCTGAAGGTAGGATGGGATGTTAAGGTCTCTAATGCACTTGGGAAATCATATTTTTGTAAATGCTTATGCATGGTGAGCTCGGTATACTGTGCTGCCTTTTGCTAGAAGGATGCCTTCACTTGCTATTAGGCTGGAAGAAGCCGTCTTTATTTCATATTTATATCGCTCATCCATTTACCACTTAGTAAAAGCATCCAGTTCATATTTAGTAATGCCCTTCTGATCAGTGCATTTACCCTGAAGAAAGGTGAAACAGGTTCTTCAGAATACCTAGCTCAGTGATGGGATCCTATTCTCTTCCAACAGTTCACTCATGGGACCAGGCTATTTACTTCCCACTTCAGGCCATGGAGCAAATGCAGCCAGTGTTATATGGATGCCTTCTGGCTGGCCAAAGCAGAAGTGATCTGATGTTGCAGTTAATTCTTTACTTTGCAGTCAGAGCAGGAGAGCTGCTAAGCCATCTTTTTTCATATTGCTAATAACTCTATTCAGTGTACATCTGTCTGCAAGTCCCTCTTCGCAGTCTTCTATCCTGGGCTAGAATGCTGTATATTTAAGAGGAGAATCTGCTCCTTTCTTTTGTCCTCTCAGTCTAGTATCTTATTTTAAGCTCTCCAGTGCTAGTGTATATTAGTTGTACAGGTATAAGCACACTTATACTGGTATAACTGCCTCCATGAGTTAAGATGATGTACTGGTATGATGGTATTGGTTAGGAATCACACCCCTAGCCAACATCGCTATAGTGATAGAAAAGCCATGCAGAGCAAGCCTGAGCAGTGGGTTCGTCCTCTTTGTATTCTTGCTCTTTTCTAAGGGTAAAGGTTCTTCATTCAGTGGGGGACAGTAGTGCTCTTCTCTGTCCACACTAGTTTACCTGTACTGGCAAAATGCTCCCAATATAGACGTGGCCTCAACTGGAACATTGAGTAACTTCCCTCCTGTTTCAGAAGGGTTAAATTAACTGCAAAGACTGAAGCTCTAGCACAGGCAGAGACTTATCATAGAATATCGGGGTTGGAAGGGACCTCAGGAGGTCATCTAGTCCAACCCCCTGCTCAAAGCAGGACCAATCCCCAACTAAATCATCCCAGCCAGGGCTTTGTCAAGCCTGACCTTAAAAACCTCTAAGGAAGGAGATTCCACCACCTCCCTAGGTAACCCATTCCAGTGCTTCACCACCCTCCTAGTGAAAAAGTTTTTCTTAATATCCAACCTAAACCTCCCCCACTGCAACTGGAGACCATTACTCCCTGTTCTTTCATCAGCTACCACTGAGAACAGTCTAGAGCCATCCTCTTTGGAACCCCCTTTCAGGTAGTTGAAAACAGCTATCAAATCCCCCCCTCCTTCTTCTCTTCCGCAGACTAAACAATCCCAGTTCCCTCAGCCTCTCCTCATAAGTCACGTGTTCCAGTCCCCTAATCATTCTTGTTGCCCTCCGCTGGACGTTTTCCAATTTTTTCACATCCTTCTTGTAGTGTGGGGCCCAAAACTGGACACAGTAGTCCAGATGAGGCCTCACCGATGTCGAGTAGAGGGGAACGATCACGTCCCTCGATCTGCTGGCAATGCCCCTACTTATACATCCCAAAATGCCATTGGCCTTCTTGGCAACAAGGGCACACTGCTGACTCATATCCAGCTTCTCGTCCACTGTCACCCCTAGATCCTTTTCCGCAGAACTGCTGCCTAGCCATTCGGTCCCTAGTCTGTAGCTGTGCATTGGGTTCTTCTGTCCTAAGTGCAGGACCCTGCACTTGTCCTTATTGAACCTCATCAGATTTCTTTTGGCACAATCCTCCAACTTGTCTAGGTCCCTCTGTATCCTATCCCTACCCTCCAGCCTATCTACTTCTCCTCCCAGTTTAGTGTCATCTGCAAACTTGCTGAGGGTGCAATCCACGCCATCCTCCAGATCATTAATGAAGATACTGAACAAAACCGGACCCAAGACCGACCCTTGGGGCACTCCACTTGATACTGGCTGCCAACTAGACATGGAGCCATTGATCACCACCCATTGAGCCCGACAGTCTAGCCAGCTTTCTATCCACCTTATAGTCCGTTCATCCAGCCGATACTTCTTTAACTTGCTGGCAAGAATATTGTGGGAGACCATGTCAAAAGCTTTGCTAAAGTCAAGGAATAACACATCCACTGCTTTCCCCTCATCCACAGAGCCAGTTATCTCATCATAGAAGGCAATTAGATTAGTCAGGCATGACTTGCGCTTGGTGAATCCATGCTGACTGTTCCTGATCACTTTCCTCTTGTAAGCAGAATCGGGATGAGCTCCACCCTGACATCTGGTGGTGAGGTGTGGCAAGTTGTGGAAAAGAACTTCAGGGGCCGATCTCATTTGCATAGGCACACCCACCCCGCCTAGAATGAGGCCATAGCTGCCCAAATGGTCACTTTGGCTGCTGTGGGATCCCCATTGCCTCTGTTATTGGGGCAGGAAGAATAAATTGTTATTACCCTGATTATGGGAATCAAGGACAGTGGAACTGTACTTGGCCTTTTGTTATGATGGAGGGACTCGCCATCAACTAAGTAGCACTCACTAGGCAAGGGACATGGGTTCCAAAACGCTGTGAAGGGAGAGAGGCTGGGGATGGGTATTAATATTTGGTGGCATGCCCCCCCCTCTTGTGAGGGCTTTACATGCTAATTGCACTTCCTCCTCTTTCCACTATAATTTTGATTCTATTAGGAGTCTAGTTACAGGCTGCTGAGTTGGCTCAACCATTAGAAGAAAACCACTCGCCCCCTTCAGGCGAACGCCAGGTGGCGAAGCTCCAGGCCCAAGGTGACAGCATGAAGCAGAGTTCAAATCAGAGTCCTGGTGTTACCGTAACACCGGCATGGCAGTCGGTGGCAGGTTGCCAAAGCTCAGGCTCCAGGCCCCGCCCTGCCCTCACCCTGTAGCCCCCTTATCGGCCAGGGAGAGCCTACAGATAACGAGGGATCAATGAAGAGCAGCCGCCCTGTATCCCACACAGGCTCACAGATGAGCCCGGGATGCTGTTAACAGCCACCCAAGGGACAAAGGGTGTTGGATCAATGGGCCCCAGATTCCTGCCAGGGCAGCCATCTCCTCTCACCCCAAAGCTCTGGCACAGAAGGAAAGGCTGCCTGGGAGAACCCCTTGGCAGGGAGCTTTGCTTAGGACGCAAGGGTCCCTCTGCCGGCTCTCGTGCAGGGTGTCCACTGAGGCATGGGGCAGAAGCAGTCAGGTTAATCCAGCTCTGGATTGCCTTTGCACTGCAGCAGCAGCCTCTGAAGACTGATCAGCAAGCGAGGCCACGCCCTGATAAGAGGGCTGGACAGACAGATGCTGTGTGGAAAGGCCAAGCAAAGTGCCCGTGGCCTTCCCCACCCCACCAGCCCAGCCTTCCCTGCCCGGCATCTGCCAATCCCAGCCTAGCCTTTGCCCCTTCTAGCCCACCGCCCATGCCCCCCATGTCCCAGCCCCCCAATTGTTCCCACCCAGCACCTGCTTCCCCCAACCCAGCCTCCTGCAACCAACACCCCCTCAACTTCCCACCCAGTGCCTGCCACCCTCCTTCCAGCACCTGCTGCTGCCACCGCCCCACCCCCTTCCCCACAAGCCTTCCCTGCCACCTTCAGCCAGCCTTCCCTCCCCCCGCCCAGTCAGTCTTCCCCACTTGCCACCTCACTCTCTCCAGCCTGCCCTGCCCCACCCAGCATCCCACCCCACAACCCACCCTTTCCCACCCAGTGGCTCAGCTAAGCCTTGCAGCTCCCCTCATTAACAGTGTCAGCTACTTCAGGGGACATCTCTGTGCTGGTTGTTGCTGGCGTACTTTGGAGCTAATAGGCACACAGAGCCCACCATCTATGCAGCGTCACCAGCTTCAGAGCTCAGAAGTGAGGCCCCCAAAATCATGGGATTACAAAACTGATCAGTTTGGGTTCTTTATTTATCCCTCCATGGAGCTGCTGGACTGTGCTCCCCAGCCATGAGCGCTAGACACTGACTTCATTGGCTAAGCAAAAACTGGAATTCTCACAAATTCACATGACTCCAGGAGCTGGGACTTTAAGAAAGCCACCAGTTGTCCTGAGAGTCAGTGACCTTGGCTGTGCTCAGGGGAGGCTCAGCTCTGTTCCCAGGTGCCCAGCTGTGCCCTGCTTGGGAGCACTCTGTCACAAGTGTGATACTGGGGAGAAAGGAGCACACAAGGGGCATGGCCCATGCCTGAGAGACAGCTGGACACATTTTCGTGTGCAGCATCAGGTTTAAAATGTACCAGACCTTAATAAAGTGGGAATTTTCTGTAATATTTTTAAATAATTCTATGCATGCCTCAGTTTCCCTCTGTACTTCACACTGTTACCCAATGGGTCTGGAGGGTTAAAATGCCCATAGGGCAAAGCAGGAGACATGAGGTTCCTGGACTTTCAGAAAGCCTTTGACAAAGAGCCTTTGGTGGGGGTCCTAAGCAAAGTAAGCAGTCACGGGATAAGAGGGAAAGTCCTCTCATGGATCAGTAACTTAAAAGACAGGAAGCAAAGGATAGGAATAAATGGTCAATATTCAGCATGGAGAGAGGTAAACAGTGGTGTCCCCCAGGGATCTGTACGGGGACTAGTGATGTTCAACATATTCATAAATGATCTGGAAAAGGGGGTAAATGGTGATGTGGCAAAGAAACTTACTCAAGACAGATAAGTCCAAAGCAGACCGTGAAGAATTACAAAGGAACCTCAGACAACTGGGTGACTGGGCAACAAAATGGCAGATGAAATTCCATGTTGGTAAGTGCAAAGTAATGCTCATTGGAAAACATAATCCCAACGATACATATAAAATGAGGGGGGTTTATCATATCAGTGATGAGCTGTTACTACTCAAGAAAGATCCTGGGGTCACTGTGGATAGTTCTCTGAAAGCATCTGCTCAGTGTGCAGCAGCAGTCAAAAAAGCGAACAGAATATTAGCAGGGATCAGCACTGTCGACTTTGGGCCTGCAGAGGGAACTGTCAAGTCTGGTGCCACTGGACCCTCGTGCTAGAGAGTGCCAAGTGGAGGAGCAGGAGCTCCCTTCCATCCTGGACACGTTTGAGGTGGCCAGGGACTTGATTGCCATGATGGCACCGCAGTTTCCCACCAGGCAAGATAGACCTCCGGCACCACAAGGCACGGCGCCGTCCAGAAGCAAGCCCATGATGATGAAGCTCTGCTCGCCTTCCCCACGGCACCATCCTCTGACACTGTCCTGCTTGGACCACCCTGCCAGATTGGCTGAAGAAGTTAGCTGTCTGGTTCTTAAACTCAGCAGCAGTAGTCGCTCGCTGGGTGCTCAGTGATTCTCTGCCTCCCTGGGCTCAGCTCTTGCCAAGCCCTGCTTCTGCTCTGTTCCTCCACAGCTTCAGCCCAGATCCTGTCCTACACCCAGCCTTGCTCCTGCCTCAGAACCAGCCCTGCTCCCTTCTTCCCTGCCCCCGGTGATCCGGTTCTGACCCTTGGCTCTGATTCCTGACTCCGACTCTCTCTTGATTCTAGAGTGACCAGATATCCCGATTTGATAGGAACAGTCCTGATCTGGGAGTCTTTTTCTTATATAGGTTCCTATTACCCCACCCCCATCCCAATTGTTCACATTTGCTGTCTGGTCACCCTACTTGATTCTTGGCTCTGGCATTTGGATTCTGACTCTAGTTCTAATCTTTGGATCTGCTTCTTGGTTTTGGCCCCGTCTCAATCCCTGCTTTTGGCTTTTGGCCACTCACCACTAGGCATGACTCCCAGTCTGACCACTATGCCTGACCACCTACAACCCGGTCTCCTGACATGTGCTCAGTCTGGTTTGTGGTTTAACCATCTGATGAGTTCCATGTAACCTTGTGCGTGTCTTTGTGAGGAAACCAAGTATCACCAAGAATCAGTGCACGTTACTGCACAGCGATTCTCAAACTGTGGGTTGGGATCCCTTTTTAATAGGGTCACCAGGGCTGGAGTTAGACTTGCCTGGGCCCAGGGCTGAAGCCCAAGCCTGAGCCCTGGGCAGCTTGGCTGAGACTTGGGCTTCAGCCCTGGGATCAGGTTACAGCTCCCCCCACCCGCTGCCTGGGCCTGAAGCCCTTGGGTTTTGACTTTGGCCCCTTCTGGCCCGGGGGAGCTAGGGCTTGGGCGGGCTCAGGGTTTGGTTCTCCCTCCTGGGGTCGCATAGTAATTTTTGTTGTCAGAAGGGGGTCGTGGTGCAATGAAGTTTGAGAACCCCTGTTATAGCAAGTTCTCATCTTTCTCTATTATCGTTTGCCATCCTAATGCCATGTGGGAAGTAGTTTTGTTTTGCTGTATACGGGTGGCTTGCTGCATCAGGGCCTCTAGTGGTGGAGCACGTACGGGCTCTGGCTGGGAGTTCAGATGTGGGAGTTCAGTGGGGACACTGGGGCATGGCCACTAGGTATCTTGAGGGGATGGAAGACCACGAGTGTCGATGAAGCCCCCTCGCACTAGGTCCAGGTGTCCTTGCCCCCCCCACTCCGGCCTGGAGGCACTCGCAGCAGCTCTGTGTACTAGGCCCAAGTGTCCTTGGCCCCCCGCCTGGAGGCACTCGCAGCAGTTATGCTGAGGATCTGCAACAATATGTTGCAGAGTCAGACTGCCTGAAACTAAACAAGGCCAAACAGGGCAGATATGGAAGAACAATGCTGAATAAAGCAGCTTTATGTATGGTTTAACAAATGATACAGAGAACAAGGGAACTAGCTGGGAACTGGATTGGCTGGCTATATGGATACTTAGGACAGCTTGCTATTGGATAGGTATGCTGGGAAAAAGGACGTATAAAAGCCTGTGTAACTTCCTGCTCTGGGTGCAGGATTGGAGATTTTATTCTCCCTGTACCTTTTTGCAGCTGCAAATAAACTTTTCTGCTTCTTCACCCCTTTGTGATTATTGGGTGTAGCACACCGGGTAATGAACCAACCTCAGCTGTTGTTTAGCCTCTGGGCACTGGGTGCCGGCAACAATAACAATTATCAAAAAGTGTCATGTTTTCTCTAGTGACGTGCTAACATATTTTGTCACCAGGATAAATAATTCTAATGAATTACCACAGATTTACATTGGTGTAAGTGAAATTATGCATTCAATATCCTGTTTCAGGTTAGTAAAAATAAAAGAATGCTGTGGGTTTTGCGGACATGTACAAGATACAGATTTATAAAAACAACATGAAAACAGGTAGTTACGCTGGGGAAAGGGGAAGCCTTATTGAAGCTGGTGGGCATACCAGTTGTCCTTTATTCAGGATCAATGTAAAAACAATCAAGCTCTTTTGTGGAATAGATGGCTGACTTAATAGAAGTCACCATCAAGTAAAACTGGAATAGGAGTTGAGCCATACAGTGGAAGGGGCTTTCACTGGGGTCTGAATGCAAATGCAGGGGGATGGGGTTTGGGGTGGGGGGGGAGGAAGAGAGGGAGTGTGACACCGCAGAAGCACAAAGGAGCCCCAGGGAAGTATTTGTAGTGTGATCTCAGAAAAAGTTGAGAGAGAGAGCGAGAGAGAATGCGCGCTTTATGGTAGACTGCTGGATAGAAAGAGGCTTGGAATTGTGAGCCAAGAAACTATTCCTGCTGTCGTTAGGGAAATAGAACTTCGTGTACATTCTTTGTAAATAAGCAGGATTGTGTCAAAAAAATACCTGACTCCATCATCCATTTCTCCCCCTAATGGAAACAACTCACAAGACCCAAAATATTCACGAATTGCTCATGTCAAAAGGGATAACAATATTGTGAATTCTTTTGTTTTCCTGTTCTTAGATAAAGAATAGACCTGCTTCAGTAAAGAACCATAAACACTGAAAATACTGTTTTGTTCTCTCAGAGCTAGCTCTCAGTAGATCTAGAAAATAAGAGTGTTTGTTGTTACACAATCCTTAGAATTCAATTATTTGCACAAATCATTTTAATTTTTCTCTGATTAGGATTCAAAAATAAGCAATTAGATATTCTGTAAAGTGTTTAGGAAATTTGTAGGATTAAAATCAGCATGTATTCTGTATACATGGCTTTACCATATATGCAACCTCACATCTACACTTCTAAGAGGACCACATTTCCTGAAGCAGTTTCAAACCACTTCAAGCTAGGACAGTTTTAAGCTACTTTATGTTTCAAATGTGAATGGTGTCCGCTGTGTCAATTAATCTTTTTAAATTATGACCATGATCTAAGATCCACATTTTCAGAATTTTCTTACATCATTCATATGCTTGGATGAATAAGGCTGCTTTTCTGAACTGCGGTCCATATTTGGAACTGTCTTTATAGTGACAGGTTTCAGAGGAACAGCCGTGTTAGTCTGTATTCGCAAAAAGAAAAGGAGTACTTGTGGCACCTTAGAGACTAACCAATTCCAATTTATTTGAGCATGAGCTTTCGTGAGCTACAGCTCACTTCATCAGATGTATACATCTGATGAAGTGAGCTGTAGCTCACGAAAGCTCATGCTCAAATAAATTGGTTAGTCTCTAAGGTGCCACAAGTACTCCTTTTCTTTTTGTCTTTATAGTGTAGACTCAACCACCCTCCTTATACAGTTTGGAAGTTGTTCGATACTCCCTCGGGACCAGATTTACTCTTCTTTACACAGATTTGGGCCCTAGTCAGGGAGCGACGTACTCATGTAACCAAGGAGCAGAATTTGGCCCTCCTATGGGTTCAGTCTCTCAGTTAGGCCTGTCTTTTTATCTTATCTATTGATATAGCATCCATCCCGAGAGTAGAAGAGCAGCTGTCCCATTTCAGACAAGATACATCAATACCTATATTGATTATTCACAATGGAGTTTTTATCTTTGTTGTACTGTTCCTTTTGAGAAATAAGAAAATAGAGTAAAAGTAAAATGTACTTTTTCTCCCAAATCTATGTGCCATTCCTGATCTTGATTGAACAGGGGAGAGCGTCTTTCCTCTGGATTAAGAATCCAGCTGAGACAACTACCCCAGCCCCACACATTCTACAAGGGAATCCAAAGTCAGAGCAGTGGCATTCAGTGAAGGGTAGCTGCTCTCTTTGAACATCCTGATAGATGAAATAAAGGACTGGGGGTCATCATTAAAAGTACCTTAAATGGGAGCTCAATCCCCAGAGCTATGATTGCCGAATTAGGAAAAAACAAGAAAGTACGTCCTCTCAGGGATTGGCATATTCAAGTTTACAAGAGAGACGATAAAGACTGGCCATGACGTAGAAAAATCAAAATTCAAGTTCGCCAGTAAGAAAAGAGCCTGAGTAATAGTCAGCTAAAGAATGGAAGGCACCAGTTGACCCAGGAAGTTACAAGAGCCTTTATTAAAATGGAGAGCTACTTTTGTCCTTCTGTCTGCTTGCTTCTGGCCATGGTTGGCTCAGGAATAGAGGGGGAATCTCTTGGGGTCCAGCAACTCTGCTGGCTTGGGAAAGTGTGCACTGCATCACCCACTCCTCCCTGTGTGAGACAATCTCTGTGCCTCTGTTTCAACAATTCAAAACCCTTAAAAATACCTTTCTTTACAGCTCAATACAGAAATTGCCAGAACCTAGTCATGTACTTTTTTCTTGAAAAAAAAATTTTTCAGTGGAAGTTAGGAGTCTAAAGACCTTTGAGGAGCTGGACCTCATACCCTACTCAGACAAAACTTTGACTGACTTTAATTCAGCCTAGACCTGCGCTGGGTTAAGCCCAATATCTTACTGTACATTGTACAGAAGCTTCTTGCTAGCAGGAGTCAATCTGCAGCTGTTTTTTCAGTAATGCTGTCAAGGTTCCTTCCCCACTCTGAACTCTAGGGTACAGATGTGGGGACCTGCATGAAAATCTCCTAAGCTTACTTTTACCAGCTTAGGTTAAAACTTCCCCAAGGTACAAATTAATTTGACCCTTTGCCCTTGGAATTTCCACTGCCACCACCAACTTTAACTGGGTTTACTGGGAAACGTAGTTTGGACACGTCTTTCCCCCCAAAATCCTCCCAACTCTTGCACCCCACTTCCTGGGGAAGGTTTGGTCACAGACCCTTTGTTTTTTCTCCCTCCTCCCAGCTTTTGAAAGGATCTTGTCTCCTCATTGGTCATTTTGGTCAGGTGCCAACGAGGTTACCTTTAGCT
Source organism: Caretta caretta (assembly GCF_965140235.1). Taxonomy (NCBI): domain Eukaryota; kingdom Metazoa; phylum Chordata; order Testudines; family Cheloniidae; genus Caretta; species Caretta caretta. The sequence continues at coordinate 11,435,484 of NC_134225.1, forward strand.
TCTTAACCCATTACGGGTGACAGGATTTTTCCTCTGGCCAGGAGGGATTTTAAAGGGGTTTACCCTTCCCTTTATATTTATGACAAATGCATTTTCTGTATTTACCAGCTTTGTTTTCTTGCACCCTCAGTCATTTTGGGCCTTGTACATAATGTGTATAAATGGAATATTTATCATCCTCTCTGACTGTAATGTGTTTTAAGTGATGGTATATTGTCAAGCTGCATTCAGTATGGGTTGATCTGTTGATCCTCATTAGTGAGAGAAGTGTATGAATTACGAGCCCAAGCAGGATCCCGCTGCTCATTGCTGCAGCTCACCTTGCACTGCTGCAGAACACTATTTGCGTGTGTGCACAAGGCTTGTGTTGTGAAAACCTTGCCCCCTGTAAATACACTCAAAGTCAACCTCTGATCCAGCTCTTGTCAAATGCAGCCAGTTAACATCACAGTGACGACGGGTGTAAAGCTGTGGCCTCCTTCTTTTGAGGGTCTACTGTTGCCCAAGCTCTAAGTCAAGCTGAGGCAGTGTTGGGGTGATGAGGTGCTAATTTATGAGCTCCTTGATGCCTGCACAGTGTTTGTCATGGCTTTGCCACACATACTCTTGTTCTGTTCTTGATTTTAATTTATTCTGTGGCATTACATAGTTCATGGTGTTACTTGTCACATGCATGAACACTCTTCCCATCACTGGTCCATCCGTAGTGGACTTATATGTGGATGCCTTGCCCGGATGGTAACAGCTGCAATGAGCAAGCATTCTTACAGTCACCTGTGCTCCTACCTGATGCTGCATTTTTGAAAGGCCCGACTTTATGGAGCCAGGTGTAGACAGTGAGGGGTGCAGAACACCAGCACAGACACAGGCAAACTCTCTGTGCTGACCATGCCCTTAGCTTCTTGCAGAGTGGCCTGCTGTTTATGTACTAAAACTGGAGTAGGCCTCAACGGTGTGCCACGGGATACTTTCCATCTTGTGCAAATGTACGAGTTCCCAGTTTACACAATGGCATGGAACAGGGGCTGAGTCACATCAGACCCGGAATCAGGAAGAAAGTTCCCGAAATAGGTAGCACTATATTAGTTATCTGCTGGTACCTGGTCAAAGGGGGCTTTTTTGCTTGCTTTATTATCCTCTTGTCTGTTTGTTGTGCTGTTAAGATGTGTTAATTAATTAATGACAGTTAAGGACCATCTTGTTCTCTGTTTGTACAGGTCCCAGCGCAATGGGATCCTGGTTTGTGACTGGGACTGTGAGGCAGTACTACAATACAAATAATCACATGCTGATCTCCAGAAATATTTTTATACCGTGGCCATCCCCACTAGCTTAAGAGATTAGTCACGGAAAATGGAAGTTTGTGAACCTGACATCTGCAGTTTAACTCAGTCCCCTTGTCTCCTGCACTGAGTGTTCTTTCTGCTCAATACACACTCAATGGTAGGCATGCCCACAGAATAGGGTTATGAAGATGGGTCTCTGGGAGGCTTTGACTTCCTCTACCATGGGATGCTATTGCAGGAAGGAGGTTTGCTAGGAAGAGATGGGGTCCGTCTGACCAAGAAGGAGAAGAACATCTTCATGCACTGACTCACCAACCTTAGGAGAAGAGCTTAAAACTAAGTTCAGAGGGGGCAGGTGAAAAAAGCCACCAGGTAAAAAAAGGTGGCCTTAATAGAGAACTAGCTGTGTGGGGAGAAGTAGATGTGGAAAATTGCAGTAGAATTACAGGAGAAACAAGAGGGAAATCCATGGGGGCATCCGCTTAACATCTTAGATGTCTGTACACACAAGCAAGGAGTAATAATAATGGGGAATAAGCAGTAAGAACTGGGAGTTTTAGTACATGAATCTTAACTGAGCTTAACTGCATCACAGATACTTGATGGGATAAATCTCATGACTGGACTATTGGTATAGAGGGCTATAGCTTGTTGAGGAAGGACAGGCAGGAAAAAAAAGAGAGGACATATTGCATTGTAAACCTGTTCTGAGGTCCAGAAGGAGGTGAGAAGCAGACCAGTTGAAAGTCTCTGAGTAAAGATAAAAGAGGGAATAAACAGGGGTGAGGTCCTGGTAGGGGGTCTATTACAGACCACCAAATCAGGAAGAGGAGGGAGACGAGGCATTTCTAGAACAAACAACAGAAATATGCAAAACACAAATCCTGATCGTAATGGGGGACTTTACCTACCCAGACATCTGCTGAAAAAGGAATATGGTAAAATCCAAAATTACCCAATAAGTTCCTGGAATGTACTGGGGACAATGCTTTGTTTCCGAAAATGGAGGAAGTAAGCGGGGGGACAGCCATTTTAGACTTGATTCTGACCAGCAGGGAGGAGCTGGTGGTGAATGTGAAGGTGGAAGGTGATTTGGGTGAAAGGGATCAGGAAGGATAGATTTCATGATTCTAAGGAAAGGAAGGAGTGAGAATGACAGGAGAAGGACTGCCAAAAGCAGACTTTAACATCCTCAGAGAATTGGTAGGTAGCGACCCATGTGGAAAAAGTCTAAGGCATAAAGGAGTTCAGGAAAGCTGGCAGTTTAACCTCCAGGAGACAATATTAAAGGCACAACTGCCAATGCAAAGGAAAGAGAGGAAGAATAGTAAGAGGCCAATGGCTCCATCAGAAGTTTTGTAATGACCTGAAAATCAAAAAGAAATCCTACAAAATGGGGAAACATGGACGAATTACTAAGGAGGAGTACAAAAGAATAGCATGTCCGTGTAAGGGCAAAATCAGAAAGGGTAAGGCACAAAATCAGTTATACATAGCAAAGGACACATGTCATTGGAATTCTTTTTCCATATGGTTTACTGCAAAGAGTGTCATCACTCTGAATGCTTTGAAGGCAACATCATCTCCAAAATCAAGTGTGGCCTCTACATATGGCCATACATATGACACCACACTGTATTAAACACAACAAAAAATAATTTAGTTGATTTGTTTGGCGGGACATGGAAATGAAGAATAAATTTCAATTCATTGTAAAACAATATAAAATCAATATTTGTAATACAGTCCAATAAGATTTCATCAAGCTTTTTAATCAACCGAATTAAAAAGCAAAGGAAACCAACCACCCACACTCAAGTGTCACTGTGCATTCCAACCAACCAACCACACTCAAGTGTCACTGTGCATTCTCCAAGGCAGTTTCTTCTCTTTCTTTGTTCGGTGCTTTTATTTTCTATCCATTCAACCAGGAGCAGATTTTCCAATAAAACCAATATTGGAAAGTGTGGCAAACTGAGAGAGGGACAGAACCAAAATTCAAAATGATTTAGAGCGAATGAGAAATTCTACACTGGAGCAAATTTAGCCACCTATTGGACTGCGTATATGGATGGGCCCAGATATTGAAATGTATTTAGGTTCCTCACATCTATTGATTTCAGTGCGAGTTAGGAGCCTAAATACCTTTGGGGCTCTTGTCCATGTCATCACACCACCTACCTGGTCAGCAGCAGTTTATGTGCTATGTCACAGTCACAGCGATGTCATAATAGTGCTTGCATAATCTGAACTGGCTATCCTGGACAGGACAGGACAGCCTGAGAGGCCAGCTGCCTATCAGTACTGGAGCTCTTTGGAGAAAGGACTGGAGGAAATGTTGAGGAAAGATTAAAACATGAATAAATTTGTGAGTGAGCAGGAGGTAACCGACAGAGGTAAGGGTCAGCATTGTATTTTCTATATCCATTCTATATTCACACACACATTTAGAAAGCATAGGCATACAGATTAGCTGTAATGTTCTCCTTTTGTATGAGCAGAACCTCAGCTGCTGGAAACCAGTGTCCCTCTGTTGACTTCCTTGTAGCTGTGTTGATTTACACCAGTTGAGGAGTTGGCCTACAGCCTCTGGACCTGGAAACTTTCCTGAGAATCTGAGTTTCTAGGAAATGTTATGGGGGAGGTCTTCCTTCTTTTCTCCCAGTTGTTTTATGTTTGTTATGGGCCCTCATTTTGTGTCTTCTGCATCCATGGAGCCAACTCCATCAGAGAGAGGGGAAATTAGAACAAAAAAGGCAGAAGGACTTCTCCTCTAGCTGTCTAAATGAAGCTCTGCTAATATCTTAAATGCAAGAGTACAAAGCATGGGGTCACATTTCTTAGCAACACTAGTGCTCCTCATCCCACACGGATGGGCAGTGTAGGTTATTGTTCCGTTTGCATCTGGGTGTTACAACTGAAGGATGCAATTTGCATAACGGATGGGCAGTCTTTCCTGGGAAGGGGAAATCTTGTTTGTTCCTCCTTCATGTTTGGAATGCTGTTACAATGGAGACAGATAAATACAGCATTTCAGATTTCTTGTGAAATATTAAGTCTCCTGGAGAATTTCTGCCCAGAGCGAAGAGATACATGGGAGATCAAATCCTGATTTTTTTCATACACCAGCTATTTCATTGTTTCCTAGAGTTTAAGGCCAGAAGGGACCATTAGATCATCTAGTCTGACTTCCTGTATTTCACAGGCCACTAAATTTCACCTAGCAACCCTACCCTGAACCCCAAAACTTGTCTTGGATGAAAACATTTCAGTCTTTAGGAGACAAAACTGTTGTGTGCCATCAGCAGAGGACAGGAGAGACTGAGGTTCCACCAATGCCTGAGGCCCTTGCAATGGTCAAGAATTGATTAGGTCAGATATACTCAGATTATCCTAGCAGGTGATCAGTGCCCCATCCTCCCACTCAAAGGTCCCTGCCAATCCGACCAGGGGGAAATTCCTTCCCACCCTCAACTCTGAAGATCAGTTGGACCCTGAGCATGTGAGCAGGACAGCTAAGGAAACAGATTCTCTGAACCATTTTAGAGCACTGGTCCACCCTACCAGGTGTCCCATCTCCTGCTATGGTCAATCCCTATAATCCCTATTGGAGGGACCCACCCCACCCCACCCCACTCACAGCGTACACCTCGCCAATTGTGCATGGGGGTGGGGGGGGCGGGGGAATTCCTTTATGACCTCGACAGGCAACTGTACAGGGGGGAGGGATAGCTCAGTGGTTTGAACATTGGCCTGCTAAACCCAGGGTTGTGAGTTCAATCCTTGAGGGGGCCATTTAGGGATCTGCTTTGGTCCTGCTTTGAGCAGGGGGTCGGACTAGATGACCTCCTGAGGTCCCTTCCAACCCTGATATTCTATGAACTGGATGAACTCCGTTCCATGAGTCTTCTCTGCAAGTATTTAAACTACCATAAAAGAAGATTGAAGGCTTTCTTCAAAACAAGGGGCCTAAAGTTAGGCTTCTAAATTCATACTGAGCTCTCCAACAGTGGCCTGATTTTCAAGAGATACCGAGCCCCAAAAGTTCCCAGCATAGCCAATAGGTACATCTGGGTGCTCAGGATTTTTGAAAATGGGGCCCTGACTAAGCAAAACTCTTAAGCATGTGCTTAACTTTAGCTCTATTTCTTGGCTTAGAGTTAAATTATTACTCTGTATGCTATCAAAACTCATCAATTGACAGTAAAGAGGGAAAGGAAGATTATTTTACGGGGGGATCTACTTGAAAGGAGCATATTTGCTTCATTATGATTTCCCCCCAAGCACACTGGGTAGTTCAGCAAACAAACCTGGTCATGAGGAGGAAGGAAGAGGATTTCCAGGATTCCCAGGTCTACTTCTCACAGTGTTGGGGCTCCTGCAGAATCTTTACTGGATAGTCAATTAAAGAGGCCAGCACCAATTTCTGCTATCCTTTTATTTCATTTCAGGTGTTTATAATGAGGTTGTTTCCCTCCTGGCACATATGGATGATCAAGATAAGGGCAAAATTGCCCTCAGGATTGCCTTTATAGCCGAGACCAAGCTGGCTATCGTTCTGACAGTTCTGCTCGAGAAACTGCAAAAGGATGAGGTAGGGCAGTTTCATGAAATTACATCCGCTTTCCAGGTGTCCACACCAAATTCTGCCTGACTTCATGGGGGTACAGGGGACTGCACGGGGATAATTCAGTGTAGAACTTGGCTTGGCGCACCATCAGGAGAATCAGTATTCGCCCTTCTGTCCTCAGGCGTAAACTCATCATGCAAAATGCTGTTCTTACAGATCAGGATGATATAATGCTCTATAAAGAGAGCATTGTCCTTTTACACACAGTGGAGTACATGGGCTGTAGACAGTAAAAGTACACGATCGGACTAGCAGTAATCTCTTCTAATAATACTTTGCCCTTCTTTCGCATCTTCATCCAAAAATCTCAAAGCACTTCCCTAATACTAATGAATTAAGACTCACAGCACCCTTGTGAGAATGGGAAGCATTATCCTCATTTACGGATGACTTGTGTCACAGGGAATTAAGTAACTTGCTCAACACCACTTAGCAAGTTAGTCAAAGAATGTGAATAAAACCCAAGTGAACTGATTCCCTGCTCTAAATCCTAGCCAACACTCCTTTATTATGATGACATATTATTGAGATTATAGCATTGAAGGGACCCTTGTCTATATATTTTCTACGGGGGGAATTCTGCAAGAAAAAAATAAAAATGATGTGTACAATATTTTAGAAGTTCTGCAAAATTCTGCATATTTTGTTTGTCAAAATAATACAATATAATTACACCCGTTAAAATTATTTTTGGTTATTTATTTCAAAATACCTGTCAGCAAGTATGTCTGTATGAATACAGACAACAAAAAGGATTCAGGAAATGTTTTTTGACAAACTGATTCCTTACTATGCATGTTAATACAGAACTCTGAGTAATAATTCATTTAAACTCAATACAGAACCATATTTCTTGCACCCCTTAGGCGCAGTGCAAAGGCTTGGTAGAGTCAGGGGTAATGGAGGAGCTGAGGGAGAGGGAAGTAAATTGCTGGGAAGGAGCCTGGGTGTGAACTTGGAAAGTTGCTGGGTATGGGTGGGAAAAGTCTGGAAGAGTTTTTTTGGGAGGGGCGGGGAGGAATTGTTAGGCAGCTCCCCCCATGCAGACCCTGTCTGACCCCTAACCTCTCCCATTCAGTAAGGCACATCTGCCCCTGTCTCCATGTGTTCCTGCACACCCGTGGGTCCTGGCACCCCCTGTCCACATGTGTCCCTCCACCCCCACTCAGAAACCCACTCCCGTGTAGCTCTAACGGCTGAGCTCATTGCCCCTGGGAGCGGTTGAGGACTTACTGCAGGAGTTGGGTATTTTATATTCCACATTTACAAATTCTGCCTGGAGTGGCTAGAGCAAGGGCAAGGTGCTCATTTTTATTGTTTGTTCTGAATAAATGAAACTAGAGAAGGGGGCAGTGAAGGGCGCTTCCTCTGGCTCTTTTCTCTCTAGGAAGATTAAACAATGTCAGTTGCTCGGCTGCTTCTGAAGCGCTGCTCAATGCGGTGCTTGTGGAGGGCCGGGCACGTTTTACACCAATTAAGCCACCAATTAGGGCAGGGGCTTATTAGCCACATTACTGTCTGGTCGGCAGAAAGAGTTTTCCCAATTCTTCTCTTTTATGTTTTGTCCCCAGCAAAACAGAATAGACATTTACTGTGTCCTGGAGAAAGTCTTACAGCAGGACACCCAGGGCCTGGAGAGAAGGCTTCTGAAGAAAATAATAACACTAGCCTCAAACCACATGAGAGAGACTCAGGTAAGTTAGTTCTCCCAAGATACCAATCAAAGGATCCAAAGCTTTAACTCATTCAAACTCTCTTTTGGGGGGATAAACTATATACTGAAATGAAAATGAATTCTTCTGTTAGAGGCCCACACCTTCCTCCAGACCAAAGCCCAGGTCCTAGACAGCACTTGTGCACATGCATAAGATGGGACAACTCACATGCTGAAAGTTACACATGTGCTGAAGTGCTTTGCAGGATCAGGACCTGAGACACATGATCTCAGACCCAGAGACAGGCCTATGGTGTCTTAAGGAGCAAGTCTTTCCCGAAGTCTACTCAGGATTTCATTATTGATACTGATTTTATGGGGAAGGCGCTCTGATACTGTAGCGATAAGTGGCAGTATAAAGCCCCAAGACAGACAGAATCTGAGCTATCTCCAAAAGAAGCAGCATTGGATTTAGAATATAGTTTGTTAGCAGGAAAACCCATGGAAAAATCCCTCTCTTGTTCCAAAGGAAGTCAGCCTCCTTTTGGGGGACAGTTTATTCCAGGAAAGCTCTCGGAATATCTTGAAGCTGCCCAGTCTGTGTCTCACTTACCGCCTCAGGGAAGGGCAGGGAAAATATCATGTGACTATGGTGACCAGTCACCCACCACAAGTAGCTAACAGTGAATAGGCTAACGAAGCAGCTTGCAAGCAACTCGAAGGCTGAAAACTGTTTAGCCAAGTGACTCAAGGAATATTTATGACGAATGACTCTACCCTCAGAAAGTTGGGTTGGTTCATTCACAACTTGTGCACAGAAATAAGGACTTGACTCATGTAAACAACTCTGGCTAGTGCAACCGGCTTCAGTCACCTCAGTCTCTCTCTTTTGGTTTTTGGTTTTAGGAAGCAAGAAATGAACTAAAAGTGGCAGCTAGCAACACCTTAGTGACTCTGGCACGCTGCTATTTCAGTGATGTCATGTTAGAGCTGATGTATCATCTGGAGCTGCCTGAGGAGTTTATTTTCATTACGTTGGGCAACCTGTCATCCGCCTATGGTATGGTCACTTCCCTCTTTTCTTTCAAAGTGATTGTTTTTCATTTAAGGACAGGGGATTATCTCTCTACCTAAAAATGTTACCGCTAAACAGAGCTCTGTTTGAGTGTGTGTGTAGAAACACAAGATTAACTGCTGTTGCTAGTTCTGGCCTCCAGATCATAAGCGATCCAGCCGGAGGTGCAAGCTCTAACTTATGCCCCTGAGTGAAGTACCTGAAGGATGAGAATGAGTGGAAGATCAGGTCTAGTGGAGCTCTTCTCCACCCCACTTCCCATCCCGCCCCAGTGCTCTCTCCCCTTACTCTGGGAGTGAGTTGGGCATTGGGCACAGCTGTACACTTGTGGAGGATTCCCCTCTTCAGGGTGAATCCCCCACTGGCTTTCAATGGCTGCTTTAAAGCCATTCTGCTCTGCTTACGCAGCGCCAATGGCCTCGGAACCCATAGCATCCTGCCCCACAGTGTTTCTAAGTGTGTTGTAAGAAGGCAGAGAGCAGCTGATTGTTTGTCTTCCTTCTCTTCTGGCCTTTCTCTGCAGCACTTAAGTGTATCCCTTTTGTGGGAATGATCCTGAACGTCATGATCTCCATGTTGGAGTTAGTCGAGGACAGCAGGATGAGACAAGCATATTGTGGTGGTAAGTGCCAGCACTTCCTGTAGGTGCCCCAAATGGATCATAGAATAGAATATCAGGGTTGGAAGGGACCCCAGAAGGTCATCTAGTCCAACCCCCTGCTCGAAGCAGGACCAATTCCCAGTTAAATCATCCCAGCCAGGATATTTAGGGGGTCTTGGTACAGATTTAAGTGACTGACCAAGTCTGCAAACAGGCCCTGAACTGTGCTCCCTTCCCTGGATTGCACCAGGTGCTGCGTTCCTTGGCTCCCGTGGCACTCAGTGAAGTTGAGAATGCTCCTTACTTTGCAGGAGGTGCTGAGCATTTGTAAGTTCAGGCCCTTTGTGACTCACGCATATCGTTTAAAATAAATAGACACAAAGGCTGAAGCTGCCCCTCTGCCAGGAGGCTCCTGGGGGAGGAGGTGAAGGGAGCAAATTTCATTACTGTACATTTAAAAATCCCCTGTTTCCCACTCCTCCACCCATTCTCTCTCCTTAGTTTCTTCATCATCATCATCTCCTTTCACCCTCTTTCTCTGTCTTCTCTTCTTCTCCACTTCTCTCTTCCTTTGCTTTTCAGGTGATGCTCAGTAAGGGGTTAATCCTGTGCCCTTGAGGGAAATGGGAATTTTGCCATCCACTTCATAGAGAACAGGATTGGGCCCTAATTCCTCTTAGCAAGGACACTAGATACACCTACTTTTAGGGCAAAGTGCTCCCCACTACCTTCAAATCCCACTAAAGCCAATGGCAGTTAGGGGCACTGAACTTCTTTCAGACAAACTGTAACTCAAGATGAAATCATACAGTGTTCGGGTTGAATAAACAACAACTGCAGAGGACGCGAGTCTTCAAATGATGGTAATTGAAAAAAGATGGAGAGATGTACAAAGAAAAAAGCCTTTTAAGAAACAAGAAATGGAATGGGGGAAAGAGAAATAGCTCCAAATTGATATGGGATTTCAGCATCTAGTCCTGATAGGAGCTGCCATGGAATTGGAGTAAACGATAGGCCTGGGTGTCTTCTCTGAGAAAGCAACTTCTCCTCATTATTACTATGTCCTTTTCACATTGCCTGTCTTCTCTCCTTCCGTGCAGTTCTGGAAAAATGCTCAAGGGCAGTGAATGGATATTTTATGAACTGGGAAAAGTGCTCATTCCCCAGAATGGGTGAATCACGATTCTGCAATCAAATTCTTCCCTTATATTGTCATGTGACCAGCAACTGGCTGACCTGTGAGGAGCTGGAGGTGAGAATTGCTGACTTTCTAAACCTTTAGCGGAAATTGTGATGTTACATTCTGTGTGTCTGGCACTCTTTGTGATGATGGCATTTAATGGTAGGTCCTTTTGGATGGAACAGAGTGTCATGTAAAACATCGAAAACCCATACGTTTATAATGTCACCACATCATGGAAATTCGGTCTGTACCTAGTGTACATGGATTCTAGTTTTGTGCACCTAATGTGCAGATGAACCCGGGATAGTGGGCTAAATTAATTCCTGGTCTAAGTCCATTCGGCCCCAGTGGAGTTACAGCAGAGATGAGTTGGCCTAGAATGCATATTAATCTGGGGAAATATTTTACCTGCTCTAGTTGTGAGGTGCATTAGAATATAATCCTGACACCAACCCTACGAGTCCTGGTTCTTTACCAGGAAATATTGGGATAGGACCGTTCCGACAGTGGAACAAGGGAAATTGCACTCATTAGAAGTAGAAAAGGTGTGCCTATTGGAAGATATTGAATGAATTCATAGGAACATAAATTCTGTGTCTCATCTATGCAGCTCAAGCAGGCCATCATCAAAGCCCTTGGTCCCATGATGGGCATCCTACTACACAAAAAGGAGCCACAAAATCCGATATTTAAGGAGATCTCATGGCTCCTTGAGCAATATAAGGAGGAAATTGATGTTTTTCACGTCACCAAGGTGAGGTACCACTCATTAAGGTAACTGTCTCTGTGTGTGCATGTGTGAACTGCAGGAGGAATTTGCTATCAGTGGGGTTTCCTGGTCTAGATAGTGACTTGTTCGATAATAAATATGCACACAAGTTCTGGCTTTATACACATGGTGACCCAGGCAACAAGATTTGTAGGTAACTGCCTCTGATGAAAAGCATCCTCTGTTTCCTGGGGGGGAGGAGAAGGAGATAAAAAAACAAAACACCTGCACAACAAGATACTCTCTCCTTGTGATTTCCCAAAACATCCTGTCAACTCTGTGTCTCTCTTTTAGATCATAAGCTCCTCAGAGCAGGGGCTACCATATGTTGTCTCTGGTCGGTACCAAGTCAACTGTCAACGGTTGAAAATTAATAACAAGGAGGCTTGAGGGCCATTGCTTTGCACTGCATAACTAGATAGATATAAAATCATTGCCTGTCTGTTTCATCCACCGTTCTATGCAGTGCTGTTGTAGCCATGTTGGTCCAAGATATTGGAGCGACAAGATGGGTGTGATAATCTAATTGAAGATATTGTCTCACTCGCCTTGTCTCTCTGTTTCATCCACCCTCACTACCACATGAGCGAGAAGTAAGGGGCCATATTCTGTCTTCAGTGGGGCTACACAGTTGTAAATGAAGTCATGAGACAGCTCTGACTTCTTGGTAGTGATATTTACTCACTGTCTATGTTGGTTGAAGCTTTCTAGTACAGAGTATGTGGTCAATTTGGGGGTTGAAATACCCATGATTTGGAGGGAACCAATGTATCATGGACTTGTTTGATAGCATCAGGGCACTACACAACTGTGTAAACATAGTAAAGTATGTAGATGGCATCCGAGACATTCTGGAAGCTTCAAGCAGCAACGGAGAAAAGTGTGTTAGATGCAGGAAGGAATTAGATTTTCACCATTTTTTAATCAATAACTTGGCCGAGGACATAAAATCATCATCGATAAAGTTGGCAGATGAGATAAAAATGGGGGAGTGGTAAATAATGGAGAGGACAGCTCACGGATTCATAGTGATCTAGATCACTTAGCAAACGGGGCGCAAAGAAACAATATGCCTTTAAATATGGCTGAATGTAAATGTATGCGTCTAGGCACAAGGGATTTAGGCCAGACATACATGATGGGGGATGCTGTCCTGGGAAGCAGTGACTCTGAAAAAGATTTTGGGGGTCATGGGGCATAATCAGCTGAACATGAACTCATGCTGTGGCCAAAAAAGCTAAAGCTGGGATGCATCAAAAGGGGAATCTCAAGGAGGAGCACAGTGGTTATTTTACCTCTAAATCTGGCACTTGTCTGACGACTGTTGGAATCCTGTGTCCAGTTCTAGTGCCCACAATTCAAAAAGGGTGTTGCTAAATTGACAGAAGAGCCACAGTGACGAAAGGATTAGAAAATATGCCTTACAGAGGGAGAATCAAGGAAGTCAATCTATTTAGTTTAATACACAGAAAGTAAAAGGGTGTGTGATGGGGTTTACCTACCCCGCATTGGTTCAGCAGGGGTTAATCATGCTTTGTGGGCCGAGGAGGTCATGCCCCCTCATCTCTGCTCAGCATGCTTCAGCTGGACCCAGGATACAAAAGAGAGCCGCTCAGCTCAGGCTGGGATGGCTGCCGAAGGGAGCAGAGGCGCATTGCAGGCTCCTGCAGAGAGACTGCCAGTGCTCCAGGATTCAGAGGCCAGCCGGACTATGGCTGCAGCTGACCCCCAGCCACCCAATGCCAGAGATGGAGGAGAGACCCCAGAATCCCTGAGACTCCCAGCTGCAGAAGAACGGGTGGGAAGCAGCCTAGGTGGACGAAGCATTGATCCACTTGAGGTAGCAGGCTTGACTCAGCATGCTTTGGAAGGATCCCCGCTGAGTTGGTGGCAGATACTCCTGCGCCCTGGCCTGGGACCCTGTGGAATAGGTAGGACCCAGTGGAGAAGGGCTCACCACTAGGTAACACTTCCCTGCCACAAAAGGTGGTTCTATCGACTCTGGCCACTAGGCCGCATTGCCCTGCAGCCAAGGGTGGGTCTACTGACTTTGGCCACTAGGCCGCACTGCCATCCCGAGAAGGGCAGCCCAAGTGACTCAGGCTGTTGGGCCGCGGTCCCTCACCCAAGGGCTGCTGCACTGATCCCGACCATTAGGCGATGCTGCCCTAGGAGCCCGGACTGCTGTGGTGGCTAGGGAGACGAGGCCAGTTGGGCCGCTCCAGATCTATTTCAATTCCTCCTCAACCTGATACCACCCTGACGGGGTGGACCTATCCTGTGACAGGGTGACTTAATTACAGTCTCTAATATCTTACATGAGGGACTCCTATTATCTAATGGGCTCTTCCGTCTATCAGAGAAAGGTGTCACTTGATCCAATGGCTAGAAACTGAAGCTAGACACTTTCAGACTGGAAATACGGCGTACATTTTTAATGGTGAGATAATTAACCATTAGAGCCATTTACCAAGGGCCAAGGCGGATTCTGACGATTTTTCAATCAGGATTGGTATGTTTTTCTAAAAGCTCTGCTCTGGGAATTATTCTGGGCAAGGTCTATGGCCTGTGTCATACCGACTGGAGGTCAGACTAGATGATGGCAAGAATCCGGTCTGGCCTTGGAATCTAGGAATCCCCTGAATCTGCTTCAGTCACTACAGATGGCTCCTTTGTGTGCCCACCATCTGACTTTCGCCCTCTGTTGCAGAGTCTGAGCCAGCTCTTGGAGGTCTCTGTTGAATATAAGATCCCTCTACCTAAAGGGAAGTTTCAAGCCATCTGCAGTGCTCTGCACAACCAGGTGAGGGGTGATTTTGCTTGGATCCCTTGAGCTTAGGCACAGCAGATCTGAAGCATATTAACACTAAAAAATCAATGGAATGATCGTGCAGAGCCTGGGGACCTCCTCATGCCTTACTGATTTCTGCAGGCTCAAGAGTAAGCAGGGAGCGGTCTCATTTTCTTAGCTACTATCCAGCTCAGTTTGTAAAGCGATTTCACCATAAGCCGATTACCAGGGGGAGTCAGAGTTGTAAAGTAAAAACTGTGGCTGTGTCTTGATTAGGTCAGCTCTGCTGCTCAAAACACTTTAGCTTCTCTTATCTAATGTATTGGTCATTGTCTTTGAGTCTTGCTGTGCATGCAGGACCATCTCCCTGGGGTTCAGACCTCTAGTTGGACAAGCAGGAAGTGGAAGCTTAGAAATGAATTGAACATTTTTCTTTTCCATTGCTTCTGATTAGTTTTTCTTTCACCATTTCCCTTCTTCCCACAGATCTGTTCTCCAGCTAAGCAGCTCAGCAGAGAAAACCACAAAGAGCTGTTCCATTGTGTACTTCTGCTAGGTAAGGGGAAGAGACTCTGAGTTACACAGTGGTTTCTTTGTAACTTCCTTACCTTTGTGAGGTACGGTAAGAAGAAGAGTTCTGCAGACAGTGAGGATGTGATTTCTTCCCTTGCAGCCCGTTCTTCTCCTGATGATCTGCTAGCATTTCTACACAAGCAGCTGGAGATTGAGCATGAGGCCGTTCGTGTGGTGTCTTTAGATTTCCTGAGAGCTATTGTTGGTGCTGACTGTAAGTAACACAGGAGCAACTGTGCCAGCTGCCCTCTTGGCCGACATGCTGAGGGTTGAGTTGAGGACATCCAGAGCTAAAAGATTGAGCTACTAGAGATTGAGCTAAAGAACCAAGGCTGTGTAGGCACGGCAGGGCTGCAGCAGACTCATCACCTCTGCAACTGGGGCACAGAGGCTCTAGAACACACAGTCACCAGTGGTTTGGAGATCCCCTAAGGGACCAAATGCTGCCCTAAGTTACTCCCATATGGCCACACAGAAATCAACAGGTTCAACTAAGTGCTGAATGTAGCCCAAGATATTTGTCAAGGTCTTTTTCAACTTCAAATACAGAAGTTAACTTGGGGCTAATGCATGTTAACAATAATCAGATAAAAATAGAATAATACTCCTGACTCGAGAATCCTAAGTATTATACACTCTAGACTAGATTCTGAGTCCTGTTATGCCGGTGTAAACACAGATTAACTTCAGTCACCTCAGTCTATCAAACTCCTTTATAATATTTCCATCATGGTAGTAGGATGGCACTATTTAGAGAAATGGAATTACTTTAGATTTACACTGGTACAACTGGTTTCAGAGGAACAGCCGTGTTAGTCTGTATTCGCAAAAAGAAAAGGAGTACTTGTGGCACCTTAGAGACTAACCAATTTATTTGAGCATGAGCTTTCGTGAGCTACATCTGATGAAGTGAGCTGTAGCTCACGAAAGCTCATGCTCAAATAAATTGGTTAGTCTCTAAGGTGCCACAAGTACTCCTTTTCTTTTTACTGGTACAACTGAGACCAGAATCTGGTCCTATGTCTTCCCCACTGATTCTGTAGAGGAGAGAAGCTTGATACTATTCTTAACTAGGGCCCTTTGAAATCCAGGATTAATTCCAATGTGGAAAGTGAGTGTGTGTGGAACAAAGAAGCACTGTACACCTCTCCTTATCTTTCAGTGCCTGAGACAAGAGTTAAAAAGCTTCTGATTGTGAAGGCAGTGAAATCCACTCTCAGTGATCAGAATGCTACGGTAAGATTGTGTGTGGAACAGTGAACTATTTCAACTTTTTCAGTGTTATGGGATGAATGGATATCTGGGTGGAGCTTTCATTCCGATCCAGATGAGAGACTGCAGAATAGAGAAGGCATGTCATTCTCCTGCCGGTGTAAAATGTATCCATGTTTCTAATCCAAGGAGACAAAATCAAAAGCATAAGGACTCTCATATCATATCCTAGCTCCTATTTCAGGCAGAAGGGCTAACAAGAAGTGCTGTGTGTAATCTCTACCCTTGCAGGTGAGGAAGGCAGCTCTTCATTTCATCAGGACGCTGCTCAGTTCAGGAAGTGTGGAGAATTGTGCAGCATGGGATCTGGTAGCATATGTTTTCAGCGAGTTCAGTGTGTCCACCAGCAAACTGGTAAGGAGAGTTCTTAACACTTAGGACTCGGTCCTACCATTCTTGCATGCTGATTGCTCCCCTTGACTTCAGTGGGAGTTTTGACTCCAGGACAGCTGGACTGAATGAATAGAGCCAGAATCGGATCCGTTATATTGGTGTAAAGTCAAGGTAACTCCACTGACTTGAGTGGTGTTACTCTGGATTTATACTAGTGTAACAGAGACCAGAATCTCACACTGGGTATTTCCATCTAACAGAGTTATCTATGCTGCTCCAACCTCTGATGAGTCATTGAACATTCAGAAAACACCATTTTTCAGTGAAATGTTCCTGTACAAGGAAGCACATTTTTTGTTTTAAATAGACTCTCCAAAAAACAGAACGATGCCCCGTTCTGTGGCTGTCAAAGCAGACCTAAACAATCAGCAAAACACTCAGGTTATGCAGGTTGCATAAAAATATCTTCAATCCGTATTTCTATCCATGGACACAGCCGCGGGCCCCAGACACTTTGTGCTCCATGACTGAATCCGTGATATGTATGAACATAAACAGTTCAACTTGACAGTAAGTTGTGGAAGATCTTAGCTCTGCCTGGCCCCTTTTCTACAAAGTTGGAGCTCGTGGCAATACACACACACACATCTCTCTCAAAGAAGGCTGCTTTTTCTCATCAGGCCAGTTTTGGTCCCATTGATAGAATCACACTCACTACACACAGAATGACCAAGCTGGTTGGGGCATCAGAACAAAGAGATTGGAACCCCCTGGTTCTGCAAATTTATTTCCCCTGGGCAGAATCGGAATGTTTTTCCTCAGAGATCAAAAGATGAAACAGTTTTTCAAATTTTAAAACATTGAACACTGTTGGGGGAACTCTTTTGTGTTCAGTGAATCATTCCCTTCATTTTAGGGTTTTCCTAAGCCTGGGATCTGACCCACCAGTTCGGAGTTTCTATTATTCTCTTCCCTTCAGACGTTTGTGCACTTCCAGTGCAGTATAAAAGCAGGCATAGGTCAATGCTCAAGATGGCTTTGTAAGAGAAGGACACTGGTTCTATTGCCAGTGTCTTACTACTAATGAATAAGTTCTATCTAGCTCTCTCACAGCAGGGTACAACACTTCTCACCCAGGGTGTTGAGGAAGAAAGCACGATCCAAACCCTGTGCATTGACATCCTGCAATGTCTGGACACCTCAGTCAATGGAATGACCCAAGTAAGTGACCTCTTGCTACTGCTTCTTGAAATAGGGACGTTCTTCCTTACGTTCCTTGTACCCCTCCACAAGGAAGCCTTCTGCACAGTCAGCATAATGGAGGATCAGCATGTCAAATTCATGTCAGGGATGATGTGACCCCTTCATCATGGAGTAAGCGGTTCACAGTAGAGAAAAGATATAAAGCAACTTAACTGGAAGGAATCATGTTGCAGAGATCGTCTCTTAATTCTTTCCACTGTCTGAGTGCAACTTCCCCTTAGATCCCCCACGAATACTTCTGAAACGTAGAGTTGGTGATCCTGGATTTGAAGAGATATTGGGGCTGGGACTGTGCCTTATATAGGTCTGTCAAGTTCTGAGTAAGCTTATGGTATTATCTAAATATCTCCATAATGCTCTAATGCTTGGAAAGAGGCTTCATCTCTGGGTGAGAGCCCAATTGCTCACTGTTAGGGGGCTTATTTCTTCGCCCACTCACTTCCCTGGTCCTTCTCTCATGAACAGAGAGCAACAATACCCGAAGTCCAAAGGTGCAAACAATTTGATGTTTATTGGGGTGAACTTCCAGCAAGCATGATTCCAGTTTCCTTCCTTAGTATCCTCCTTCCCAGCTCTGACACCACAGAGCCTTACACCTGTGTCCCTGTTCCCATTCCTGCCCTTAGCCAAACATGATTCCAATTTCCTTACCCCCATTCCCTGTTCCCATTTCCCCCACCCCCCTACTTCCTGATTGACTGCAGACTATATAGTAAAACTTGACTTCTGCTTTGCTATACCTTAACCAATCACGTTCCTGAAATTTAACTAACCAATCCTAACATATTGTAACATGATTATGTAACCAATTATATCCCACCACCTTAATGAGTTTACAGCCAGCAAAATTAATTATACAGCAGACAGGAACAATCACAGAACCAGACAGAGATTATACAGACAAACAATAGCAAAGTGGGAACTATAATGGGGGGAGGGATAGCTCAGTGGTTTGAGCATTGGCCTGCTAAACCCAGGGTTGTGAGTTCAATCCTTGAGGGGGCCATTTAGGGATCTGGGCCAAAAATTGGGGATTGGTCCTGCTTTGAGCAGGGGGTTGGACTAGATGACCTCCTGAGGTCTCTTCCAACCCTGATATTCTATGATTCTATGATAATGACAAGACAATACAGAAGTGAGGATTTCACATCCCAGTATTGGTAAGTGAGTTCTTGCCAGACAGGATGCTATCAAACTAAGTTTCCTTTTACATCTTCTAGGCCCTTCCCTTTCTCTGGAGGTGATAGGCACTATCAGGACAGGATTGTATTCCTAACAGCCCAATAGCACCTGATTTCAGTGTGACTAGTTTGGAATGTGAGGATGTGACTGTTCGCTTCCTAGCTTATGGCTGCCTCTGCTGCTTAGCCAAAGGCCTTAGCCTAAGAACAGGGCCTCAGACTGTCACAGTAAGAGAAGGCTCTTACACCAGCAGACAGTGATTTTGATTCTTTCTTTTATACCTCTATAACTAGCCAAGTGATAAAGAATACACCTAAATTCTTAAAGTACAGGCCTTTGCAGACAGGCCTGAATATCTATATCCTAACACTCACCAAACAAGATAGTGTCTTTAAAAGACAGAGTGAGGGGGCACCAGACAGGTAGAGTGAGCTAATGGGGAGAGAGAGATGAGGTGATAGGTTAGGGAAGGGTCCGTGAGGAATCAAAGGAGAAGCTACATGGCAGGGAGGGATTCAGACTGCAGGATACTGGAGGTGGGGGAACGGAAATAGCTCCGTACTGAACAGTCTCGCTCTTCTCTGCAGGTGTTATGGCCAAGGCTGCTGGAGTATGTGGTGCCAACTCAGTACACGGGTACTTTGAAGCCTCTTTGCAGATGCCTGAGGGAACTGGCTGAGAAAAAGCAGCGGGAAAGAGAAGCAGCTGCTTGCCTCGACTACAGTGGACGAGGTTTATAAGAGAAACTCTTTCATTTCTTCTCTCCAGGCACTATGAAATGAACAGGTTCAGTCTGCTCCAGTTCTCTCATCTGCAATCAGGAGGCTAAAATGAATGAGGGATGGTCTTGTGATTACAACACGGCCATGGGAGGGAGCTAGGAAATGTGGGTTCTGTTCCCAGCTCGCCACCAAAATTCGGATGTGACCTTGGGGAAATCACTTGATTTTTCTCTCTCAGCTTCCCCACTTGTGAAATGAAGGAGTAATTCATGCCAACCTCACAGAGGTGCTATGAGGTGGAATTCATACATGTTTGTAGAGCATTCTGAGATGCTCAGACTGAAAGCACTATGGCAATGCAAATTATTATCAGCTGTATTCAACATTGGTGGGCATGTTGGAAATGGATAGGTGAAGAACATCAGCAGGACTCTCTGCAAAGCCTGGCATAATTAACGCTATTCTGTTTCTTTCCCTAGTGCAACTCCCTACACCCCAGGGGCTGCTGGCGCGACTCCTGGTGAGTAGACCATGAGAATAGGTTTTCTGTGGAATGGGACAGTTAACTATACAAATTGGTTTTGTAGCTAGATGCTTAACTTAGGCTGAGGAATGTGTATGACTGGGTCTCTCTCCGGCCTGTCCTGAGACACACTGTCCTGCATCCTCCTACTAGCTAGAATGCTTTCTTCTTCAGGAAGGCACTGCAGTAGAAGCAACAACTCTCTTGGATTGTCTCCACAATGAGAGTCTCTGAACTATTCCCTCCCTCAGGAACAAACTGGTATTGTGCTGACAAAACTTAGCCTGTTCTTTCTCTCTCATTGACAGGTAGTAGCCTCATCCCCTTATGAAAGAGAAGGACACGGATGTGCTGCCTTGCAGTTACTAAAGGCCCTGCACCAAACTGTCCACGCAGCAGTGGGTGAGATGTGGGTAGTAAAGATCCCATCTCTGCTGCAGTACATTGAAGGTAAAGTGTTAGTTAGGAGGAGTGTGGTCCATGGAGAATAGAAGGGAAGCCAGAAAATGCAGCTTCGTATTGACATGTGTTGTGCCATTCCTGTTGCAGTACGTGGGAACAGTGGGGAATTGAAATGGGGCTTCTAGGCCCACACTTTTCCTTCCTCTGGATAACTGTGAACCACTGAGGCCAATTCAAACAGGGCAGAATCAGGCCAGGAAGGTTTCAGCTGAATGGAAATGTCACAGCACTTTCCCCCACACCTTTGCTAGGTTATTTTTTGGGAAGGTCAATACGCATGAAGCTGGAGGTTAGTGAAAGATTTTGGGGTTACATATAGAGTCTGATTTTGCAAACGGACTTTTTCTGAAAATTAAACCCCACGTTTACTTTCAAGGGGGATTCGATTAAAAAACCCAGAGTTTGTCTTTCTGTCAGGAAACCTGTGCCATAAAAGCTAGGTTGGCCAAGTGGGTGCCCTAGGGAGAATCTAGGTATTGTGGGCCTAATAATGTCTTTCACCAATTTTACAGTGGTATGACTCTATTGACCTCCATGGAAAAAACCCTTCAGTCAGCGCAGGCTGCGTCTACATGACGGTGTTATGCCAGCAGAGCTCCAGTGACGTAGCTGCGCCTGTCTAGTCTCTGGGGAGCAGGACAGACCCTAGGTGCAGCACAAGCCCGCTATGTTTCTCATGAACGTCGAACCCCCCAATGGACAAGCGGGTTTGATATTCCAAAAAAGATTTTAAAAAATGAGCTGTATCTTCCCTCCTTGCTGCGGCTGTACAGAGTCCCCAGCACTACACTGTGCCGCCATTAAAGAAGGCTAGGTTAGAGCTGGACACTCAGAAACAGGGCCAGATTCTCAGCTGATGTAAATCAGTATAATTCCATTGACTTCAGTGAAGCTACACCGATTTACATCCAGTTCGGATCAAGTCCAGAATCTCTGATTCTGCAGGAAAAGTTTGTATTCCTACTAAACCCAGTCTTCTGATGTGCTGAAGAGTTTTGTGAGGTGCTCAGCACCCTCAGCTCCCATTCAAGTCAAGAGGAATTGGGAGTGCTCAGCATCTCACTCCTGGTGGGTTGATGGACCCTGAATAAAAATGCCAGCAGGGTACGTAACATCTGACGAAGTGAGCTGTAGCTCACGAAAGCTTACGCTCAAATAAATTTCTTAGTCTCTAAGGTGCCACAAGTCCTCCTTTTCTTTTTGCGGATACAGGCCGACACGGCTGCTACTCTGAAACAGGACATTTTCTGTTGGTCCAACAAAGAACGTTGGCGCAGGTCCCTGTGACGGCGCAACGACTCACCCCTGCAGCGCCTCCTGCTGGCCATCTGGGAATTAGCTCTTTCCAGCACAGAGCACCCTCTGCAGGCCCATGTCCCTCTCAGACCCCGGTGCCCTTTTTACCCAGGGTGCTGCGCCCTGGCAGTACCCCCTCAGTCTCTATGGGTCTCTCTTCTCTGGGGAACACCCAACCCTCTAATCCCCACCTTGCCTCAGTCTGGGCTACTGCGCATCATCATTATCAAGCCCCTGCACCTTGGGGCAGATTGCAGTGTAAGAGCCAGTCACCACAGGCAAGGGGGTTTGGGTCTGCTGCCTTTCCCTGCAACCCAGCACCCCTATGGGCCTTGGATCAGGCCCGATAGCCTGGGGAGTTGCCAGCCTAGAGCTTCCCTGCTCCTCTGGCCTTTCCCCAGCCCACCCTCATTCCCAGTACCCTTTCTGCAGGCAGGCCCTACTCCCTTCAAAACTAGAGAGAAAGACCTTCTCCTACTGGCCCACGGCCCTCTTATAAGGGCCAGCTGGGCCCTGATTACCCTGGCTACAGCTGTAGCTGCTTTCCCTGTCAGCCCAGCTCTTGTTAATCCCTTTCATAGATTCATAGATATCAAGGTCAGAAGGGACCATTATAATCATCTAGTCTGACCTCCTGCACAATGCAGGCCACAGAATCTCACCCACCCACTCCTGCGAAAAACCTCTCACCTCTTTCCCTCCTACAGCCCTCGCCCAGGGCTGTTTTAAGCCCTTCAGGACAGGAGCAGGGTGACTCTCCCAGAACCCAATAGATACAGTTCCATTTTGCCTTGAAAGCCCAGGTATGTTACAGCTTGGCAGACC
Organism: Caretta caretta; assembly: GCF_965140235.1. Classification (NCBI taxonomy): domain Eukaryota; kingdom Metazoa; phylum Chordata; order Testudines; family Cheloniidae; genus Caretta; species Caretta caretta. Next base: position 11,457,924 of record NC_134225.1, read on the forward strand.
AGGAGTTTTAGAAGGACTGATTGCAAAGGAGATACCTGGGATGACTCTTCTTGCTAATCTAGGTGACATTATTGTTTTACCTCCTGCTTTATAGGAAACACAGAGAATTCCCTGGACCATGCACGGTGGGAGCACATGCTGCTTCAGGTAGAGGATGGCTTTCAGATGTATTGTCACAGTCCTCTCTTCCCCCTCCAAATATATCAGCTGGGGAAAAAATTAATGATAAATTATTCATTATAAGCAGAGCTGGTCAAACCATTTCATTTGCAACTTTTGTTCAATTAAAAATGGCCTTTTTATTTTCATGGGACATTTTCAAATTTTTCAGGGTTCTGTTTTTTTTTTTTTAAACACACACACAAAAAAACCCCAAAACAAAATAACCCCAACCCAAATAGAAAATGTTTAGTTTTTTGAAACTGAAGCTGATTTTTTTTTCCAGTTGCTTTGCTGTTTGTCTCCTTCCCCCTTCCCCCCTCCCACCCCTCCGCTTTTCAATCACAAAGTGGAAGTGGGGGAAAAAAGCACGGGGATGAGGGATAAAGGGAAGGAAATGGGGAAAACAAAGAATTGAATAATGGTCATTTTTGATTTTGAAAAGCAAAATATTTTTGTGTTTTTACTTTTCATTTGTATGTTGAAAAATCAAGAAAACAAAAAAATCCCACTTGTTTTGTGAAATGGCCTTGCTATTGTTCAACCAGCTCTAGTTATAAATCCCTCTGTATTACCCCTGGGAACAACACAAAACTTAACCAGAAACCCAGCATGCTAATGGTGCTAATGCATCACTGGGGGACGTCTAAAGGATTTTTTTTTTCTATTTGCCACTCAAAAGAAAACTTGCTCTGAGAAACCCAAAAAGGAAAAGAGACAAGACAAGGTTTGGTGTCTGTATCTCATGGAGAAGTCTTTGTGGTCAGAAAGAGCTCTTTACAGCCTCATGTAAATCCAGACAAGGAAGATTTTTATGGCAAGGGCTGAAAATGAAAGGAAAGGACCTAGTGACAAAGAAGCCCCAGAAGGTTTGAAGTTCCATTTGGGGTTGGATTACACTCTAGAATTTCCCATTCCAGATCCAGCCTCATTTGAAATTCTTTGGGCTCAAAAATCAACTAAGATTAGGTTCTCTTGTGAGGTTTCTGATATTTCCTGGCTGCTGTTCAAAAGTCGGGCCTGAAACAGCAAAGTGCTGAGAGTTACTAACCTCTGGCTGACTTCAATGGGAGTTGAGGGTGTGACCCCGGGTCCTTTGGGTACCCACTGGCAGAGGCCACAGGAGTGCATAGGGTTCCCAGGATTCCCTGGATCTGATCTCTATATCATCAAAGGGTGTCATGTAAAGCCTTTCCTGGATGCCTGTGCCACACTGCATAATCCTCATAATCGTTGCACAGTGACTGGATGGATAATATCTCAGGCGTCATGGTTGTCTACTGAAACTGATGCTTTGAAGGTCTGTGCGTTGGGGCTGGTCACCAGAAGGTGATAAAGAAGTTTCTTTCAGGCAGAAGATGCTTAGCTGCTTGAATGGCTGTATGTAGACTGAGTAATTATTCACAGTGGATGCTAATCAATAGAGCAAAATTCTAATCAAGTGATTGCAAAGTCTCCAGAGGAGATTCGAGACAAGAAAAACAAAGAAACAATAGGGGGTACCCTGTTTACAAGCGGACAATGGATGCTTGGAACTATATCTGGAGGTCCAGAGGTATCCTGCACCAGGTATCCTTCACCTATTGGACAAATTGCCAACTGGCTTGTCTTATGAATGGAGGATCACATTTGGTCTGGGTGTTTCCTGCTGGGAGAGAGATTTGGGGGAGCTATCCCTTGTGAGACAGGGGACTGTTTGGTTCTTTAAGTTGAAGCTCTAGAAGTGTGTTAGGATTTTATTTTTATGTAACCATTTGTTTACATTAATTTTTCTTGCTGCTTCTCAAATCTCTGATCTTGGTGAATTAAACTCTACTTGTTTTCACTGTCAATATATTGAAGTGTGTGAAATGGAGCGGTGATGCTGAGGTGAAACTGGTAAGGTGGTGTGTAGCAAACCTCTGAATTCTGTGAGCGTCCAGTGGACACTCAATAGGGAAATAATCTTCCCAGGACACCTGAATATTGGAAAGTTTACAACAGAACAAGGAAGCAAAAACCAAACAAACAAACAAAACCCCACAACAACCCCCACATTCTTGCAATTAACCATCTGCTTTAACTCTGGTTTTACACTCAGTTCCTAAGAACATCTCTGGAGATGATAGACGACAGTGCCTGGAGCAGCCAGATATCACTTGAGTTGAGCTGGCAGATGGCCGGCTATGCCAGCCCCTCCAAAGAGAAGGTTTGTTCTCTGTTAAGGTTTAGTTTCTAGTTACTTTCCCCTGAAATTCTGATTGGAGGGCCGCATAAGGCTTCTCTCAAGGTTTCATTATTTGATATTTTATTCTGCGTATAAAATTTGTTCGTACTTATTTCCTGCTCTCTTGCCCCCCTGCCCTTCCAATATTTGCTTGGACAGGCTGCTTGTCTGTCCTGCATTGTTGGTTCTCTGGCTGGGCTAGACGATGGGATGTTTCTGCAGCATGGGTGCTTGGACTTGGCTGTCTTGTTCCTTCCTGAGTGTTGCTGAGCTGGGTCTGTACTGACAGGCACTTTGTGTTCCTGATATCCCAGGGCTGGTCTCTTTCTTTCAGAGTTTCCTGTATAAGGCGCTAGGAACGTCCTTAGCAGCTTGTCAGGACCTGGTCCATGTTAAATCACAGATTCATACACTTCTGACGACAGCAGATTATATGGAAGCCCCTGAGAGACAGGTGAGGCCTCTGTCCCTCTCCCCATTTTACCAAGTAATCCCTGAATGCTCCCTGTGGGGCTCAGCTCTGAGTTGGCCTGGGACAGATGCCATTTTGCTTCCTATCTTCTTGATTGCTATTTCACTCAGCGCCCGCTCCCCATGTGTCTCAGGCCTGATTGGCACTTTACACCACTTTGGGTGAAAGGAATGGACTCGTGGGCTCTATCAGACACCTAGTTCGATCCTAACCTGTATTTCTCTTGGGTGACAGGGAGTCGTCTCCATCCTCGCAGTCTGTGCTGCGAGCCACTTGGACCTCACCTTGAAGGCACTTCAGGAGTTTGGGGCTGCAATGAGCCAGGTTAAGATTTCTGGGTTCGTCAGCCGCCTGAAGGTAAAGGAGCCAGGGGGTTCTCTCAAACTTCCTCTCCCCCTAAAGCAGGGGCAGCAGCCCCGCGGTAGTGTCGGCTCCGGTCAGCTAGCATTGTCCCCCAGTGTATGCGTTCCACGTGATGCCTGCCGTTCAGCAGACAGGAGCACGATGTGGAGCTGGGGTTCTCTCAAATGATTTTTACCGTCTGATGTCTCATGGCTTGAGCGCCCCTCCCATGCACAATGTGTGGGGACTACATCAGTTGCTTGCATGGAAAAGCATTGAAGGTATTTTTAGCTGTTTTTTATTCCAGGTTAGTAGCTGGAAATGAGGAGGTGTTGCAAGCAACATGTGGCTTACCAACCCGCTTTAGGTAGACCACCAGTGGTCTACGGATGACAATTAGGGAACCTCTGATTTAGAGCAGTGGTTCTCAACCTTTCCAGATTAGTGTCCCCCTTTCAGGAGTCTGATTTGTCTTGTGTCCCCCAAATTTCACCTCACTTAAAAACTACTTGCTTACAAAATCAGGCATAAAATTATAAAAGGGTCCTAGCACATTATTCCTGAAAAAAAGACTGCTTATTTTCCCATTTTTGCCCTAGAATTAGAAAATACATCAACTGGAATCTAAATATTGTACCTGCATTTCAGTGGGCAGTATATAGAGTAGTCTAAAAAAGCCATTGTATGAAATTTGAGTTAGTAACTTTGCAAGTGCTTTCTTTGTCGTCTGCTGTAAAACTAGGCAAATATCTAGATGAGTTGATATACCCCCTAGAAGACCCCTGCAGACCCTCAGGGGTACAGAAGTCCCCCTGGTTGAACACCACTGATCTAGAGGATAGAGCAGGAGACTAGGCCTCTGGGCTCCCATTGCTGGCTCTGCCATTTACTCACTGTGCAGCCTTAGGCAAGACATTTAGCGCCTGATCTTGTACCCACCAGTGTCAATGACTAAGCTCCCGTGTACTCCACTGCTGTCGGTTCAGCCTTTTCGGCTCTCTGGGTCAGAGTTACCCAGTGGGAATGATGGCGACGGGGCGGCGAGTTCTATGGGCTCATGGTGCCCGGGATCCAGCAGTATTCAAGGCTCGGGGGCCCGGCTCCACCAATGTTTGATTCATTCCAAGGCCAAATGAATCAGAAGAACTTGTCTCTAGTGATGTTTCCTATTGTCTAGGATTACCACCATGGGACAAGAGGCAAGACTCACCGCACCCTGATGCTGACATACAGCAACGTGGCTGTCCATGCTCCAAAAGAGCAGCTTCTCTCCCGAGTAGAGGCAGACATCACAGGGAACGTCCTTCACCATTACAGAACCAGTTGTCAGGTAAGAGCTTTTGCGTGACAACTGTGAGGGGCATTACCCTGAAGTTATAGCATTGCCTCTGAGTTTATAGAGAGAGGGCTTGTATTTTCTAAAACTCTCCTTTGAGCAATAATTTGTCACATGTCTCAAATTTAAAACCGTAATGGATGGAGCGTGAGCTGTCACATGTTGTATCACTTTTGTTGCTCTTCTTTGTGTTTTCTCTAGTTTTTCTATAGTCTTCTGAAATTCTGTCGAGCACAGCTGCACAGTAATTCAGATGCAGTCACACTCAGGCTATTCAGAATAACACTCTAACTCCCCTAATATGTATGTGTATCTAGCTCTATCTTTTGCTAGCCAAGAGAGAATGGTGCTAATTTGTATTTAGTTTCTTTGCTGTCACTCTGTTTCTTGGACTCACTACTTCCCTTCCCTCTTCTCTGTCGTCTTGTTTGTCTGTGTGCTCGTTATTTCTGTTCCCTAGGTGTCTGACTGCTGGTACTGACTCTCCTCTCAGTGCAACCTCGCCACGTCACTTTGCCATTCAATTCTGCCCTGTCTAAGTGAGAATCTCATTTAGCCTTTGTCAAAAAAGTTGATCACAGTTGAACCAAACAGATATCCTCCAGAAGTTCACAAATACAAATATTCCATAGGATGGCCCCTGATCTTGACCTCTGCAAAACACCCCCTCTGGATACATTTCCTGCCTTTTGGAAGATTTAACAATCATGATTTCTCTCTGCTCCATATTCACCAGCCAGGCCATTTTGAGGATGTGTGTTATGTGGGACTATAGACATTGCTAATAGCTGTTTTGCATTTCGTTTTTCAGGTGCTGGGCATCACTCTTACAAACAAGGTAAATTCTAAATAATCTGCCCTCAGCTCTTGCCTTTTCTATCCACAAGTTGCTTGTTTAAATTGCACAGAGCTTGATTTCCTTGCTACATCAAGCAGGAGTCCTGGCTGCTCTGGTGTAAGTGGCCCTGGATTTCTTTCATGAATCTGGGTTTTCTCTTCTTCTGAGGTGGGTGCAGAGCTAGGGTCCTCTGCCTTCTGGGGTCTGTGGACACCTCTCTCCTCTCCTGTGGCTAGATTTAATTCCTGATCTTTATCTTCTGGACTCTGGTTCTTCTCTCCGTTTCTCATCCACATCCTCTTGTTTCTCCTTCTGGATTATGTAGGACATGCACCTAAAATTAACCCTCATCCAGAATGTCACGGAGATTAGCTGTGCCATTTTGGAGACCAGAGACTCCCAGGAGTTCGAATTCTCTTACAAACTGGAGCTCCTTGGCTACATGCTGGTGAGTGATGAGGAGCTTTGAGGACTGAAGTACAAAGGAGTTTGTTGTAATGTCATCAGACTGGGTTTCCAGGTAGATGTTGTTTTATCCATTGGCTGGGACTGTACCACTGCAGTCTCACGAGCTACCTGCACGGCACCCAGAATGCTGCTGGGTCCACTCTGAGCTTGGCAGGGATGCCGACCTATTGTGGGCTGTAAGTGGCAGGAATAGCTTGTGTCTGGGGAGTTATCTTTCTGTCCTCCGTATAGCCTGCAGATGGCCCTACGGTCCATTTCTGAGGCAGAGAGCCTGCCGAGCACGGTGTCTGTTTATTACAGACCTGGCATATGGCCCTGTTTCAGGGTGTGAGAGGAAAGCCTCTCTGCCTTTCAAATCCATTTCCCATTTTTTTTAATTTCCCTATTCGTGCATTTCAGGACTTCATTAAAAAGGAACCACTGGATTCCCTGGCATCTCCAGTTCGCTACAAGGCAATTCTTGCCATTAGACATCTGAGGTAGGCTATTTTCTGCCATATTTCCTGGCACTGTGACGTCGTCTTTGTTAGTTCATGAGTGCCAGGTTGGGAGCAGTTTGATGCCTGCTGGGTTTGGCTCACATGCTGCTCACCTGCAGAACTTTAGTTCTTGAGGGTTTGAATGTGTCCATTTGGAGGTTTGTGCTTGAAAGACACAAACTTGGAGGAGTCCAATGCAGTCCAATGCAGGAGAGTTCAGATGGGGAGGGAGGTGTCTGGCTTGCTGGCAGGGGGAAGGAAGCTTGTGGGTTTCTCTAAAAAGGGGACTTGAAGCTTTAGCTTTACTTCTCAGTGAGCCAATACTTAATAGAGGTGCAAAGAGGTGCTCAGCTGCAAAGTGAAGGGTTGTTTGCATTTGGGGTTTTAGATTGAGACAATCTCCAGTCATTGGACCCATTTCTTTTACTTGGAGCTGGTACTGAGTCTAATGCATGACTTTTCTCTCTCTCTCTTTCTTCTGCCAGCAAACTCAAACCATCTTTGACCTTGAAGGAAAACCGTGAGCTCCTTCATCAGTGTTTCAAAAGTTTGTTTCCCCTCCCTCCCCTGGAGAAGATGATGAAAGAGGAAGGTGAGACAGCAAAGGATGCTCTGCCTATACAGGTACGTGACAACAATTCTCCTCAGGCACCATCCACTGTATTTCTGCCCAGCAGGCACTGGGTGATGGCAGTCACACATGGCCTCCCTGGCAAGGTTATGGTTAGCTTTCCCCAGTCGTCCCCCCCCCACACACACAAATTATCTGTGCTGAGCCTCACTCCCTCTCTTCTGGTTTCAGTCACTGTACGTAGAGTCCTTGGAAGCCCTTGGCAAGCTAATGAAGACTTTGCTGGAGGAAGAACCAACTGCACACTGGTTCCAGGAAATGTTTCAAGTGAGTAGACCATTGAACCGTGGTGAAGATTGTTTGTTTGTTTGTTTGTTTGTTTGTTGTGTTACTGCAGGGAAGAGTCAGAGATTTAGGGGGTCAACCTTCAGTTGTGGAGGAATTTTCCACAGTGGAGTGAATTGTCGGGGGAAAAAGCACCAAATTCTTCCTGGGATAAGCAGGCATGTGCCCTGCTGAAATCCACAGAAGCTATGCCATTTTATGCCAGGGCTGGATTGGGACCAACTTCTTACAATGTAGTTGACACTACTTGGACCGGCAAGAAAATCACCACTGCAGTAGCCAAATCCAAGAGAACCAGTTGAAACTGATCACTTCTTCAAAGAGGAATTCATTCATATTGAGTTAAGCCCTGTGTATGGAAACTCATCCAGAGGAGATTTCCTGTTCCTCAGACATGAACAGAATATCTTGAAGAGCTGGGGAGTTTGATGCACCTTCAGTTTAAAAATGAAGTTCTAAAAGGAGCTGGGCTTCGGGGGGGACTTCTCTGCTCTTCTTCAAATTAATAAAAAGAAATGCTCCTCTCCGTCATTTGGCCATTCAACGTGGGAGAAGTTGCCCAGGAAACAGAACACAGCAGCAGACATCAAACAGCATGCAATGTGGTAGACAGCTCCCATCAGACAGTCTACAGGAGACATCACGTACACAGGCCCAGGTTCATCTCTCATGTAACTCCTTTGTCTTCAATCACTCAGAGGTGAATCTGGTCCCTGGCACTTCCATTAGACATGTAATTCCTTCGCTCCATGGAGGTCGGGTACTTTGGAGAGGGATTTTAGTGACAATTAAACCTGTTTAAGAGGAACTTTTGGGAGGGATTTTCTGGTACTAACTCTGTCCATTCCCCTGCTCTACCAACAGCTACTAGAGACATGGCTCCATTCAGAGAAGGAGTGGGAGAGAGAAAGGGCCTTGCAGGCCACCATCCAGCTGCTGACTGCCTATCAAGAGACAGTTCATAGCACAGTGAGTATAGCCTTCCTCTTCCTTGAGCTGACTTCCCTGCTTATATCCGATCTGACACTCAATGCAAATGCATGAAAAAAGCTTCCAGGGCAGCAGCTGGGATCTCAAAGTGACTAAGATCCCTCTGCTTCCATAAGAGAGAGGTTTACACAACAATGCTGTGACCACACTCCGGGCAGACTGCAAGCAGTAGAGGGCAGATGATCCCCCAAACTGATGGCTTATTCTAGAATTACATGCACCAAGTCAACAGCAAAAGAGCTTCCACCCTAGTTAACAAAATGCCAAACACGGTCCCCTTTTGGCATTCCAGACCTAGGCTCCCATCTAAACAGCCCAGTCTAATATAGTGAGGGGTTACTGAAAACCTGATTCACCATATGTGAGGTTCACCCATCATAAAGGACCAGATGCTTATCCCCAGGTCAAGGTGAATCTCAGGTCTTTCCCAAATAGCATGCTGCCAGCCAATCCTTAATAACGAAATTGAAGATTTCTTCTTAAAAGAAAGAAGAGAGTTACAAATGGTTAAAAGATCAATATCCATACAAGTGACTGTCAATGTTCATAGTTCAGGATCACAACAGTGATGGAATAAACTGCTGGCTTGTACAAGTCTCTCTGGAATCATCCCAACAGATCAGAATCCAAAGGCAGCTTAGATGTAAAGACTGTTAGTTTTTCCATGCATTTTCCAGGTTCTTTCAAATGATGATTTGGAAGCTCTCTATCCTATGGCTTACACTTTCCCTGTTCAAAGTTTCAGCAGACTAGAGATGACAGGATGAGGCCCGAGCCTTCTCTTTTCTAGCTATTCTAGCAGGCTGACAAGCCTACCTCACAAAAATGGTTACAGCAGGACCTTCCCCCGAGAAAGACTAGGCAATGCAGATCGCCTCCTGTACTTTGCTTTGAAGCTAATCTTCGATTTCCTGTGCATACACAGTAAACTAGTTACTCATTCGCATAAGGTGATTAGCCGTTCTTCCATTATAACACAGAGAGTTAAGCTGAAGACAATGTAGAAATTATTAGTTTCCTGCAGTATCTTACATCTTTGATTTTAAGGTTAACTGAACACCTTGCACACATAATGAAGACCTGAAAGGGAATGAGCATCGACAAGCTAATTTGGTTACATTGTGAAACTTCTAACCGCGTATAGATCAACACAGACAAATAGACTTAGCATCTATTGTTCATTTTTGAATGAGTTGAGGATTGCTAGTCTAATCCATCTCTTTGAAATTCACATGCAAGTGAACTGTCTTGATACAGTGGAAGTGCCTCTTGTTAAGTTATTATGGGTCATACACAGGTTGCCTGGTCTGCCAGTGTCACAAATGCATTCTTGGTTCTTATGCTCCCAGGGTGGTAAAGGAAAATTTCTATTTAACCAGCTAAGAACATAAAACATAAGAATGGCTAACCTGCCTCCCGCAAAAGAATGGTTCATCTGGCCCAGTATCCTGTCTTCTGACTGCATTGTGTGAAGATATGCTTCCTTTGGTTTGTTTTAAACCTGCTGCCTATTAATTTCATTGGGGGACCCCTTGGTCTTGTGTTAGGTGAAGGGCTAAATAACACTTCCTTATTGACTTTCTCTACACCAGTCATGATTTTATAGACCTCTAGCATATTCCCTCTGAGTCATCTCTTTTCCAAGCTGAAACGTCGCTCTTTTTTTAATCTCCCTTGGGTGAGAAGTTATCCCATAGGCCTAATTTTTGTTGCTCTTCTCCGTATTTCTTCCCATTCTAACACATCTTTTTTGAGATCAGATGACCAAAACTGCATGCAGTATTCAAGGTGTGGGGGTCCTGTAGATTCCTATCGTGGCATAATGATATTTGCTGTCTTCTTATCGATCCCTTTCTTAAGGGTTCCTAACATGTTGTTAGCTTTTTTGACTGCATGTTGAGCAGATGCTTTCAGAGAACTGTACACAATGACTCTGAGGTCTCTTTCTTGAGTGATAACAGCTAATTTAGACCCCATCCATTTCTATGTACAATTGGGATTATGTTTTCCAATGTGCATTACCCAGTACAGTACAGGAATCAGGGGCACAATGTTACCAGATGTGCCTGTTACTTTGGGGTAGGCTCATTGATTAGGGTTACTCTTCTTGGGGGAAGGGTCTGTAATTCTATTAATGTGCTGCTTATGTCACTTGTGTGTTCATATGGAGCTCTACTCCTTCCTTCTGCAAGTGCCCTCCCAATGGAGCTACCCTGCAGGACCTAGGTTCCCCAGGGCTGGGTTCCTCCAGCCCTAGAACTAGATGAACACACACGCACGTACGCTCACACTAGCAGAGCAAGTCTGAGCGGACCAGGTCAATCAGCACTCTCCAGCTGATCCTCTCATATGTCCCTGTACTCAATAGGCTGGGTTAAGTAGCACTTTCAGCTGCTCCCCTCTTATGTGCCCCAAGTTTAACACATCCCTATCCCACTTCCACATTACAATTGTACTGGTAGTAACCCACTTCATGAGCAAACCCCACTGTATTTTTGGGCGCTACCGGGACCTTTAGCTTAGGTAAAAGAAGGGTTGCTGCAGAGTAAATGGGGGAAGCGGAAAATACAGAGTAAAATTTGGAGAGGGAGAGAGAAGCAACCAGCTGAACCGTAAAAGTTATTTATTGAATAATAGTGATAACTACACAAGGAGGGCTAAACAAACATAATGGTTACATTTGAAAGGTTAATACCTGAGGAAGAAAAGAAAACGGAGGGGCGAGGGGCGGGGGAATCTCATCCACTCCATGAGGCTTGAACTGGGTGGGGTTCCCAGGTAATGGTGGTATCTCAGGGTCCTGAGTGCTGGAGACAGGCAGAGCCCCCAGCACAATCAGTCAGGAGATGGAATCCCAGTGGAACTGATGCAGAGTTTGGGTCTATACATCAGAACCCTTACTTGGGCATAGGTAGGGGGTTTTGTAGAGAAAATACAATGGTTCAAGGGAGAACACTAGATTTGTTTATGGGTAAACTAATGGGTTTTCAAGGGTTTTCTTTAGGCTAGACAATAGGAGCTGATCACTCTTGGCTATGGGTGGTGGTTTTTTCCAGGGAGCTCACAAGGCAACTAGGCTGCTTCAGTATTTTAGGATAATAAAGATTTATTACTAGAATTGGTCTGATAATTGCTGAGCTAGGTGTGTGCAGGCATAGGTTCATTAGCATCTGGAGCAGGGATTCCCATGATGCAATGCGTCCCTGCTTTTCTGGTCCCAGAGTTCAGTGCGGTTCTCTGTTCCTCATTCTTCATGCTAATTCCTATCCCATCTTTCATGCAGATGAGGCTAGGGGAGTTGTCTCTGTTCTTCATTCTGTATGCAAATGAAGATGTCTTAATCTTGTCACCCTTCTCAGGAGGGGTGTAGGTGTGTCTCCCAACACCCTTCATTGTTCTCTGCAAGCCTTTTCTCTGATGGGTTTTGGTTCAAACAGAGACTGGTGGGGGCGGGGGGTGTCTTTCATGAGTCAGACAGGCTAGATACTGTGCCCTGGTTCCCCAAAAACACAGAGCTGACTGGTCTGAACAATAAGGATGGCAAGTGAAGTCTAGTCCAACTGGAGACCATTCATTCTTTGTTCTTTTTTCATTAGACTCAGGGAACTTTTGATCAGTTTGGATCTCTGATTGGACTAATAGCACCATACAGCTGTGATTCGCTGGCCACGACCCGTCAGTGGGTGGTTGACTGTATCAGCTGCCTTCTCTGTATACAAGGTGAGGAGACCATTAGCAGGTATAAGGAATTCTTCACCTTCTTTCACTGTTGTAATGTCCATTTGTCTGCCTATCTAGTTCTTTCTGTCCTGTCTGTTGTCGCTTAGATAACAGAATGGTGGGCATCTTGTAAATACCTCATTAGAAGAGAAGATTCTGATGTGTAAAGAGCCTAGCACACTTTTGGGAACTGTACAACTAATAAATGGTCTGCATACAGGTAGATAAGGGCTAAATTCCTTAGGGCTTGTCTACACAGGGACAGTAAGGAAAGTTAATCCAAATGAACTAAAGGTGTACATTTCCAGTGCATGAGGTAAATGGCATTAAACACATGTGTGGATGCTCTGATTCTGAATTAAAATGGGCCTTATTAATTGTAGTGAATTCCATGAATGAAACTAACCTGAATGAAGGCCACTTTAATTCTAAATAAGTGTGTCCCCACAGGTGTTGAATGAAGTTTAACTAATGCATTTTGAAAATGAATGGGGATTAGCTTTCTTGAATATCTCCATGGAGACAAGCCCTTGGTACTAAACATTTTCATTCTCTTTACCCTGCCACTGGCTGGACTGGAGGGGTTTCCTGGAATAATTCTGTAAACAAAAAGTTCTTCCAGCAGCCCTCTGTCATGAGCATTCAGAGCTATTGGAGTAAGTAGAGGCCATTTTTCCCCTTTGTGAAAGAGTAGGATATTCTTTTCACCTAATGGTTAGATGTTAAGGGATAGAGCTTGGTTATTGTTTAAGGCCATTTCCAATGAGGGTGACCAGACAGCAAATGTGAAACCTCGGGACAGGGGGTGGGGGGTAAGAGGAGTCTATCTAAGAAAAAGACCCCAAAATGGGGACTGTCCCTATAAAATCGGGACCCCTGGTCATCCTATTTCCAATGATTCTTAATCAGTCCTAAAAACAGTGTTGGTGATTCAGAAACAGAATAAGGGACTCCAACCTTTGAATGTACAACATAGTAATCCCAGCATTGTTTAGAAGTGACTGATGATGAGCCTGGGTTTCTTGCCAAAGTTTTTTGTCTATCCCCGTCTCTTTTACAAGGAGAGTTTGGTGGAGGGATTCACCTCTAAACTGGAACCTCTGATCTACCTGCATGAGTTGTACTTGAATAGGAGCTTAGATGTAAATAGTGAGAGCAGAGAGACTACTGAAACCAGACACACACACAAAGCTGCTCCAAGCTGAATACAGTGCTTGTTCAATCCTGGATCATTCACAATAACATACCACTACTGTTAACGTTCAGACATTTTAGGGTGTAATCCCGACTCCATTCCAGTCAACAGGAGTTTTGCCATTGACTTCAGTGGGGCCAAGATTTTACACTATGCTGATGACAACATAGCACATGGATCCTCCCGTATGAAGATCCATGCAGTAGGGGTTCAGTTTCCTTAATCGTTACAGTACTTTTTCTCCTTTTCTCCACTCCAGGCCAGTCCATAAATCTGGGCTCAGCAGAGGAGGAGCTGAGATGTCTCCGTGAAGCACTAACAGCTCCAGACCCCGAGGCTCTGTTTCAGGCATCTTCCAAAATGGCCAGGGTAACTGACTCAAAAAGCTTGTGCGGATGTGCGAGTGACCGGGCACCGTTTATTGACATTTGCTCTTTCATGATGTCTTTCCGTACTCGGAGCGAGCTGTGGGAGCGGGGCGTTGGCTGCTAGTAACCAGCAAGATGCTTTTCATAGATGTGTGCTCTGAATGCCACGTAAAAACCAGATTCCACAGAACGTTGCACGCCCATGAAATGCGCACGCGGATGCACACGCATGTACCTATCCAGCAGGGCCGGCTCTTGCTTTCTCACTGATCCAGAGCAGTGGAGCCGGCCCTGCCATCCAGGAGAAAATCCATCCACTGTGTTAGTGGAACATCAAGCTGACAAACCACCCAGGATTCATTCCGTCACCTTGTGGGTTTGCCTTCGCCGATATTTGTGTGCATGCCTCTCTTGACTGACTTCTATATGCTGTAAAAAGATGCAGTGTATGTAAGAGACTACAAACGGGAAACTTACCTCCTGCCTATCCAGTACAATGTTGTGCTAACTATGCAACAGAGTCTTTGCCTCTAACCTGATATCATGAGTGTAGAATACAAAAATGTAGTCTATAGACTAGAGAGAGAATTGTAATCCCAAATGGCGAGCTAGACAGGAGGCTAATTCACCATTTGCTGATGCAGGTATATCTTTTTTTCCATTTTTAAAAGTGCTGGAGCCAAACATCATTGCGGTCTCTCCTGTTTTTGATTTGTTCCCAGGTTGTTAGTGAGTACTTTCCCTCCGAACAGGCCACAGACTTTATTGCGGCCACATTGGGTGGTCTGCTGTCTGCTAGCCCCACCTGTGCCACGGCAGCTGGACTATGGATGAAGATCATCCTGAAGGAGTGTGGAGATGCCATGCTAGACAAGGTAAAACTGGGAACTGGAGAGCTTTTCTGCCTAAACTCTAGGCTTTCTGATCTTTGCCCTCATATGTAAGGAAGAAAAATCTTGCTGTTTCTCCCCCTCGGACATAGAGTCGATTCCATCTCTGTTCCTACCCTAAGATAGGCAATGGCAGAATCAATAGCAGTAGACCGAGATAATCCAAGGGAAAAGGAAGATGGTTGGTTCTTTATTGGTCTAGCTTGTTGACGCAGTATTCAGCCAAGAAAGGCTTGAGAAAACAGACTCTGGGGAAAATACAAGAAGACAGAATGACGGGCACTTGGAGGCCTCCAGGTATTAGGAGGCCTATGGCTAAGGGCTACATGGATTAAAAAGAGCACTGGGCTATTGCCACCCTCTTGCCAGGTTTCTGAGCCTGGCCTCCAGCCCGAGCAGGAACAGCTCCACTTTTAGCCCCATCGTGCAAGCCCCACAGGCCCAGGTTGACCTGAGCTCTGAAACTCACTGCTGTGGGATTTTTTTGCTGTGTAGACCTACCCTTTAAGAAGAGAAGGAAGGAGGGAGAAAACTCTAGTGTCTTTGGGATCCACTATTTATATGCCTTATTCTGGAGCCCAGTGCATTAGGGCTAGATGAAAGGAGCACTCCACAAATCTTCTAACAAGGCTGGTGAAAGGCCTCAGGACAGGGAACCCTCGCAGCAGAACTGCCATGTTTGCACAGTGTTTTGAAGATGTGAAGGGCTAGGAATGAATATGAGAGGTAGTCCCCTGTTCATAGTCCCAGGCATTTACACACTGTCTTTAAAGCACTTGCATATTTTGTGCTTGTGGTTGTTGATGAGCTCTGCATTCTTCGAGGCAAATAGTCAGATTTGGCTGCTTAAATCACACCTGTAAAATCTGGGCAAGCAAAGCCGCCTTTTGTGCATGTGAACTGGTTTATGTAATGCATAGCTGGGCACCACCACATTAAATTACCTGGTATGTCTATGTGTGTGTCAGTGTTAATTTTTACAGCCGTGTGTGGGCACTTTGTGTGGGTTCAAGTTACGCAGACGTATTTGAACATTTGCTTCTTGAAGTGAGGCATTTCTAAAAAAGCAGCAAATGGCTAAATAAAGGTTTTGATTCTGTAGAGTGAATGGAGAGAAAGAAAAAGGGACATTTCTTTCTGGTTTTGTTCCTTCCAGGTGCCAGATATCCTGGCTATACTATATCGCCACATGCCTACTATCCAGGAGGGCAGCTTGAGGCAGTTCCTGGTGGAGGCAGTGTCCATTCTAGCTCACCATCACCAAGAGGCAGTGATCTCCAGCCTCCTCAGCAAACGTCTGCTGATGGACAGGTATATACCGCTACCTATTGCATTCATCTTGGTAAAACATGGATCCCACAGCTTTACTAGGAGATGTAGGGCTTCATTTAAGCCGCAAACAGTTTGGGATCATTCCTAAGGGTTAATAGCCTGGCTCTTTCTGCAGGAAGGTCCAAGAACATGTTAAGGTGGGGTGCGGAGAGAAATTAAGTGTCATTCTGTTTCCTTTCATGAATAGCTGCTTTGACATCCTAAAGATCTATCTTTACTGGTATAACTGGAGTGTATTGTTGGAAACATCTACCTCTCTAGAGGCCTGAATTGAGCTCACTCTGGAAATGAGCAGTGGCTGTTGGTTTCCTGGAAGCATGGCAGCTTCAGGTGCAAATCCCTGGCTGATTGCAAAGACTAGGGCCAATATTATCATCAGACCTCTGCTTGGTATCAGTGAGGGTGTGGCTGCTAGAGCAGTGTTGCCATCCTTGGTACTTAAAAGTGGACTGGAAGCAGATCCATCATTTCATTTCAAGATCCCTAACTGAGGTATCAGTTATCAGTGCTGGAATCTAAGACCATAAGAACAGCCATACTGGGTCAGACCAAAAGGCCATCTAGCCCAGTAGTCTTTCTTGCGACCGTGACCAGTGCCACATGCCCCAGAGAAAATGAACACAACAGGTCATTGTCAAGTGATCCATCCCCTGTTGCCCAGTCCCAGCTTCTGGCAAACAGAGGGTAGGGACGCCATTTGTGAAGGGGACCTAGGATGGCCATGAACATTCGTTCTCATAGTTGTATGTCCATCTAGTAGGAATCTGGCTTTTCTTTCATCCACTTGCCTTCCAAACCCTAGATCTTTGGGAGCCACATACTCATGATTCCATATTGACTGGGAAGTGGAGAAAACAGGAAGTGAGGTTGGCGCTCTGTGTCCTGTCCTTCTGAAGTCTAGTATTAATGGTTAGGCTGCAGGAGGACTAGGTCACTTAACTTAGTTCTGTAACTGGAAACTCAATATTTAAACATGACGAGCATTAAAGGAGGACAGGACTCCTAACTCTCTCATCATAGGCAAGGAGAACATTTGGTCTTTGCTAAAATATGACACATTCAGGGTGAGCCACAAAAGTGTCCAGGGCTCACCTGTAACTTCTGTTAAACTGCAGTGACACCGCTGAGCAGTGGAGATCTCTGGGGGGAGAACCCTTGCTTGCCACTCAAGTCCTACGAGCCCTAATAGAGAAGATAAAGACTCCAACAAGAACAGAAGGCAGCATCACCTCAGAGTTCGAAATTGACAGGCATTTGGCAGCTGCTGAACCTCTCTTAGTAAGAAGAAAAGGAGTACTTGTGGCACCTTAGAGACTAACCAATTTATTTGAGCATGAGCTTTCGTGAGCTAGATGGCAGACACGTCTTTCAGGCTTTCCTGTGCCCTGCGATAATCCTGCTGATGGAAAGCTGGAAGTGTGGTATAATATTTCTGTGTGGGCACTTCTCCTCTGATGGACTGTTTCCCTGAGTCCGGCTCTGCTGCCTGTGGAACAAATATGGCAGCTTTAGATACGTTACTGATTTACTTAATACTATCTGGCCATTAGAAAGTCTTTGGAGCAGGTTTCTTTGCAAATCTTCCTTTGGACTCACAGCATGCCTTGGGAGGTCATACACATTTGTACAGATGTGGGAAAGTGAGCCACGAGTTAAGCAAGTTGCTCGCTGTCATTCAAGTTACTGGCAGAAGGGAGAATTTCGTACAGCAGATATCAGACGGGGAGAGAGGGTGTGATGGTGTTGGGAAGAGATCTCCTTTTTTACCATGCTCTCCTTTCAGGCAACATGTGCCATCTTTGAGGTGGTGTCAGCCCTGCAGTCGAGCAAAGCTGTGCGGGAACTGCTCCCAGAGTTGTTTCCTGTTCTCCTGCAGCAGGTCAGCCAAACCCTCGGACAAAAGCTGCCTTTGCCAACGAGAAGCAGCCCGAGAGAAATCCGAAAAGGGCTACAACTTACTGAGGGCAACCCTTGCTGGTAATTAGAAGGAAGGGAGAGAAACAAAGAGAATTCCAGGAGAGTTGTGTGACGCTCCCGAGGAGTTCCCAGGGTTACGAGGTACCTTACCACCACGTGCCCTTCGAGTGAGGAAGTCTTGTCTGTGCCTGCTGTGGGTCAGTTCCCTGAAACTACCAGGCTCTGGCAAAACAAACCCTGCCACCCAGGCCTCCTCAGACCTCAGTCTCTTTGTACAGGTTAATGACAGTCACACACCCACCCCCGAGTCCTCTGACCATTCCGTAGAGTGTCCAGCCCTTTATCCACTGATCTCCCACAGAATTGTCAGGCCTGCTGTTCCCAATGGAACAGTACACACCAGTTTATTACTTCTACTTTAGACTCTGTACTCGATACTTAGACTCTGTACTGCAAAACACACAGCACTTAGATATATTTCTAGTGAAAACAAGAAGGGAGATTATCAAAGAACAGAGATTCCAGTGACCGTCAGTAAGAATGCAAGCAAAAAATGGTTACATTTCAAATGAAATCATAACCTGCTCCTAGAAACTAAACTTAACCAACAGGTTAACCTCCTGTCTAAAGATGTTTCTCACCCAAAGTTCTCAACCAAGCCTGAGCGCGACCCCTCTTTCATGAAGCAAACTCGCGGTCCATCTACTTCCTAAGTGAAAGATGTCCCCCAAATAGACTAGAGCAAACCTTTGATGTGTACCCCAAAATTGGGTCCCCACCCCCTGTCTACTTCCTGCTACTTTTCTTTCTTTAAAGTTCTCACAGTCCTTCTCAACTGAATGTACATTAAGCATGTAGGGTTCACATGTAAACAAACAGATGGATAAACATTTCTTGCCTGAAAGAAAACCATTTTGTCACCTTTCCTGGTGACTAGTCCCGAGACACAGATCCTTGTAAATCTGTGAATGTAATTTTCAATGCATATCCATGCAATGCATATCCATATCCATGACTCTTTACACAGCATCTGTACATGCGTTTCACAATGATATTGGTGACATGGGCTTTTACTTGAGACTCATGGGGCAATCTTTTAGTGAACTAGAATGTACGTACCAGGCCCCTCGGCACCCACTCTGTGCCCCTCGCCAGTTAACACTAAGATTCCTGAGTCCTCAGTTGACTTCAGCTCTGGTAGCACATTAATGTACATTTCCCACCAATCTCACAACATGATTAGTTTCTCTTTTTGTTGTGTTTCTTTATTCCATGCCAACAAGGTGCTCAAATTACAGACTTCACGGTTTTATAATGTCTCTGAATTTTCCTAGGAAACCAGGATCTCAGCTCTGTTCACGGATGGGCAGCAGGTATCAAATAAACATAAGGAAGTACTACTTCACACAACACACGGTCAACCTGTGGAACTCATTGCCAAGGGATGTTGTGAAGGCCAAAAGTATAACTGGGCTTTTTTAAAAAAAAGAATTAGATAAGTTCATGGAGAACAGGTCCATCAATGGCTATTAGGCAAGATGGTCAGGGATGCAACCCCAAGCTCTGGGTGTCCCTAGGCCTCTGACCGCCAGAAACTGAGACTGGACAACAGGGATTGGATCATTTCATGATTGCCCTGTTCTGTTCATTCCTGCTGAAGAAGCTGGCATTGACCACTGTTGGAAGACAGTGTACTGGACTAGATGGACCATTGGACTGGCCCAGGAAGGCTGATCTTATGTAGTGGCCACAGTGGGTCAGGTTTTCAA
The DNA here is from genome assembly GCF_965140235.1 of Caretta caretta. NCBI lineage: Eukaryota > Metazoa > Chordata > Testudines > Cheloniidae > Caretta > Caretta caretta. Next base: position 11,477,321 of record NC_134225.1, read on the forward strand.
GATGGGTGCCTCAGTTTTGTCCACAAAACTTGAATTTGTTCAGATGGATGGGTACCTAGCTATGTGATTGCTGGCGCTGCAGACACGAGTATATATTCTGCTCATGCTGTTGGCCCATGTGCAGGCCCATTTTAGGTACCTATATGTGACGGGGTGGTAGGCTGTGCCCCGGCCTCTTCCATGGACACAGACTGCTCCGAGTGCCTCCAAAGTGTTCTAGGGATGCCTGCTCCTGAGATCCTGGTGGTAAGGGCTCTGATGACTGTTTGACCCCAACGGATGATCTTAAGTCACCTTTACGCTTGACCTTTGTTTTCTTTCTCCTCCCTCTTGTCTATACTTTCGTGTCTAGGTTTCTCCAGACCCTTTACATATATTTCCTCTTTACCTGGCCCTTCAGGTTTTATTTCCACCCTCCTGGGCCTCCATACCTGCCTTGGTGTCCCTGTTAGAAAGGGATTCCAGTCCATGCCCAGTAGAAGGCAGTGGGGCAATCCATCCACTACCGCTACATGTTTCTGCCTAAACTTCCCCTTAATATTCAGAGTCCTTAAAATTGGGCAGAATTTATCGTCCCCATGGACACTGGGCAGAATTTATTGTCCCCATGGACCTGGTATTCAGTTTTGATCCTACCTCTGGGAAGTATCCAGTGGGGTTTCACTAACTCCTGCCTGATTAGCAAACAGGATGAAGCTGTGTCCATTAGTCCCTTTGGTGGCTCCTCCCTACCCAGACCGATACGGTAGGTACTTTCTTTTTTCTTTCCTGCCTGGGAGTCTTGTCCCAACCACAAAACTGGGCAAACCCACAGTCCATTTTAGGACAGTCTCTTTTTAGATGTCCTTCACGTCCATGTCGGAAGCACACTGTAGGCCAAGCTCCCACTACAGTTCCTTGAGGCTCCTCCCTCTTCTTCTTGCTGCCCTTCCCAGCTCTAGGCACTCTGGTCCTTCTCAGATCTAGTCCCTTAAACCACTGACTCTCTCTGGGAATGTCCGCCTCTGTAAATTCCTCTCACTTTAACTGTGGGTCCAGATGAACTGGCTGGCGCCACAGAACCCATCCTCGGATATGCTCAGGGAGACTCTGAAGAAACTTCCAGAATCATGCAGTCCATGATCTCCCCCACAGTCTGAGTATCTGGCCTTACCAATGAGTGGCCCAATCTTTTAATTCCTGTCCAAATGCACAGAGGCATAATCCCTCAATCCATCTTTCAACTCTACATTTCTGGCAGTACTTTTCTGTGGACAGGCCCCACCTCGTCCAGCATGGCTGCCTTAATCATGTCATAATCTCTTGCCTGCTCATCACTAAAAGCCCTAGATGTGCTTCCCCGGTTAAATAGGGTGTCACTTGAAGGGCCCACATTGTTCTGTCCCTAGGAGGTCTCACTGCTGCTCCTTGAAGAGTAACCAAAAACACATCGGGGTTGTCCGCAGGTCCCATTTTACAGTCTGATCTCCTGTTCCTGGTTTCCATTTCCTGTCACAGGACTCACCAAACTTTGGAGGAGTTGTTGCCAGACCTGGGCTTGCTCCCGTATAAATTCCTGACGGCTCTTTTGCTGTTAAACCTACCAGGCAAGGAAAGGCTGTTTTTCTGCCTGGTGGGATTGTTGGAAGGTCTGTCGGGTCTTCTACACCAGTGGTCTCCAAACTGGGGTGCGCGGGATGATCCCGGGGGGAGCGTGGCATTAGTAGCGCCGCCGGACAGCACTCTGCCGTTTTTTTCCTTCAGCGGCAGCTCTGCACGTCCAAGGCTGGTGCTCCCCTTTGGCGGCCCGCCTGCGGCAGGTCTTCCATCGGTGGCGCGTCTGCGGCAGGACACCCTGGGGGCGCGTGAGCCAAAACGTTTGGAGACCACTGTTCTACACCAGCAGTTCTCAACCGGGCCGGTTTTAGCGGGTCTGCCAAGCAAGGTTGGCTTTAGACTAGCTGGGGCTCAGGGCAGAAAGCTGAAGCTTTGAGCCCAGCCAGGCTGGAGCCCTGAGGCCCAGTACCTGCACTAAAGCCCCGAAACCCCTGCACCCTGTGGGGTTAAAATCCGGAGCCAGGAGCCCCAAATTCTGATGCCTGGCAGGGCAGAGGCCTGGAACTGGGCCATGGAGTATTTCTAGCATGTTGAGGGTGGGGGGAGGCTCAGAAACAGAAAGGTTGAGAACCCCTGTTCCACACTTCTCTTTGCTGCTTCATCACTTGTTTCAGTGTTCCCTCCATCACCGGACTGCCAAACCTCTACACCGGCTTCTCCAACAGGCTCTCCATTTGCATAGATAACAGGGAAATCCCTGATGAGCCCCCAGCTGTGACAGAGAGGGGTGTTGCACCCCCACATCTTCCACAAACACAGACCGTGTTGAGACTTTTTTCCTTCTAAGCACCAACATATAGTCTATTTAATCCCCCTACCAATACATAGCACCTTTTGTATCTCAACTTTCTAAACTCTTCTCCAAAAGTCGGGTGGGGGGTAAGGTGTTTCCACTCAGAGACCTCAGTTTGTCAGGCTCTCCTAGCTTTTTGTCTTTCTGTTTCTCTTAGGGTGACCAGACAGCAAGTGTGAAAAATCACGACGGGGGTAGGGCTGTGGGGTGGGGGGGAGGGAATAGGCACCTGTATAAGATAAAGCCCCAAATATCAGGACATCTGGTCACCCAAGTTTCTTTCTCTGTCTGTTCCCCTCAAAGGGCTCCTGCCCATGTCCTTTTACACAGTTTCCCTGTTAATGGAATGATTGGTTCCTTGACTCACTAGCCCCAATCTGACCTTGTAATCAGGTACACCTCTCTCCAATTAGGCCTTCTGTGAGGAACGGAATTAGTAGGAATAGCGACCAGAGTGCTGACTCAAGTGCAAACCCTCAGCACTCTGTCACCTCATATCTGGAGATATGACCCCAGAATGTCCATTAGTGATCACCACACTCGATGCCCCCTGTTTCTGGGTCCTGATCATGTACCTTTTCCATATCACTTTACTCTGCTAGTGCCCATACTCCTTGCAGAAAGAGAAAAAGGACTGCAAAATTTTGTCCCTAGCAAAACTAGTCCTATGAGATGTATGAGACTGAAACTTACCTCCCAGCATCAAGTCCTTCCAGGGACACTGGTGTCCAGGACATTGCCAATGGATGAACTGCCGATTGAACAGCAGACCTGAGAAGTAGCCGGGGCTTCCTGACTCTCTGTTCAAGCTGCACCTTCCTCCTGATTGCTGCAGTTCTGTGCCTCTCTTTCCCCAGGCTTTCTATCAAAGCATTCGAGTCTGTGCTTTTCAAGGGTGGGAATGAGAGACTGGTGAGAGCGCTCAGGAAGCAGAGAACTTGGATTCTTCTGGAAAACCCCAAGACTCACCATGAGGGAGTGTGTCTGCTGGTGAGGTAAGAGATCTAGGAGGCATCATTTTATCCTTGGGAATCAGTAGCCAATAGAGTGGCTGAGAGGGAACCTCCCGTTTATAGCTTTGTGGGGGGGGGGGTGTCCTGGGTGGAAACACACAGCTCCCACTCCTAGATATCAGAGCTGTATGCTCAGAGCAGCTGAGTTTTTTTGAAGTGTGCAATCTAGCCCATGAGCGGTTTCTTTTGTCTTCCAGTCTTCTGCTAAGATCTGGACTCATAACACCTGAGATCATACAGAGCCTCCTCCCCTGGGTGAATTCCCCCACAGAAAACCACCGAGTCACCAGCACAGCTTTCCTTGCCCAGGTAAGACACAGGGCTCTGAAGAGTAGTTTCACCATTAGACTGTTGTCTGCCTTTCTTTCGGGAGTTGTACAGTTCTGTTCATAGGAGTAATTGTCATTTTAGACAGTAGAATAGGTCCTCCTTTATATGGAAACCTCACCAGGAACTTCACGATACCTTTCTGAGTCCTTCTCTCTCTGTGGTTTTTATTGCCGTCATTGCCTATACTAGCTACACAACCACAGGTGCTGGCTGAGAGAGATACGGACAGAGTTTGGATGACTGGACCTCTTCTGCCAAGTCCTAGTGCTGATCCTAACCAACAGCTCCTGATTTTGGTTTCGCTCAGCAGATCTTCTGAATGAACCTAGTGTCCTAATACTACCAACCAAGCAACCTACAACTACATTAATGTCTATCTTAGGTTCTCATTACTCTAGTATCTGAGTACCTCCAAACTCTTTAATGTCTGTATCCCCACCACACACCTGCGAGGTAGGGAAGGACTATGTTTCCTATTTTACAAGCAGGGAACTGATGCACAGAAGGGCTAAGTGACTTGCCCAAGGTCACACAGGAAGTCTTTGAGGGAGCAGGAAATGGAACCTGGGTCTCCTAAGTCCTAGGCTAGTGTGATACCTGCCGCAGCATCCTCCCTTTCCACAGCCTTCCTCCAACATCTGCATCATATTTCCCACTTATGCTAAGCAACTATCTTCGGGGCTCATCCGCTTCTAAGAAAAACAACCTCTCTGTGCCTGTGATGGGCTGTACCTGAGCTTTGAGGCTCCTTACAAGAGGCCCCGTGGTCCTACTACACCCTGCCCCAGGAAAAGAGCCCCCAATCTGGGTCTGTCTAGAGAGGCTTCATGAAAGCAGCCAAACTGAGCCCATGAGGCTCGGCTAAAAGGAGCTGAAGGGCCTTAGCAGGTCAGTTCCTGGCAGGAACTGGAGGGGCAAGAAAGGGCGCTGCTCTCTGGCCACAGAAATTCAGGGGACAGCCAGAGTTTCATTCTGGCAGCCTTTACTTAAGCTGGGTTTTCAGGAAGAGAGTCCCAAAGAACATTAACCCTGAGGTGAGGGTGAAGCTAAAAGTGGCCGGTAGGAAGAAGCGACAATGACCTGAAATCAAGCAGTGCCTAGCTCCTGTTTATAGGATCCATGGTTTGGAACCCAGAGTTAGGGGCAGGCCCAGGTTCCCCTACCACCAACAGTGGCATAAGCCCCATGGAGGGGACAATGCTAATGGAGAGCTTGAACAAAGGGCAGAATGTAAAGGACCCAGAGTTGGGGCTGGAGACCCAAGTGAGGGCAATGGGATTGTTCTGGACTACCCCAGAAGGGGTTCCTTTGGACTTTGGGACTCAGCCAGAGGCCTGAGCCACAGAAGGCTCACTGAGGACGGCTGGCAGGGTGCACCAGGGGTGAGAAAAGGACTGTGATACCATACCCAGCCACTAAGAGGCTCTCAAGAGGTGAGTGGATCCCTATTCTAGTGCCCAAAAGGAAAGCTCCATGTTTTGTAGACCTTTCTCATTTGTGTGGAATGCTAAAGTTACAGTGGATTATGTGCCAAGTATCAGAGGGGTAGCCATATTTGTCTGTATCCTCAAGACTGGGGCTGTAGGAGGTCTCCTTGTTGTTTTTAGCGTATGACATGTCTGCTCAAATTCTATTCCCAATCTTACTGATCCTATTGGGGCTAATGGACAGGTTGATTTTCTTTCAGCTAATGAGTGATCCCATGCTCAGGGAGAAGAAGTTCCTTAAGCCAGTCTTATGCATCTTGGAAGAAAGGTCACATGATAGGAACAGCATTGTCCGGCAGATGGCTGTAAGAGGCCTGGGAAATTTAGTCTATGGGGCACCTGAGAAGGTAAGAGAGAATACTGACTAGAATGCAGCATAACGAGAGAAACCAAGGGAAATAGTTCTTCGGAGTTTACAGAGGCTGCACACAATGCACTAGGCCAAATTCTGCTCTCTCACATACCCGAGTAACCTCTTTGCAGTCAATACAGAGCAAGCTAGATCCTTTGCTAAGCTGGGCATAAGCAAACAATCTGTGCACTTTAATATGACCATGTGTAAATGTCTCCATCTAGGAATAAAAAATGCAGGCCTTACTTACAGGATGAGAGACTCTATCCCAAGAAGCAATGATGCTGAAAACCACTTGAGTCATGGCAGAGAATCAGTTGAACATAAGGTGTCCCAATGCGAAGTTGTGGCCAAAAGGGCTGAAATGATCCTTAGAGGCATAAAGAGAGGAATCTTGAATAAGAGTAAAGAAGTTCTTTTCCCTCTGAATATGACGCTCATGTGAGCACTGCTGGAATGCTGTGTCCAGATCAGGTCTCCACAATTCAAGAAGGATGCTGATAAATTAGAGAGGATTCAGAGGAGTCACAAGAATTCTCAAAGGATTGGAAAAGATACCTCTAGTGATAGACTCAAGGAGCTCAATCTATTTAGCCTTACAAAGAGAAGGTTAAGGAGTGACTTGAGGACAGTCTAGAACTACTCACATGGGGAACACATTTTGAGAATGGGTTCTTCCCATTAGCAAACAAAGGTATAAGAAGATTCAATGGGGGAAAATGAAACTAGACTAATTCAGACTGGTAATAAGGCATTGATTTTTAATGGTAATTTTAATTAACCATTGGAACAATTTACCAAGGGTTGTAGTGAATTCTCTGTCACTAGCAATTTTAAAATCAAGATTGAACGTTTTTCTAAAAGATACACTCTAGTTCCAACAGAGACTATTTCGGGGAAGTTCAGTGTTATGCAGGAGGTCAGGCCGGATAATCACAAGGGTTCCTTTTGGCCTTGGAATCTAAGTAACTAGGAATCTAATGATAGGATGACACAGGTGTATTATGGCACCAAGTTTGGCTCATTGTAGCTCAAACCTGGTCTGAAATATAGCTATAGGTCTCCGGGGGTGGGAGGGGGAGATGAAATTCCCACAGCTTCATAACTGCTAAAGAAAACGTATTAGAAGTGTGATCAGTGATCAGTGTTCTTTAATGTCATATTTTTGTCCAGGTGAAAAAGCACAAGAAGTTTCTTATGGTCATACTGATCAGGGCCTTAAGTGACCCTTTCAGTTCTGAAGTCATTGGCGAGAGCATGAAAGCAGTGGCCAAAGTCCTGAAGGAGCTGAAAGAGAAGGACATAGGTTCTTCCTTCAGAGACCTCACCCAACAGATCCGGACCTACTTTGACAACGTATGTGACCAGAACTCTCCAGCCCCAGTTCAAGCGATCTTGATTAGACTCCATTTACTCCCTGGGCATTGCTCATGTCAGAGTGAAGAGATATTTCGGCCCCAGGGAAGAGAGGTGTTTTACGGAGGAGGAGAACATTAGGAGGATGGGGATGACGTCCCTGCTCCCACAGTCTCCCCCTTCTGTTCTTCTTTCTTGCCACTGAGAACCTCAAAGAAAGTCTGAATACTAGATTAGATAGCTAGATAACCATGAAAAGGGGGTTCCAAGGTACAATAGAGAGTGTTGGGCCTGCTCTATACCATTTTTATGTGAGAGGGTTGGAATTATTCCGTTTTTGCAGAGAATTTTGAGATTTCAAATTTTGGTTTTGTTCCTATTTGTGGGACTCCCTCTCCCCAAACTTCAAAACTCTTTGTGTTAAAATGAATTCCTATTCTCAACCGAGCTCTATTGAAAGCCTTGGGTCCGGGCAGTCTGCTCTCGGTGCTGGGAACCCAGGTGCTGGGAACCCAGGAAACTGTGGGAGCTAGAAGTGCCAGGGAGTTGCAAATTTGAGGGCCAGGGTCCCAGACGCTGTGGGTTTGGAAGCCCACGATCCCAGTCAGCCTGCTAGATCGGCTTCCAAGGAGCTGAATGGGTGCACTGTCAAGACAGCAGGCAGGTTTCTAAGGACCCCTGCCTGGCTTCTGGAGGAATTTCATCAAAATGGAACTGTCGCTAAAATAGTTTGATGAATCAGCAAATTCAAATCAAAAATTCGTGCATGAAAGTGTTTCCGACTAGCTGTAGTTGGAATCCCTCAACTTTAGCGTAGAAGAGATGGCTGTGCGAGGTACGTGATGTGATTGTCCCTTAGTTACTAACTTGTGGGGCTTTCTTGGCTGTAGGAGGACGATGCTCTTCGTTTATGGTCCTTTGTCCTATTTGGCATCCTGGCCCGCCTGACCAAAAGAAAATGGAAGGGCTATTTCGCCGAGCAGGTTAGACAGAGCTGGGTCACACTTCTGCTGCACCTGCAAGACCCGAACCCCAGGGTTTCAGTGGTAAGACCGAGAGTGACTTATTTACTAAGCCAAAGGAATCTTCCTCCCAATGACAGGGGAGCTCTGCTATTCCTGCCTGCTGTGGAGGCCCAAATTCTCCCCTTAGTTCATTGCCCTCCTGCTGAGTCAGTTCCCGCCAGGTTACTCCATGGCTGCCTCACCAGAATCCAGGATAGGTCATGGGTCTGAGCCCGACAGCTCTCTATTCCTGTCTGTCTCTGCACCCCAGGCCCCTGCCTCCCCAGAAGAGAAGAGAGACCTGGTGAAGCAGCTTTCATAGGTAGATCTGTTCCAAAAAGACATTGATGCTACCTCCAGGTTGCAGTGGAAGCTCTCCCCTCTATTAGTCATTCCTGCATGTTTTCTGCCAATTACATCCAGATGAATCCCTTTTTATCCTGGAATAGATGAGCAGGCAAGCAGATGAGTTCCCTTTGAATGACCATAGCACTCAGTAGGGAACAATTAAATGGTGTGACACGCTTTCTTTTTTTCAGGAATGCAGAGCTACGTTTCACCTCTGTGTCCCGTTTTTGGGACTGAAGAGGCTCCAAACTGCAGTGAATGAACACCTTGATAGCACAGCTGAGCTGAAGCCTGAGGAGCTCCAGGTGGACATTTGCAGACACCTTGTGAGTGAGCTGTTGAAGTGTCTGAGATTCTTGACTGGAGTGGCGTGTGGTGGTGTAGAGATGTGTCATGGGTAATGGAAATAACGGTCAGAGTGGGATATATGACTGAGGGTGATGGAAAATGTAAATCTGCCACAGATCCCCATTTTTCCCACATCCACCCAGTCACCTGTTCTTTCTCTGATTTACCTGTGGCTCGTAAAAGCATGTGCTGGCAGTCAAAGGGCACTTCTAGCCAGAGAGAGCTCATGTGTCCCTGATTTCCTCTAGGCCAAAGAGAATGCCGAGCTGCTGGAGAACTTGTACAAAAGCACCATCACGTACTTCTGTAGCAGCTGGGAAGAGATGCGGGCAGTTGCAGCCAAGTTAGCTGGTGAGAGATGATGCCCAGTGTCCCTTTTGGTATTCCCATTGAGGGAGAGAGAAGAAAATCCCACTGTGCAGCACTGAGCTGCCATTAATCTCTCTGTGCCTCAGCTTCCCATACATAAATGGGGATGTTAATATCCCTACCTCTCCAGTGTGGTGGTCGGAGGAAATCATGACTTGCTATAAAGTGCTTTGGGATTGTTGCAGGGAAAGCATGGTGCAGTCATTTAGTAGTAAAGGCTGGGACACTGTCTCGTAGGGCATGTTTACACTTGGAGCTGGGGGTCTAATTCCCAGCTTGATGAGACATACCCGCACTTGCCCTGAGTGCTAAAAAGAGAGAGTAGCTGCGATGGTAGGAGCAGCAGGAAGTTTAACCACCCCAAGTATGATCCCATCCAGACCCCAAAGTCGATTCTCAAGGTGGCTAGCTCCTCCCACTGCTCGTGCTGCTTTACCTACATTCTAATTTTAGCATGCGAGCGCTGTCCGAGCTAGAGTGGGCCAGTCCCATTGAACTGGGAGTGATCTCCCTCGCTCAAAGTGCAGACCCACCCACAGTGTTGCTCAGTGCTCTTCACTACTACTTCATCATTGGGAGGCATGCAGCCCACCTGCCCTCAGCGCCTGCTGTTTCAGGTTCCTGGCCACACCACCTTGTCAAGGAGGCAAAAGGTTCCTCCGCTTTGGCCCTGTGCCCTCTTCTCCCAAGCATACCCAGGTGAGACAGGCAGGCGTTGTGCCCTAAGTCTCACCTATCAGTCACCTTGTGGGATCCCTGCTTAGAACTCACTTATTCCTGGCCCCAGTCCTTTGCTCAGACCACTAGACCAAGACACTAGCTTAGTATGTCTCCAATAACTGACAGCAGTGGCAAGAGGAACACAGACTCTTTAAAGCAAATAGGTTTTGTGTAAACATTCTTAAAAAAAAAGTCTTTCTCATTCTCTTCAGTGTGGACTCTAAACTGCACTAGCATCCTCTTGCCCACAGCTCACCCTTAGGCCCACAGTAGGAGAGGCCAAAGACCTGTCTAGGGGCTGCTAATATCACTTTGCACTCAACAAGGGAAGGTTTTATTGTTGTTGTTTGTTTTCCATTGTGTATTTAGGCATCATCCTGGAACACACAGACAGGCAGCGTATGAAATGGCTGGACCTGGACCATCTGCTGATGTGTAAGTAATAAATACAGCTGAAGTTCTGCTCATCCGTGAGTTCTAAAGGAATTTAGCTGACAAGCAGCTGTAACCGATAGCACTGGTGCAAAGTGCATCAGCCACACGTCAAAGGACAAATTCACTCTTGCCCAGTAGAAAGTCAGCTTTAATTTCCCCTGAAGGAGGAAGCTGCAGAGGGTGTGATGTGAGTCCGTGCATCTCCTGGTTGTCCTGGCAAGGCCCCCTCCGCAGCCAGTGCTATCCACTCTTTGGGCTTTATTGGCTCTCTGTGGACTGCCCAGGTGAGGAGAAATTGTAGCCACTTTCTGCTCCCCCAAATTTCCCACCAGCAATTTTTCTTCCAGTAGGTGCCCTGCATCCTGCACAAAGCAGCTTGGACCTGGCCTCTGTTCAATTCCAGGGTTATTGGAGCTCAGACAGTGGCTCCTGAATAGAGATGGAAAATAAACTTAAAAGTGGAAGCTATTGAAACAATGGACCTTCTTCCATTTACAGCAGAGTGGATGACTTTCTGGTCGAGTCAGGGTCTCCCCGCTTGTTGGGAGCATGGAAGGGAGCCAATGGAGGAAGCTAAAGCTTTCTTTGTATTGGAGAGCTTCTGTAGCGTGGTATTCAGAGGTAGTAAGTCTCCAGCTATTTCCGGCACAGGTGACAATATGAAAAGTGAGGCATATTCATCTCTCATGTATTTTCCACCCCAATAGAAGGACTGAGCCTAGTTTCACATTTTACCATGTGATCATTCTGCTCTGGTACTTCAAGATTCTGTGATCACGCTTAGCTGTGATTTGACAGTCTGTATACTAACATGTTGTCCTGTGTCATTTCAGCTCTCCAGGTCCTCAAGAAAGACCCAAGTCCCTCTGTCCAGCTGGTGGCAACGGAGGTCATAAGTGACATCTGTCCTGGCCGAGTGCTTGGGGACTGAAGCGGAACAGAGACAAACAGAAGAAGGCGCTCCAGTAGTATAAGGGCCCTACCGTCAATCAAACGTTAACCCCACCCTTGGCCCTCGTAAGCCTTGCCCACCGGTCACTGGAAGTCCCAAGCCATGAGGTATTACTTCCAGGGTCAAGGCGGACAAATGACTGGAAGCAAGGTGTGTCATGTGACCCCTCTAAGAACTCCTCTCATTGTCCTCTACCAATTGGGATGGGTTTCGCCCTGATAGGAACGCCCCAAGAGAAGATTTGACCAATCAGGGGGAGTTCCGGGGCAGGATGACCTGTCTGGAAGTGGTTCGTTTGACCCCTCTAAGAATTCCTCCCACCACCCTCTACCAATCAGGAGGGGTTTCAGCCACTGGAAACCACCCCGAGAGGAGGTTTGACCAATCATGGAGAGTTCCGGGGTGGGGTGATCTGTCTGGAAGTGGTTTGTGTGACCCCTCTAAGAATTCCTCCCACCGCCTTCTACCAATCAGGAGGGGTTTCAGCCACTGGGGACCACCCCGAGAGGAGATTTGACCAACTGGGGGGAGTTCCGGGGTGGGGTGACCCGTCTGGAAGTGCTTCGTGTGACCCCTCTAAGAACTCCTCCCACCACCTTCTACCAATCGCGATGGGTTTCGGCTGCAGAGGACCGCCCCGAGAAGAGATTTGACCAAAATGGGGCAGGTTCTCGGATTGGGTGAACCGTCCAGAAGAGGGTCATGTGAGCCCTCTAAGAACTCCTCCCAACGCCCTCTGCCAATCAGAGTGCAGCACCATCACCCCATATGTCCCAGCGCTGGGCTGAGGAAGCCATCTCTTACCAAGAAGACATGTTTTAGAAATTGTGGAAAGGCTGAGAGGAAACATGGACTCCTTTACCACCCCCGTGAGACCTTCAGATTTTGTTTTAGCTCCGAGGACCTTTGGAGTTGTGTGGAGAAAGCGCTACAGCAGTGACAGTTCCGAGGAGGGCCCTTTGACTCAACCGTTGATGGCTACGTCGGAACCTGACCCCAAAATCCAAACCTTTGTGAGGCACCCCAGTGAGTGTGACAGCCTCTCATTGTCCATGCCCTAAAGTTGGAAGGCGATTGTGGCTTGGGGGAGTCACAAGGTGAATGGGAAAGATGGCGCTCAGGTAAATGAATGATTAAGAAGCGACTGTCGATCATGGGGGTGTAATGGGGTTCGGAATCGACCTGGCATTGCATAAATCTAAAAACAGGCAGTGGGGTGCTTACACTGTTTTTTGTCTGAAAATCTCTCAACAGCTCGACGATGCCTTTCTAGAGGCCTTTGAGAAGTTGCACATCGGTAGCCCTGTGGGAGTAAATCCATCGCGCATCAGCTGTTTTTGCTCCTGTCTGAGACCCATATCTCAAGAGGAAAAGGACAAAAATGGAAGAATGAACCAGCTCAGACTCCCTCATGGTAGGGGTCATGGCGTCCTTTGTTTCAGGTGGCTGTAAAAGATTGTGTTAAACCAGGCGATTAATAAAACTTATTTAAATGTGTCAGAATGAACATGTCCCCCTCCATACTTGTGTTCGTAAAAGACGGTCCCAGGAAGAGTCATGTCTCCACAGACGGCTCTGTTAAAGAAAATCTGTTAAACCCCCAGGAAAGTTGGGGGCTTTGACGGGGTCAATCTTCTTGACAAAGAACAGGCTTGACAAAGCCCTGGCTGGGATGATTTAACTGGGAATTGGTCCTGCTTTGAGCAGGGGGTTGGACTAGATGACCTTCTGGGGTCCCTTCCAACCCTGATATTCTATGATTCTATGATTCTTTTTCAAGTGGCCAAAGAGCATCATAAAACTTTAAATAGAAGACAGGTAGGAGCTTGGCTTTCACACCAGGATGCTTACACTTTACACAAACCAGCTCGAATACGTTTTAAAAGAACCAAGACCGTTCTTTCAGATGTGGACGCGCAATGGCAGGCAGATTTGGTCCGTATGCACTGGTTCTCCAAACACAACAGCGGTTTTAAGTACATCTTAACAGTGATAGACGTTCTATCCAAATATGCCTGGGCCTTAGGCCTAAAAGACAAGATGAGTGGTGAGGTATCCAAGGCCTTTAAAGCTATTTTTAGCCAAGGTCGCGTGCCTCAAAAATGACAAACTAATCGGTGGAAAGAATTTTGAAACAGACCTTTTAGCAGATTGTTGAAACGGCACAGCGTTAATGCTTTTTGTTACTGATAATGAAGTCAAAGCAGGGGTTGTGGAGCGATTTAACAGAACTTGAAAAAGATGCGGAGGATGTGGCGATATTTTACAGCCCATAACGCCTTTCGCCACCTTGACCTGTTACCTGACTTTATGAAGAGTTACAACCAGAGCTTTTACAGAACTCTACGTACCAGACCCGCTGATGTTAACCCTTCCAATTCTCTGAAGATATGGAAACTGGTTGATAGAGATGGTTTTAAAATAAAACCGGTTGTTGCCCCTTTTAGAAAAGGCGACCACGTGAGACTCTCTCTAAAACCAAAGGAGCTTTTGAAAAAGGTTGTGAACAGACGTTTACCAATGAGATATTTATAATGGATGAAGCCTTAACCAGGAGCCAGAGACCTGTATACCGATTAAAAGATTACGAGGGTGAGACAGTTACTGGAACTTTTTACCCTGAAGATTTACAAAAAGTAAACCCCAAGGAGACAGGATTTTCCGGATCGAAAAAGTTCTAGCGGAGAAAGGAAAAGGGAGAAAAAAGCAGCTACTGGTGAAATGGTTTGCCGGGGGGACGGGGACGATAAGTTTACCAGCTGGGTGGAAGCTTCTCAATTCTGACGTTTAGACACAAACAAACAAAAAGATTCCTCCTGCAAAGACTGAGGGAGAGAAAAATGAGTGACGGCAGGTGTTACATGACTTTGCCCAGCAATGCCAGCTCTGCAGTTTTTCCTCAAAACACCAGCTCGAACTTTACAATACAGCTAATTAAGCCCTTGGGTCTCCCGGGTGCCTGGAAGGTGGGGTTAGTGGAAATACAACACCCACACAGCTGGAACACTATCCGCGAGAACACCCCTTTTGAAATCACCTTTGAAGATATGGCATAGAGTTTTATCCTACGACGAGGTTATTACTCGTCCATACCCGAATAATTGGATCATATGAACAGTACCGTGGCTCGTCCTCCCCCACCGCCTGAGGTGGTCATGAACTATGACCCTGTGGGTAGAAAAGTTAGCCTTAAATCCGCTGATTTTACTTTTGTGTTTTCTACCAGCAGGGAGCTAGCTAACATTCTAGGTTTGGGCCCCAAGCGCAGCGTCCAAAAATTCCCCTTCTGGGCAGACATCACAGGGGGGGGTTAAGTCCTTGTATCTGCACACAGTTATTGTAGAACACCAGTTTGTGAGGGACTTTTCTGTTCCCCTGTTATGCTGTGTCCCTGTCTGAGGAAGGAACAATGAGTTTGTCACCATCACCTACGATAAACCTCATCACGTTCCTGTCAGAAAACACCACATCGATACCATTACCATTGAAATAAAGACAGATCAGAACAGATACGTCTCATTTGTTGAACGGAGTGGATGTGAAAATTAAACTGACGTGCAGTAAAGACGCTTTCTGTTTAATGGGCAGTGCAGCCGAAGGCTTTAAATTGCGCATTGTATCAGCATCGCTTTTTGTGAAGAAAGTATGGATGGCCCTGAGCGTTCGTCTGGGGCACGCGGAGTCCCTGCTTACCACAAATGCTAAATATCCCGTGGACCGCGTGGGAATGAAAGTGTTCAGCATCCCCGTGGGCAGCAGGGTCAATAACCAGGAGAACCTGTTTTTTGGGACAGTTACCCAAAATGCTTGTCCTAGGGTTTGTCTTATGCCTTGAGTGGAAGTTACACTAAAAATCCCTTTCATTTTAAACATTATGATATTAATTTTGTGGCCTTGTATGTGGATGGTGAACAGATACCAACCAAGCCTCTGCAACCAGACTTGGAGGCAGGATGCTGCGTGAGAGAATACATGAATCTGGTACAGACACTGGTAAACACATGACAGATCATTCTCTGTTAATCGACCGTGAGAAGTTTCCACAGGGTTACATCTTGTTTGCCTTTGACCTGTCTCCTGACCAGGAATGCGCCGATGGCTATTCCCTGATTAAAACCGGGAACCTGAGAGCAGAAATACGTTTTGGGAAGGCTTTAACCATCACCGTCAATCTGATCGTGCATGGGGTTTTTGACAACATCATAGAGAGAAATCAGAGGAGAGACGTTCTGCTTGACTATATGTGAACATGGACACCGTGCAGCTCTCGTGTGTCTTATCAAGGTGCCTTACACAAAAAAGAATTTCTTAGATGTGTTCCCTTGTGATTTGGCTCCCTGGCGACAAGCTGTCTCAGAGACCCCTAGGTTTGTATTGCACATCCACACAACCAACCTGGTGAACACTGGCTTGCCTTGTGTCTGGCGGAGCGTAACGTGGAGAGCTTTTAGACTCATACGGGCACCCCCCGAAGAGCATGTTGTTTCCTAAAAGCATTATGAAATTTTTAAACAAAAATGCCACAGGCATTGTGTTTCACAATAGACAATTACAAGACCCCCGCTCTGTCGCCTGCGACTATCACCGAGTGTTTTTCTTACATCATCGGAGCAAGTGTTTATCTTTTGACCGGATTTTAAAATTGTATTCTAACGACTTAGTGCAAAACGACCGGATGGTGATGAATTTTGTAAAAAATACATTTAAATTCTTGGGCATGCCTAGCCTTGCTCAAAATGTGTTTCAACAAGCCCAGACATGTGTATCTTGCAATGCTTTTTATAGCCAGGTTATCCAATATTCTCAGGCATAACAGACAATGTTTTGTTTGGCATTATCCAACACATTTTTTATAAAGTAACTTTTCCCACAGTTGCTAGGCCCCGCGAGAATTGCAGAAAAGGGGTGTTTCCACCTCGTATCCATTTTAAAATCCGTAGGGCAGGGTTTTAAACCCTTCTCCTAGGACCCTCTTGTTGTAAATGACTTTCTGTGTTTTCTTAAGGGTTTTGGTCTCTATTTACCACTGATTTTTGTTCCTTACGATAGAGGGCTGCTGCACCTCTCTCTTTTTTGAGGTGTTTTCTCGCAGGCCCGTGTAATAGTCCAGGACTAGATCTTTCAAACTGTCAAAGTTGATCTTTTGACAGTTTGCCAAGTTCAGGGTAATACCTTTGACTTTCATACAGGCTTTTCCTCCCGACAGCTTATACCTGTATGTTTTCGGGCCTGCCGACACAAACTCGGTGATGTGTTGATCTGGCGGGATCTCACTCGTGAGGGAATTTAGAAAGAGTTTAGCGATTTGGCATTTAGCGGGGTTAAACCTGATCTCGTGTTGGCACAAACGCACGCCTTCTTTCTGGTAGAAATCGTTCATGTACTTATTTTGTTTTTCTTCGTCTGTGCACCAGCTGGGGTACCCTGAAGCCTCTTGTTTCCGGTGGAGGTGTCATTTGATGAAGTCTTTTCAGAGTACATCAGATTTTTCATTAAAAAGCCAGATTTCATATATTTTTGCCACCGCGTACCCCTTCGCTATGGCCGCGTTCAATTCCACCGTGCACCAAGTCCCCAGGATGGCCCTCTCCTCGTCAGTATGGATGCACATCTCCCGCTGCTCGGTTTCCGCACAGGTTCGGCATAGCGGGAACATAAGCTTGCCACCCACTCTGACAGGTAACAATGGGAAAAAGAAGCCTTGTGTGGGGTACACTTTAACTTTTGCAATTCCAAAATAATTTGCAAGGGGTCCAAATTTGTCATAAACTATATCGGAGTGTTCGAGAGGGTATTCTTTGGTTTTCTTTACAAAAGGGTAGAAGCTGGTAAAATCATAAAAGTGGATTTCTTCCCCGGAGTTAAGTTTGTAATATAGGTGCATAGCGTTTGTCCTTCCCCCAAAAAGAGCATCCCTAGGCACGAGAGGCTAGGGCAACTGGGCTCAGTTTAAAAAACCTGCAAGCTCCCTGTCTGTTTCTTTCATCACTTCCCACTCTTGCTCCCAAAGAGTCCTCACTACAAAACCAAGTTGTTTCAGATAGTCGGTCTTGAGCTGCGTCTTGTAATAAAGAAACCCAAAAGTTGTCCCCGTCATAGGGTTTTGTGCTTTTTCACAATGACAGGTGGCACAAGCATGGAAAAGAACACCCGTTAAACTGTAAGGCTGTGTGTACCCTGTCAACACTGGCATAACCCTCTAAAGAGTAGGAGCCTACCTGTAGTTCCCCACCCTGTAAAGCATGCCGTATTTGTATAGTTTCTTTGTGAGAGGTATACAACAGCCACTGAACAGATGGGGTCGAATATCTTTTTCCTGCCTGTGATCATTGTCTGGAGGGAGAAGAGCTACCGTGTTAGGCTCCAAAAACATAAACCTGTACATAGCCATGCAGACAGATGCCAGTGTTATGTACCAGAATGGACCTATACACAGTTTTATCTCGGTGAATTTACCAGGTTCTCTCTCTACTAGATCTCCCTTCTCCATCTTTTTCATAATCTCTTTTCTGTATAGGATACAAAGCTGTCTCAAAATTTTGACATCCTGCTGACAGTAATACACGAGCTCTTTCTGCAAGTCAAACGTCTCCTACCTGTGGGCCTGCTACCAGTCGAGAAACTCTGCTTTTTCCCTGGGCATCATGCTTTCTACACCATAGTGCTCCACACCGGGCATAGGCCCCACGTCATTTTGATTTTCTAAAGTGTTC
Organism: Caretta caretta; assembly: GCF_965140235.1. Lineage (NCBI taxonomy): Eukaryota > Metazoa > Chordata > Testudines > Cheloniidae > Caretta > Caretta caretta. The sequence goes on from NC_134225.1 coordinate 11,495,137, forward strand.
AAAAAATGTGGAAAATACCCTTTGCACCCTTCAAACCCCATCACCTGCGGGAGCTTACCAAGCTTCATGGGCAAGAAGTTTAAAGAGTCTATAAAACGAATGCCCAGGACCTTACACACATTACTTTACTACCCTGAGTGGTCAGTTCTAGGCACATCTTTTTCTTCAGTAACTGTCTAATGATGAAGTATGCATCGTAACCTTTGGAATTGTGCGCCTGGAACGTGTAGACCCGGAACTCTTTGCCAATAAAGGTCTGAACAAACATAGAAAGACACTCATCACCCTTAAATTCCCAGGACTTTTCCGGCTTGAGGGACATAGCAAAAATGTAATTGGGAGTGTGCAACCCAGTCTCCTATGTGTATTCAGAATCATAACAAATACACTTTTCTGAGGATTCGGGCTTTCTAAGGCTGTCCATAAAACCGAGGTGACCGTCTACATCACCAGCGATCAAAGCCTTACCCCACTTACAGTGCCTCCCATTACACCTGTGCCGCTTGTCCACGTAAGACTGACCCTTATCGCACAACGTTTTAGACAGGCATTCAACTTGTTCTGTCGACGCCCAGTCGATGTGTCTGTCTAAACGCTCTCTGGACTGACAATACAGTCTACAGCGAGGAGACCTCAGCTGCACGTCCACGCTCTCTGAGCATGTTACGCTCAAGCAGAGGCAGCAGCTGGACCTGCAAGAGTGGCCGTGACTGTGCACCGTGGGAAAAAACTCACCGTAATTTTTTGCTCCAAACAACTTTTTCACAACCAGAACCCCCTAGTAATGCTCATCGTGCAACAGTCTTGGGGTAAACTGCCCCCCCCCCGTTTTAAAAAAGCCCCTTTCGCCGCATACAGCACCACCTGTATGTTGACTCCTAAATGCTGTTCAGACATTGCTACGTCACTGAGCATAATCTTTTTTTCATCTGACCAGCCCAGTTTCTCATGCAACTTTCTCGCCCCCGCTAACGATTCCGCGTCCGTAGGTTTATGGTCGGACATGACAGCCAAGAGTCCACGCGCAAAACACAGATGGGTACCCGTGTAAGTCAGGTCTACTAAACATTGTCTCTTTTTTATGGATGATTTGACTACTGAGGATAGAATTTAAAACTCTACGAGCGGCCCTCACCCCTGTTTTTTTTAAAACTGTCCCAACGAGGTGCAATGTCCCATTGACATGCAATTCTATTGCTCTGTGGCAGCTTTGAGGTCTGATTGAAGAAATCCTCAGCAGACAGCTCATCCCTAGTTCTTCAGACCAAAAACAATGGCTTAGTTAAATTACAGCTCTCTAAATGTAACTGAACATAATCATCAGGGCCTACCCTACCATTAACGTCATCGAGAACTAACTGTATCCCCCTGTGTATGGCTTCAACAACCTGCTAAGCTGAATTTAGTCGCTCAAGATTGACAAAATGAAATTCCTCACAATACACCGACCCCCCAAATCTAGGTAATTCACGTTGCCAACTTCTCACTCTCTCCATACACACCTCTGCATTTTCAGGGTTACTTGGGGGTTCCTCTACGGGACCATCAGCGGCATCTTCTACATCAGATGCTATTTCAGAGTCAGACTCCGAGGCGCCTCCGTGAGGGTTATCGGGAGAAGATGGGGACCCATCATTCTAGAGAGCCCTCTGGGGAATTTTCTAAACCAGACTCTGTGTGAGAGTCTGATTCCACCTCCCCATTTTCAGACATGCCAGTTTGAGAGCCTCCATTCGAGGGCATCTCTTTTTGTCCCCCCTCCCCATTATCTCTTTAGCTCTTTTTAAAATTTTTACAGTGATCCTGGCCTGGAACTTTTTGGCAGCCATTTGTTTGTCCACCAAGCGCTATCCCCCCTTTTGTTTACACCTGAGCTGATGTGTATCCTTGCGGGTGCCCCTTTCCACGACTAGTCACGCCTGCGCAGAGCCAAAAATTGAAATATTTTTCAAAAAGTCACCCACCAAAGCTTTTGCTTTGTTGATGTGCTTTCCAGCCCTCCGTTCTTTTAGACCCCCTGAAGATACACCATTCACCGGTATTCTGAACGAAGCATCATATTTTCCCCAAACCTTTTTTAGAATACCATTCTTTTAGAACCCCCGAGGATACAACGTCCCTCAGTCTTCTGAACGAAGCATCGTAGGTGGGCGTTTTCACTCACGGTTTTCTCAGGGCTTGGTGTGGAGGTGGCCGCTGAGGAACTGGCGTTGTGTTTGCGTGGTTGGTTTTCACCAGAGTTTTTTGTTTTGTCCTTGGCTTTGACGTAATTGAGGTTTGGACTGCCCTGATGCTTCATCTGCACTCTTGTGCTGTTTTGAGTTGTTAAAGGTCTCAAAGCAGATTTCTGGTTCTTTGGCTGGTCTGGTGGAGGTGTCCCTGTAGCTTTGACTACAGCATTGTCAGGAGAACTGCACATACCCGATTAGGGGGGAAGGGACATATTACAAAACTTAACTTTACCATGTTTCTCACCCACACCGATGTATTTACTTAAAATACAAAACCTCATAACCTCACAAACACAATATATTTACTGGGCTTCATCCATCCATCTGGGGAATTTTTCTTTTCAGCTGTCTCTTTTCTTTTTCTTTTAAGCTTGTTTACGCTCTGGTCTAAGGGTCTCTCATGTTTTCATCGTATGGTGGAGCAGACAATATTATGATGATGATGATGATTATTATAAATCACATGCAACTGTCTTGTAAAGTTAAAAATAAAATATTCATTAGGGTGTTTTTCTATTTAAAAAGTCAGAGCTTTCAAACAAAATAATCCATTTCAGGCTGCACAACAAACAGGAGTTTTGAGTTTATTTCTACCACTTTAAAACCAAAAATAACAAACCCGCAAACATTTTTTTTAAATACACCTCATTTTGCAAAATAAAAACCAAACTGCTTATAAAATCAACTTTTAAAATCCAGTTTAAAACACATTTTGCACAGTAAAAAAACACCCTGTTAGTTTGAAACACACCATTACTATCAGTTTGCAGCCATATACTTTAAAAAAAAACCACCTATGTTTTTTTTACACAGAGAGAGAGAGAGAGAGAGAGAGAGAGAGTTTAAAACACAAAAAGAAAAGGAGTACTTGTGGTACCTTAGCGACTAACCAATTTATTTGAGCATAAGCTTTCGTGAGCTACAGCTCACTTCATCGGATGCATACTGTGGAAAATACAGAAGATGTTTTTATACACACAAACCATGAAAAAATGAGTGTTTATCACTACAAAGGGTTTTCTCTCCCCACACCCTACTCTCCTGCTGGTAATAGCTTATCTAAAGTGATCACTCTCCTTACAATGTGTATGATAATCAAGGTGGGCCATTTCCAGCACAAATCCAGGTTTTCTCCCCCCCAAAGAAAAACAAACCCACTCTCCTGTTGGTAATAGCTTATCTAAAGTGATCACTTACATTGTAAGGAAACCTGGATTTGTGCTGGAAATGGCCCACCTTGATTATTAATGTGTGTGGTGGGGTTTTTTGGTTGGTTGTTTTGGGTTTTTTTGGTAAATATAGTATTTTAAACTTTTAATGGCTTTGAATTGCTAGAAAGAGTGACCCATAGCATTCAAAACCACTCCTGGGTCATATTTAAACTCTCCAGTAGAGTTCTGCCAGTTCCTGGGTCCTTTAAACTGTCCAGTAGAGTTCTGCCAACTCCAGGGATTATATTTAAACTGCCCAATAGCATCTGCGAATTCCTGAGGTTTTATTTCATTTCATATTAATCCGAACTCACCCACCCACCTCCCTTACTATGGGTGCACACCCATCAAATTTATCCCTATAGCAACAAGGGTAAGGAATCACAGTTACCTTCGCTATTCAGTGGGGGTGTGGTTAAAACCATTCAGTTCAACAGGATGAGTCAACTCTGTTATACTCAAACACATGTCTGAACCATCCCTGTTTTGTTTTCGTGTTGTAAGCAGAGGCAGGATGAGCTCTACCCTGACATATGGTGGTGAGTTGTGGAAAAGGACTTCAGGAGCTGATCTCGTTTGCACAGGCACACCCACCCCACCTAGCGTGAGCCCACAGGAGCCCAAACGGTCACTTTGGCTGCTGTGGGATCCCCAGTGTCTCTGTTATTGGGGCAGGAAGAATAAAGTGTCGTTATCCTGATTATGTGAACCAAGGACAGTGGAACTGTACTTGGCCTTTTATGACGGAGGGACTCGCCATCAACTAAGTAGCACTCGCTAGGCAAGGGACAAGGATTGCAAAAGCCAGTGAATTGAGAGAGTTTGAGGATGGAGGTTTGTGCCTAGTGGTGTGAGCCCCCTTCTGAGGGCCCCAAATACCAATTGCACCTTCTCTCCATTATGTAATATCAGAGATAATTTTGATTCTATTAGGAGTTTGGTTACAGACTGCAGAGCTGAATTCACTTTGGGTTCATGGTGTCCTAGCTCTGAGGCCCCCTACTACTTAACACAGTATTCAGTGATTTCAACTTGTCGTAGGGGAGCTTCAGTGCCCCGCTGGTGGGGGCTTGACCTGGTTTTGCATTGTGTTACTGGAATGGAACTCCTAGATACTGAACCTAGACCCTGTTGTTGCCAACTCTGATGGGCAGAAGGGTTACACTGTAAACACATTTTTAGGATTTGTTCCCCTCCCACTTCACAGCTTGTTGCTGTAAATGGGTCTCTTTTACACAAAGACACAAGACCTAGGTTCTCACAAACCATTTTTTTTCAATTTAAAAGTCATACAGCTTCTTGAAAACAAACCCAGATCTCCATTAAAACTTTTAGCTCACTTAAGGGCCAGAGACCTTCTAACAGAAACTCAGATAATCACAAAGCCCTTTTCATTCGATTTTTTAAAATGTACAGCGACCAAGTTTGATATTGCATGTTTGTCCCCTCATCATTCTCTCAATTAATCCTTTTAGATTTCTTACAAATAGTCTTTTTCTTAAGCAGGGTTCTGTCAGTTTTTGTGTGGACCAGACGGTCAATGTAACGCTGTAAGCAGGCATCTTCCATTTTGGACATTTTCTTTAAAACACGGTCAGGGTCTCCACTGAATTGCACAGCATTTCTCAAGGTCACCGCTTGCGTTAAATGTTCTTGGGTTAGGCACAGATGTTGCATAACATAACCTATGGCAATAATAGTGTTCAATAAGCTTTCCAAACACAGCTCAGCACACAGGCCCCAGAGCTTGCAGTTTCTATCCATTGAAGTCCAAGTCACACAGTCATGGTGCCATTGGGCTGGGGCATTTATGACACAGCCCTCACCATTTTCAAAAAGCTTTTCCCCAAGACAGTGATGAAGAACAGCATAAACAGCAACGTGTACAATAGTCCGCATAACATTTTTACGCTCGTGACATGGCACTGGCTCAGCGAGTTCCATGCCAAGCCACCTCCTAAACTCCTCATAGCCGTCCTCCTCGGAGTCATCTTCAACAATTTCTAGCGGCGTTGAGCAAAAACAAGGCGGGCCTGGTTCACCTTCGCTGTTTGATGCAACACCGTCCAGGGCCTCCGGGTCTTCTAGAAAGGCATCGTGAAGCTGTTGAGAGATTTTCAGACAAGAAACAAGCGTAAGTTCCCACTGCTTGTTTTTAGATTTACACAACCCCTGGTTCCTAACCCCATTACACCCAATCATCGACCGTCGCTTCTTAATCATTCATTTACCTGAGCTACGTCTTTTCCATTCACCTTGTCTGCCAGTGCCTCCCCCACGCCATGATGGCCTTCCTCCTCCAAGGTGGCGGATGACGAGAGGCCACCATGCTCATGGGGGTGTCTCATGAGCAGTTGGGCTTCAGGGTCGGATACTGGCATATCCATCAACGGCTGGGCCAAAGGAATCCCCTTGGCTTCTCTCTCATCCTCTTCAGAACTGTCGCTGCTGTAGCGCTTTCTCCACACAACTCCAAAGGTCCTCGGGGCTAAAACAAAGTCTGAAGTTCTCACAGGGGTGGTAAAGGAGTCCACATTTCCTCTCAGCCTTTCCACAATTTCTAAAACACGTCTTCTTGGTAAGAGATGGCCTCCTCTTCCCAGCGCTGGGACTTATGAGGTGATGGTGCTGCACTCTGATTGGCAGAGGACGTTGGAAGGGGTCCTTAGAGGGGTCACACGACCCTCTTCTGGGCGGTTGACCCCGTCCCAGAACCCACCCTATTTTGGTCGAATCTCCTTTCGGGGCTGTCCTCTGTGGCCAAAACCCATCACGATTGGTAGAGGGTGGTGGGAGGAGTTCTTAGAGGGGTCACACGAGCCACTTCCTGACGGGTCACCCCGCCCCAGAATTCCCCCCAATTGGACAAATCTCCTCTCGGGGTGGTCCCCAGCGGCTGAAACCCTTCCTGATTGGTATAGGGCAGTGGGAGGAGTTCTTAGAGGGGTCACACAAACCCCGGAACTCCTCCTGATTGGTCAAATCTTCTCTCGAAGCGTTCCTGTGGGGGCAGAATCCATCCTGATCAGCAGAGGACAGTGGGAGGAGTTCTTACAGGGGTCACATGACACACCTTGCTTCCGGACATGTGTCCGCCTTGACCCTGCAAGTAATACTCCCATGAGGTAGGACTTCCAGTGACCTGTGTGCAGGGCTTATAGGGTCAAGGGGTGGGGTTAACGTTTGATTGATGGTAGGGCCTTTATACTACTCGCTCCTGCGACCCAAAATTGGAACAAGAGAGACTATAACACTGGAGAGAAAGAAAGGAATGTTTTAAATGTTTTAAATCCTTGTACTGTGCTGTAAATTCTTTTCCCCAAATTAATTCAAAACATTCATTTGTTTTTTATTTTTCTATTTATTTTGTTGTTTTATAGCACGATACAGCAACTATAATACTGGCCAGTATTATACTTTTATAAATAGAATACAACAACCATAATACTGGCCCGTATTAGCCATTCTCCTACTGCTCACATGATGTAAGGGAGAGAAGGATCAGGCCCTGTAAAGTAGGCTGGGTTGATTTTTTATGACTCGAAGTGTTTTTATTACACATCAGGACATCTAGTCATTCTGATTTAATTGGGGATTGGTCCTGCTTTTGAGCAGGGGGTTGGACTAGATGACCTCCTGAGGTCCCTTCCAACCCTGATATTCTATGATTCTATGCAGCCTCTGGACAAGCTCAGTGATAAGCATGTACATTACACTGCTTGCTCAGGGGTCATTACTATAGAACCAGCCAAGTACTGGCCCAGATCCTCAAATACACCTGAGCTTTAGACTCTGGGTTGTTCTAACTTACTCTGTCTTGTAAGAGCCATTGCTGTACGGGAGATTGCTGTAGCACCGGGGTCGGTAACGTTTGGCACGCAGCCCCCCAGGGTAAGCCCCCTGGTGGGCCGGGCCAGTTTCTTTACCGGCCGTGTCCGCAGGTTTGGCCGACCGCGGATCCCACTGGCCGCGGTTCCCCACTGCAGGCCAACGGGGGCTGCAGGAAGCCGTGGCCAGCACATCCCTCGCCCCGCGCTGCTTCTCGCAGTAAAACAGAAGGTTTATTAGATGACAGGAACATGGTCTAATACAGAGCTTGTAGGTGCAGAGAACTGGACCCTTCAGCTGGGGGGTCCATTTTGGGGGGCAGTGAGCCAGACAACCACGTCTGCCCTTCACTCCATGTCCCAGCCAGCCCCAGACTGAAACTCCCTCCAGCCCCTCCTCCTCTGGGCTTTGTCCCTTTACCCGGCCAGGAGGGCACCTGATTCCTTTAGCTCTCACCTTGCAGGGGGGAAGGGCCCAGGCCATCAGTTGCCAGGAAACAGGGTGTCGGCCATTCTCTGTGTCCAGACCCCTGCACACACCTGCCCTCTAGGGATCTGCAACGATCATACACCCTTACCCCACCACCTAGATACTTAAGAACTGCCTAGGGGAAACCGAGGAACCACGCACTATTCAGAGGAAACATTAAGAACAGTCCCACTTCGTCACACTGGGTATGAGATTTTGCTGTTTGTGCAGTGAGCTGGGAGCCCCAGGGCGCCCTGTTTAACCCTGGGACTTGGTGCCTCTCCAAGAGGCCCTGCAATGAGCGTTGGGCTGAAACCCAGCCAGCTTGGTTAACATCAGGCCCACAACAGGGTCAGATGGAGCGAACAGGCCAAAGTGAAAGCAGAGCCTCTCCCCAAGCCTCTGGGAAAGAGTGACCTGCCTTGCGGGGCGAGTGTGCAATTCCTAGCTTCTCCCTCCCTCCCACCTGCTGTTAACGGGAGGGAAACAGAGACTGCAATAAACCCCTCTGGTAGGAACGAGCCTGCGCCGCTGGGGAACGGAGCCACCCGGAGCGGATTAAAAGCCCTAGTCCCAGAGCCAGGGCAAGCGCTCTCCTCTGGACAGCGGTTGGGGACGTCATACAGGGCGGCTTTCGGGCCCAGGGTTCTCATCCTGGCGCTTCAGCTGCTAGTTACCTGGGGCCTCCTGTTCTGCAGCGCTGAGTCCCACAGCTGCACTGAAGTCACTGGGACAGATCCACTGCTCGTGTCAGTGACCACGGCTCCAGGAACGGGGCTGGAGATGTGCTGTGCCCCTGAACAGGGCTGGGACAAACTGCCCCAGCTGAGGTCTGCCCCGGTGGCAGCTGTGGGGAGCCCAGTGTACTGGAAGCTGCTGCCGCCCCTGGGTTTGTGATGAAGAATGTGGGGTGACGGGGGGGGGGGGGCAATTCAGCACAAACAGCTCCTTTCGATTTCCTCCCAGCCACCCCAGCATGCCTGGGGACTCCCCTCCCCAATCAATCAAAGCCCAAGACGGGGATCTGAAGCTCGACATGAAGTTACTCCTCCGCCAGCTGATGTAACCCACGCACCTTCTGGGTGTGGTGTTGTGTCCCATCGAGTGGCACCAAGACCATTCGAGAGAGAGATAAGATGAGTCTGCTCTGCAGCCGTCGCTAACAGCCAGGGGGCTTTTAGCTCATGCGATAGAGTCATGCACTAAGCTCCAGAGGCCCCAGGTTTGATCCCCACCCGCCGACGACCAGGGTCTGTGGGAGTGACGCTGGCGTGGCTGGCAAGGGGCAGCAGGAAGGGTTTCCACTGAGCGTTAAGGGAAAGGAACTTGCTGGCTGTGGCACGGTGCAGCCGGCTGGTTGGCACACCGGGAAAGGAAGTTGGAGGAGAGCTCCAGCCCTGGCTGCGTCCCCAGCTCTTGTCTTGGCCTTGTAAAAGGCTGACAGACGTAGTGCGAGGTTTGAAAGTGAACACACCATGTTCTGGGCCTGGAGCAGCGGCTGGGAAGCATTCCCAATAAAAAACCGCGCCGGGATCCCTGTAATCCGCACCAGAGTGCAGGGGGAGGGGAGGGAGCTGGAGGGCCTTTGAAAACACAGACAGCTTGATGCCAGCCTTCCCTGGCTGCATGAAGCTATTCCTCCAGAACCATGCCACCAAGGGCCCAGTCCTGCAGCGGGACAGCCGGAGCGTTGGTGTCGCTATCCTCCTGTTCTACAGAGGGGGAAACTGAGGCACAGAGCTGGGCCACGTCAGGGCGCGGCTGGGGATGGAGCCTGTCAGATCCTCACGAGCTGCTGTGAGGCGCTAGCCCTTGTGTCTGTGCCAGGTATAAACCCAGGCCCCGTGGGCAGGCCCAGCCGTCCGTCCCCTGGCGGGCAGCAGGGCCCATGCGGGAGCCCCCACGCAGCCCCCCACCGCGCTCGGCTGCAAAGCAGCCCCAGCCCCACGGCAGGGTTACGTTCTCCTCCCCTGCCCTGTGTTCTGGCTCCTCCAGGACCCTTCACGAGGCTGGCAGGGGAGCGCTGAGCTTGGAGCCTGGCCAGGCTGGAGCTGGCCCAAAGGAAACACCTCCACGGTCTTTCCAGGTGCCACCCAGTCCCCCGGCGCCTGCAGGAAGGTTTGGGGTAATCACACACACGCTGGGTCTCCCAGTCACCAACGCTTTGCCCGGAGCCTGGCTCGGAGGGAAGCGCAGACCCAGTCCAGCCATTCTTGACGTCCCTCTCCGCGGAGCTGGGAACGCGCCTGGAGCTGCCAGCCCAGTCCTGTCTACTCAGCGAACGGCTTGCTGCTGCTCTTTCCTGGGTCTCCTCCTCCCTCCCCAGCCCTGGAGCCAGACGAACACCCACACACAGGCCTACTGTGCCCATGGCTGTACAGCGGCTGCAGGGCTGCAGCCATCGCGTCTTGGACATATTCAAGGGGAGCCCGATGGGATTGGCCAGGCCAGGAGGGCATGAGCCCTGCCCAGCTAGGATGGGGCACCGTCCCCAGGCTGCTGCATCAAAGCCAGCCCTGGCTAGGAGCGATCAGCGACACTGCACTGGCTGATAGGTGCCATGAGCTGGGTGGGTCTCATCATCCTTCTTCGGGTGCCGCTGCAGAGGCGAGCTCCTAGACCAAGGGGGAGGGAAACAGGCATAGGGAAGGGGAGTGACCACACCCCCTCCTTCCGCACCCCACCCCCTGCCCCAGCCCTGAGCCCAGTCCAGCACTTCAAACCCTTTGGCCCCAGCCCATAGCCCCTGCCTGCACCCCAAACCCCTCATCCCCAGCCCCACCCCAGAGCCCACACCCCCCCCAGCCGGAGCCCTCACCCCCTTCCCCAGCCTGGAGACCCCCTCCCACACTACGAACCCCTCGGCCCTCTTCCCCAGCAGCAGGTCAGAGCCAGGCATAGAACCCAGGTGTCCTGACTCCCAGGCTTCTGCCTGCTAGGCCGATGTAGCTGGGCCACCCAGATGATGCTTAGCACATGGCTCCCCCATGTGATGGGTGTCATCATCCCCATTTCACAGAGGGGGAAACTGAGGCACAGAGCAGGTGAGGGCCTGGCCCAGTGGGTGCCTGAGCCAGTGTTCGGTGCTCCTGGCTCCCAGACCTGTGCTGAGACAAACACCCACCCCCTTGGCACTCGCTGGGCGGGCTAGCAAAGGGGATGCAGCAGGACAGCTGCAGCCCCTAGTTTGAACAGGCTGCAACCCCAGCACCTTTCACCAGCCCCAACCCCCAAAACAAAGGCCCCTCCCAGCACCAGCAGCTCCCTCCTGGAGTGTCCAGCCTGGAGCGCCCCCCAGAAGGTCCTGGGAACAGCTCAGTAAAGAGTCCCCTGTTTGCCTTCTCTGTCTGCCCCCTGCATCAGCCCCCTACCCCAGGCCCGTCCCCCCAGCTCCAGGGAGTCAGACCCGTCAGCGACCTCCCTTTTTCCACCATGTGCTTTTAATTTTAGTCTGACTTGAGAAACTGGAAGAAGTGGGGGGGCAGGGTGAGGCAGTGGGATGGGGGCAGGGGGTAAGGAGGTGGGGTGGGGGAAATGAGGGGTGAGGAGGGGGTGGAACTGCGGTCGTGGGTGGGGGGCATGAAGAGTAAGGGGGGAGTGGGGCTGTGGTTGGGGCAAGGAGGCATGTGGGTCAGTAGGGTGGGGCAGGGAGGAGGAGGTGCGTTGGTCAGTGGGATGGGCGCAGGGAGGAAGCATGTGGGTCAGTGCAGTGGATCAGTTGGGTGGGTGCAGGGAGGAGGCGTGTGGGTCAGTTGTTCCATGTCAGTCAGTGAATCATTCCCCCCCGCCCCTGTGTACTGCATCCCTATCGAGGACCCCCCACCCGCCAGGTGACCAGGCCATTGAACAAGCTGCAAGAGGAGCCAGTGAGTGCCCCAGCTGGCGCCAGGTGCCAGGGCGAGGGAGAAGCTCGGAGCTCTGCTCTGGCTGCATTTCTGTGCCCTCTGGCTCTGCTGGGGGTGGGGGATGTCTGTGCTGTCAGCCCTGTGCTGCGGGGAACTGGGCTGAGACCAGCTCGCCTCTGCGTCTTTTGGGCCACACCTCAGAGGCCCTCACCCCCGGAAGCTGAGTGAGTCAGCTGGGGGAGGACAGAGCTGGTGAGAGAACCCAGGAGTCCTGATGCCCAGCCCCCCTGCTCTAACCCCCAGACCCTGCTTCCCTCCCAGAGCCGGGACAGAACTAGGGTTGCCAGGTGTCCGGTTTGCAACCTGAACTCCCGGTCGAAAAGGGACCCTGGCGGCACCGGTCAGCACTGCTGACTGGGACACTAAAAGTCCGGTCAGCAGCACAGCAGGGCTAAGGCAGGCTCCCTACCTGCCCTGGCTCCGCGTGGATCCTGGGAAGCGGCCGGCATGTCCAGCTCCTAGGCACAGGGGCAGCCAAGGGGTCTCTGTGCACTGCCCTCACCCTGAGCATCAGCTCCATAGCTCCCATTGGCCGGGAACGGTGGCCAATGGGAGCGGTGGGGGCAGAGCCTGCAGCCGGAGACAGTCTGTAGAGCTGCCTAGCCCCACTTCCATCTAGGAGCCGCAGGAACATGCCAGCCACTTCCAGGAGCTGCTTGAGGTAAGCACTGCCCGCGCACACACACCCCGCACCCCAACCCCCTGCCCTAGCTCTGAGCCCCGTCCCGTCCTCCGAACCCCTTGGCCCCAGCCCAGAGCCCCTGAACCCCTCATCCCCAGTCCCACCCCAAAGGCTGCACCCCCAACCGGAGCCCTCACCCCCACTCCCCCAACCCCCTGCCCCGGCCTGGTGAAAGTGAGTAAGGGTGGGGGAGAGCGAGCGATGGTGTCAATCAATTAAGGTGCTGGGGTATGACTGGTTAAAGAATTGTTTTGCAATGTGCTAGGATTAGTTAGAAAATTGTTTTCTAATATTTTAGTAAAATGATGGTTAAGGTAGAGCTAAGCAAGACTCAAGTTTCACTTTGTAAAGGTGGGTCCAAAAGGAAGTTCTTTGGAACCAACTCCAGGACACAGCCCCAAGGTCAGAGCTGCCAGACCTCAACACCTGCCAATCACATCATGCGGAAGCTGGAGTCCCCCAGATGACCTGACCCTGGCTGGCAATCAAGAAGAGGTCAGCTGCCTTATTGGGAGTGGTGAGTGGTGAGCATTGTATGCGGAGCAGGTGCATTCTGTTTTGGTGACTGTCAATAAATAGAGGTTAAGGGTATTCCTGTGAAAGGTTCTTTCACTGGTAAAAGACCCCACAAACCTGCAGAGTGTGAGGTTATGCCCTGAGCCCACGGAAAGGTAACGGTGGGTGCCCTAGAGCGCGAGGTTATGCCTGAGCCCTAGGAACTGGGTACAGGTTGGTGCCCCTAGAGTGTGTGAGTAACGGAGAATTGTGTGCGTAACAGTCCTTCTCACACAGGACTGGAGTCAGGATTGTCACCCCCATTTAGCAACAGGGCAAACTGAGGCACGGGCTAGTGAAAGTGCTTAGAGCCAGCCCAGGAGGCTGAATGGCACCAGGCCTGAGCTCTGGCCCTCCACAGAATTAGCTCGGGTCTCAGGCCAAAGAGCGCCATGCCCCTGCACCCTGCCTGTCGGCAGGTGGGGCAGGTTGACCCCTTGGCGCCAGCATGGGCAGCGTGGCCATGGGGCATGTGGCAGCCTGGACATGGGGCACGTGGCCTGGGGGAGTGGGGAGCTGATGGGCTGGAAGCTGGAGGCCGCTGTTCTGTTTCCTCAGAGTCACTTCCACTGGCTGCAGGCTCAGGGCGTGATTCACCCTGTGACAGCCATCAGGAGCTGGCCGGGATGGGAGCAGCAGGCACCGTGCTGGGGCCCTGAGAGGCAGCCGCTGGAGATCACTGATGCTGTGTCACCCTCCAGGAGAGAGAGGTCCCTCTGCACCAGCCAGCCCCATCTGCAGGCGGGTGGGGCACAGGGTACAGCTGTGGCGGGGCTTGGTTTAGCTTGGGGAACCCTCAAGTTCATCTCCTTACTGAGGCATTGTTTGGGCCAAACATGGCTCCAGAGCCCCCCCCCCTTCCCCCGGATTACCCCCCCTCCATGAGCTGCCTCTCCGCCCCCAGGGGTGCAGAATCCCCCCTGCCCAGGCCACTGGCTGCTCTGGCTGGCTGCAGAGGGGATTGTTCCCCCGTGCAGTGCACAGGCCCTGCCCACAGAGCCACGTGCAGCTCCCAGGTGCTGCGCTGCCTCCTGCTGGCTGCACAGGGGTCCTGCCCGTTCAGGGAGCCATGGGACTCACCTGGCCAGTGCAGATACAAGAACCTGCCCCAAAGCTTCGCTGGTGAGTCCACGGGGCAGGGAAAAACTTGTCCCTGCTGAGCTCTGTGCAGTCCCTGGGGAGCCGTGCCCTGGCACTGCCCTTCAGGCCAGGCTTCCACAGGTATGTAGGTGCTGAACTCCTGGGGTTCAGTGGGACTTTGGTGCCTAAATCCAGCCCTTAGTTTCCCGTGCCTCAGTTTCCCTCACATGATGAGGGTAGTGGCCCTGCAGTTGGGGGAGGATTGTGAGGATAAAGGCACTGAAGCCCCTGAGGGGCCCAGGCACTGGAGGTATGGGGGCCACCTTACCCAAAGCTGGCAGGATGGGAGTGGTGCTGGGTTTGGGTGCGCCCTACAGCAGGGCTCAAAGAGCCACCTCTGCCTTCCTCCCCAGAGCCCACAAGCTGACTGTTGTCGCTGTGGGTTTTATCCAGTTCAATGCACCATCCTGGCATCACCGTGCAGCAAAACAACCCGCCCACTCCCTGGTGCACAGCTGAGCTAGGTGTGCTGCGGGGACCTGCCCTTTGCAGCCGGCGGGGCGTGGCCCAGTGCCAACTGCAACTTGGGGCAGCTCTGCCTGTCTGTGCTGGGGCAGCAGCGCCACTGGGCTACTGAGGCCTGAAACTGCCAGCGCAGAAAGGCCTGTGTGCCCCTTTCCTACGACAGACACCCCAGGACCCTGCGCTAGCAGGGAGCCCCGGGGTCATGGCGAGAAGGGCAGAGCCACAGCCGTGGGGAGAAGGAGCCGCGGCCTGTGGCCATGATAGCAGAGTGTGGGGAACGGGGTCACTCTCCGCTGGGGCAGGGTCGCCGCTGCCCTTCCCCCTGGGAAGCTGTTTGGGTCACAATCTGAATCTGGGCCTGGCGTTCTGCTCAGCTTTGAGTGACACCTCGGCCCCAGGGCACTGGGCTGGGGGGGGGCAGCCCCTGGGGGGATCAGCGCCTGTGCCAGTGGGGAGGCACCTCTCTGCTCTCAAGCCACCTCCTGCACTCAGATGCCCTGTGAGTGGGGCTTGTAGGCAGGCCATGGAGGGGTCAGCCTGGGAGGGATGCTGGGGGGCTACAGAGGGTCAGCCTGGGCTGAGCTGGGAGGATGCTGGGGGGTGACGGAGGGTCTGGCTGGGCTGAGCTGGGAGGGATGCTGGGAGGGTGGTGGAGTGTCAGGCTGGGAGGGATGGTGGGGGGGTGATGGAGGGTCAGACTGGGCAGGGATGGGAGGTGACGGAGGATTGGGCTGGGCTGAAGTGGGAGGGATGGTGGGTGGGTGATTGAGGGTAGGTCTGGGCTGAGCTGGGAGGATGCTGCGAGGGTGATGAAGGGTCGGGCTGGGAGGGATGGTGGGGGGGTGATGGAGGGTAGGTCTGGGCTGAGCTGGGAGGGATGCTGGGGGGGTGATGGAGGGTTGGGCTGGGCTGGGCTGAGCTGGGAGGGATGCTGGGTGGGTGATGGAGGGTAGGTCTGGGCTGAGCTGGGAGGATGCTGCGAGGGTGATGGAAGGTCGGGCTGGGAGGGATGGTGGGGGGTGATGGAGGGTCGGGCTGGGCTGAGCTGGGAGGGATGCTGAGGGGTGATGGAGGGTCGGGCTGGGCTGAGCTGGGAGGGATGCTGGGTGGGTGATGGAGGGTAGGTCTGGGCTGAGCTGGGAGGATGCTGCGAGGGTGATGGAGGGTCGGGCTGGGAGGGATGGTGGGGGGTGATGGAGAGTCGGGCTGGGCTGAGCTGGGAGGGATAGTCGGGGGGTGACGGACGGTTGGGCTGAGCTGGGAGGATGCTGGGAGGGTGATGGAGGGTCATGCTGCGGGGGATGGTGGGGGGCAACAGAGGGTTGGGCTGGGCTGAGCTGGGAGGGATGCTCGGTTGTAGTAGAGCTACAAAGCTGGGGGTTGTAGTAGAGGAGAGGGGTTGTCTTCACCGTGTTGCTCAAGGATTGTCTTGTAGCCAGTTGGTGTTGTGGGCTTGTGTGGAAGAATGAGGTGGGCAGTAGAGGTGACTGGGTTGGCAGTACCAAGCTACCTGCCTCCATGGTGCTGCAACCAGCTTGGCTAGGGAAGCACAGGGCTGAACTTACAGCTGATGTCCCCAGTCCAGGCCAGGTAGGTGCATGGTGCAGTGGAACCCAATGGGTGGGAGGAGACTACCTCTCCCCCCATGGCACCCTCACAGACAGCCAATGGGCAAGGGGCAGCTGTCTATGCCCAGGGGTCTTAGTGTTTGCAGTGTAGCTGTAGCCAAGTGGGTCCCAGCATACAGAGGGGAGGCAGGGGGGAATCTCTTTCATTGGACCAACTTCTGCTGGAGAGAGAGAGCTTCAGAGCCACACCAAGCCCTTCTTCAGGTGTGAAGTGCTCACAGCAATGGGCAAGTGCACAGATTGTTCAGCGTAAGGAGTTAGCACATGTTGTAAGTGACCATGTGAGGTGTGGTGGTGCGTTAACACCGCTGCAGGGGCAGGAGAACAAGGGGGCTGGTGGGTTACAGGTGGTTGTAATAAGTCGGAGAGCCAGTGTCTGTTCAGCCCATGATTTTCAGTGTCTAGCCGTTAGGAATTGAGCCTTAACCACTAGCCCCCCCTCTTTGTCCTATGTTAACAGGCCACTTTACCTCTCCTGGCCCCTTCCACCATTTGCTAACTGTGACGGTGCACTCATATGATGTTATGAAAATATGCTAATAAGCGTGACTATGATGTAACTGGAATATGCTTCATTCAAAAGGTCTCTTGTAAGGTATCATTACAAAGCTTATAATCTACTGTGTGTGTTCATCCAATGTGTATAAATGTATCATTCTTGTATCTGAAACTAGAAATATGAAATATAACTCTGAGGTCCTATTTGTAATTACGCAAAGTGTGGACCATTAACGGTGGCTTGGAATCTTGATGGCTCCCATTAACCAGGACAATTGGTTGTAAATGGCTCTGTTTACTTGTAAGTCTTCCTGTGTACGTGTGCTAGCAAGTGGGTAATGAAATCTTACAGTGACATGTGATCATGTCACCTGAACTGGAATCCATCTTTAACCTTGTGCTTTTCCATTTAGGACGGGTGGGAACCCAGAGAGGGACAAAGGATTCCCACCTTGTGCAAAAGATGTATAAGGGGGTGGAACAGAACAAAGGAGGCTGCAGTCATGAGAAATCCCCTAGCTGCCACCTGAGCTGAAACAAGGACTGTACCAGGGGAAAGGATTGTGCCCAGACTAGGAAGGTGTCCAGTCTGTGAAAGAAGCTTATTGAAACATCTCTGAGGGTGAGATTTTATCTATATTCAGTTTTCTACTGTATTAGGCTTAGACTTACGTTTTATTTTATTTTGCTTGGGAATTTACTTTGTTCTCTCTGTTACTACTTGGAACCACTTAAATCCTACTTTTTTTATTTAATAGAATCACTTTTTACTTATTAACCCAGAGTAAGTATTCATACCTGGGGGGCAAACAGCTGAGCGTATCTCTCTATCAGTGTTATAGAGGGCGAACAATTTATGAGTTTACCCTGTATAAGCTTTATACAGGGTAAAACGGATTTATTTGGGGTTTGGACCCCATTGGGAGCTGGGTGTCTGAGTGCTGGAGACAGGAGCACTTCTTAAGCGGTTTTTAGTTACGTCTGCAGCTTGTGGGGGATGGGCTCCCACCTCATCTTTAGGGGATCAGTATAGCTGTAGTGACTGGCAGCTCCAGGGCACTGGGACAGGGACAGCCCCCTTCCCACTCCCCCCAGGAGATAGCAGCCTCCAAGCATCCCCTGGGGCAGGTGTTTATGTGACTGCTCTACCCCAGAGAAAGCCCCCAGCCCTGCCCTCCCACATGCTTCACCAAAGCCCAGCCACTGGGAGGGGGTCCCCTGGGCTGCCTGCCTCACAATGGCCCAGACCTGCAGGGCTGGGAGAGACCCTGAGCGATGCCAAGGGAACCCCCCTCTCCCTCTCCAGCAGG
Source organism: Caretta caretta (assembly GCF_965140235.1). NCBI lineage: Eukaryota > Metazoa > Chordata > Testudines > Cheloniidae > Caretta > Caretta caretta. The sequence continues at coordinate 11,513,058 of NC_134225.1, forward strand.
ATGCCCAGCCCCATGGCCTGCAGCCTGGAGAAAACTCCTTAGAGCCACCCCCATCGGGAGCCAGCCCAGGACGTGGGCTCGTCCCGGAGTCACTGCTGCACTGCAGCCCCTCCACCAATCAGGGGGAGTTCCGGGGTTTGTGTGACCCCTCTAAGAACTCCTCCCACTGCCCTCTACCAATCAGGAGGGGTTTCAGCCGCTGGGGACCACCCTGAGAGGAGATTTGTCCAATTGGGGGGAATTCTGGGGCGGGGTGACCCATCAGGAAGTGGCTCGTGTGACCCCTCTAAGAACTCCTTCCACCACCCTCTACCAATCGTGATGGGTTTTGGCCACAGAGGACAGCTCCGAAAGGAGATTCGACCGAAATAGGGTGGGTTCTGGGACGGGGTCAACCGCCCAGAAGAGGGTCGTGTGACCCCTCTAAGGATTCCTTCCAACGACCTCTGCCAATCAGAATGCAGCACCATCACCTCATAAGTCCCAGCGCTGGGAAGAGGAGGCCATCTCTTACCAAGAAGACGTGTTTTAGAAATTGTGGAAAGGCTGAGAGGAAACGTGGACTCCTTTACCACCCCTGTGAGACCTTCAGACTTTGTTTTAGCCCCGAGGACCTTTGGAGTTGTGTGGAGAAAGCGCTACAGCAGCGACAGTTCTGAAGAGGATGAGAGAGAAGCCAAGGGGATTCCTTTGGCCCAGCCATTGATGGATATGCCAGAATCCGACCCTGAAGCCCAACTGCTCATGAGACACCCCCATGAGCATGGTGGCCTCTCGTCATCCACCACCCTGGAGGAGGAAGGAGATCACGGCTCGGGGAAGGCACTGGCAGACAAGGTGAATGGAAAAGACGTAGCTCCGGTAAATGAATGATTAAGAAGCGACGGTCGATGATTGGGTGTAATGGGGTTAGGAACCAGGGGTTGTGTAAATCTAAAAACAAGCAGTGGGAACTTACGCTTGTTTCTTGTCTGAAAATCTCTCGACAGCTTTGACGATGCCTTTCTAGAGGACCCGGAGGCCCTGGATGTTAGGGGGCTTATTCCTTCACCCACTTACTTCCCTGGTCCTTCTCTCATGAACAGAGAGCAACAATACCCGAAGTCCAAAGGTGCAAACAATTTGATGTTTATTGGGGTGAACTTCCAGCAAGCACGATTCCAGTTTCCTTCCTTAGTGTCCTCCTTCCCAGCTCTGACACCACAGAGCCTTACACCTGTGTCCCTGTTCTTATTCCTGCCCTTAGCAAAACATTATTCCAATTTCCTTACCCCCATTCCCTGTTCCCGTCTCCCTCACCCGCATGCCCACCCCCACCCCCCTTCTTCCTGATTGACTGCAGACTATATAGGAAAACTTGAGTTCTGCTTTGCTATACCTTAACCAATCATTTTCCTGAAATTTAACTAACCAATCCTAACATATTGTAACATGATTATGTACCCAATTATATCCCACCACCTTAATTAGTTTACACCCAGCAAAATTAATTATACAGCAGACAGAAACAATCACAGAACCAGACAGAGATTATACAGACAAACAACAGCAAAGTGGGAACTATAATGACAAAACAATACAGAAGTGAGGATTCCACATCCCAGCTATTGATAAGTGAGTTCTTGCCAGACAGGATGCTATCAAACTAAGTTTCCTTTTACATTTTCTAGGCACTTCCCTTTCTCTGGAGGTGATAGGAATACCATCCTGTCCTGATAGTGCCTAACAGCCCAATAGCACCTTATTTCAATATGACTAGTTTGGAATGTGAGGATGTGACTGTTCGCTTCCCAGCTTATGGCTGCCTCTGTTGCTTAGCCAAAGGCCTTAGCCTAAGAACAGGGCCTCAGACTGTCACAGTAAGAGAAGGCCCTTACACTGGCAGACAGTGGTTTTGATTCTTTCTTTTATACCTCTATAACTGGCCAAGTGATAAGAATACACCTAAATTCTTAGAGTATAGGCCTTTACAGACAGACCTGAATATCTATATCCTAACACTGGACAGCGTTGCATCAAGCAGCGAAGGTGAACCAGGCTCGCCTTGTTTTTCTTCAACGCCGCTAGAAATTGTTGAAGATGACTCCGAGGAGGACGGCTATGAGGAGTTTAGGAGGAGACTTGGCATGGAACTCGCTGAGCCAGTGCCACGTTGCGAGCGTAAAAATGTTATGCGGACTATTGTACGCGTTGCTGTTATGCTGTTCTTCATCACTGTCTTAGGGAAAAGCTTTTTGAAAATGGTGAGGGCTGTGTCATAGATGCCCCAGCCCAATGGCACCATGACTGTGTGACTTGGACTTCAATGGATAGAAACTGCAAGCTCTGGGGCCTGTGTGCTGAGCTGTGTTTGGAAAGCTTATTGAACACTATTATTGCCATAGTTTATGTTATGCAACGTCTGTGCCTAACCCAAGAACATTTAGCGCAAGGGGTGACCTTGAGAAATGCTGTGCAATTCAGTGGCGACCCTGACCGTGTTTTAAAGAAAATGTCCAAACCGGAAGATGCCTGCTTACAGCATTACATTGACCGTCTGGTCCACACAAAAACTGACAGAACCCTGCTTAAGAAAAAGACTATTTGTAAGAAATCTAAAAGGATTAATTTAGAGACTGATGAGGGGACAAACATGCAATATCAAACTTGGTCGCTGTACATTTTAAAAAATCGAATGAAAAGGGCTTTGTGATTATCTGAGTTTCTGTTAGAAGGTCTCTGGCCCTTAAGTGAGCTAAAAGTTTTAATGGAGATCTGGGTTTGTTTTCAAGAAGCTGTATGACTTTTAAATTGAAAAAAAATGGTTTGTGAGAACCTAGGTCTTGTGTCTTTGTGTAAAAGAGACCCATTTACAGCAAAAAGCTGTGAAGTGGGAGGGGAACAAATCCTAAAAATGTGTTTACAGTGTAACCCTTCTGCCCATCAGAGTTGGCAACAACAGGGGCTGGGTTCAGTATCTAGGACTTCCATTCCCATAACACAATGCAAAACCAGGTCAAGCCCCCACCAGCGGGGCACTGAAGCCCCTACAACAAATTGAAATAATTGAATACTGTGTTAAATAGTAGTGGGGCTCAGAGCTGGGGCACCATGAACCCAAAGTGAATTCAGCTCTGCAGTCTGTAACCAAACTCCTAATAGAATCAAAATTATCTCTGATATTACATAATGGAGAGAAGGTGCAATTGGTATTTGGGGCCCTCAGAAGGGGGCTCACACCACTAGGCACAAACCTCCATCCTCAAACTCTCTCAATTCACTGGCTTTTGCAATCCTTGTCCCTTGCCTAGCAAGTGCTACTTAGTTGATGGTGAGTCCCTCCGTCATAAAAGGCCAAGGACAGTTCCACTATCCTTGGTTCACATAATCAGGATAACGACACTTTATTCTTCCTGCCCCAATAACAGAGACACTGGGGATCCCACAGCAGCCAAAGTGACCGTTTGGGCTCCTGTGGGCTCACGCTAGGCGGGGTGGGTGTGCCTGTGCAAACGAGATCAGCTCCTGAAGTCCTTTTCCACAACTCACCACCAGATGTCAGGGTAGAGCTCATCCTGCCTCTGCTTACAACACGAAAACAAAACAGGGATGGTTCAGACATGTGTTTGAGTACAACAGAGTTGACTCATCCTGTTGAACTGAATGGTTTTAACCACACCCCCACTGAATAGCGAAGGTAACTGTGATTCCTTACCCTTGTTGCTATAGGGATAAATTTGATGGGTGTGCACCCATAGTAAGGGAGGTGGGTGGGTGAGTTCGGATTAATATGAAATGAAATAAAACCTCAGGAATTCGCAGATGCTATTGGGCAGTTTAAATATAATCCCTGGAGTTGGCAGAACTCTACTGGACAGTTTAAAGGACCCAGGAACTGGCAGAACTCTACTGGAGAGTTTAAATATGACCCAGGAGTGGTTTTGAATGCTATGGGTCACTCTTTCTAGCAATTCAAAGCCATTAAAAGTTTAAAATACTATATTTACCAAAAAAACCCAAAACAACCAACCAAAAAACCCCACCACACACATTAATAATCAAGGTGGGCCATTTCCAGCACAAATCCAGGTTTCCTTACAATGTAAGTGATCACTTTAGATAAGCTATTACCAACAGGAGAGTGGGTTTGTTTTTCTTTGGGGGGGAGAAAACCTGGATTTGTGCTGGAAATGGCCCACCTTGATTATCATACACATTGTAAGGAGAGTGATCACTTTAGATAAGCTATTACCAGCAGGAGAGTAGGGTGTGGGGAGAGAAAACCCTTTGTAGTGATAAACACTCATTTTTTCATGGTTTGTGTGTATAAAAACATCTTCTGTATTTTCCACAGTATGCATCCGATGAAGTGAGCTGTAGCTCACGAAAGCTCATGCTCAAATAAATTGGTTAGTCTCTAAGGTGCCACAAGTACTCCTTTTCTTTTTGTGTTTTAAACTCTCTCTCTCTCTCTCTCTCTCTCTGTGTAAAAAAAACATAGGTGGTTTTTTTTAAAGTATATGGCTGCAAACTGATAGTAATGGTGTGTTTCAAACTAACAGGGTGTTTTTTTACTGTGCAAAATGTGTTTTAAACTGGATTTTAAAAGCAGTTTGGTTTTTATTTTGCAAAATGAGGTGTATTTAAAAAAATGTTTGCGGGTTTGTTGTTTTTTGTTTTAAAGTGGTAGAAATAAATTCAAAACTCCTGTTTGTTGTACAGCCTGAAATGGATTATTTTGTTTGAAAGCTCTGACTTTTTAAATAGAAAAACACCCTAATGAATATTTTATTTTTAAGTTTACAAAACAGTTTCATGTGATTTATAATAATTATAATAATAATAATTAATAATAATATTGTCTGCTCCACCGTACGGTGAAAACATGAGAGACCCTTAGACCAGAGGGTAAAGAAGCTTAAAAGAAAAAGAAAAGGATCCAGGGGCACCCAGAAGGCTGCCTGCTGCCATAGGGGGATGGGGCAGAGTCCCACTGGGGTGTGGGCGAGGAGTGCAGGAGCAGGCAGAACACCTCCAGGTGTCCCAGCACCGCCAGCGCAGGCCCCTCTCTGGTGAGCGAGTTGCTGGGGCTGTGCGCTGCAGGGGGACGCGCGATGAGCTGAAGCCAGACTCCGACGGAATCCAGCCCCCAGCCTGGTTGGTGCTCCCTGGCCTGGGGGCTCCTGCTCCAGCCTCTTCTGCCCCCTTGCGGAGGGGACATCTGTCCCCGTTAACGTACTGCTGCCACTCTTCCCAATTAGCCCTGCTCCAAGTGGCGCCTGGGCCCGCAGGGCCAAGGGCACGTGGAGCTACGCTGGGGCTTGTTTGCTCATCCCTGAACTGCTGCCCTGCAGGGTGGTTGAGACGTGACTCTGGAAGTTTCACCAGGGCCCTAAGTCCAGAGCCAAAGCAACAAATAGAAATGCTGCCCCTCCCCGCCAGCCTAGCATCCAGCCCTACCCCGCCAGCCCTTTGTATGACTCGCTGTGCCCAGGAGCCCAGTGCAGTCTGCGGGAACTTTGTAAACAATCCCGTTGCTGATGCAGCAGCGGGAACAGAGTCCAGCTCCCTCCCCCAGTGCCAGGCGGGCTTGGCAGGACACAGAGAGGGGAGGTCTGGCCTTAGTCCTCAAAGCCAGCAGCTGGGTCTGAGCAATGAGCGTTGCTCCCTGGAGCAGAGTTGGATGTCACGGGGCCAGGAGAGAGGTGCTTCGGGGCTCAGGAGCCCTCAGTCTCCTGCTCAGCTCAGCTGGATGGCAGAGAAGCGCAGGGCGGGGATGCAGTGCTGGGGCTGTGTGAATGCATGTAGCCAGTTCATGCCGGGGCTGAGGGCTCATGCTCGCTGCCCACTGAGCCCCCGGGTTCACCTCTGCACGGAGAATGGCTGGGAGCCGTGTTTGCAATAACACAGGGAGCCCCAAGTGGCCCCATCCAACCGACTGCCAGGTGAGGGCAGCCCTCCCTCCCCCATTAGAAAGGAAGCCAGAGGCGCTCTGAGAGCAGCCAGCAGTGGGTCTGCTTGGGGAGCTGCCGCTCCTGCAGTGGGCTGAGTCGGGCGCTGGGCCCAGCATGTCGCCCTGGCCGGAGACGTGGCCGGAGTCCCAGCTGGCCCGTGGCTAACCCCTGGCTCCTCGTTGTAGGGTCAGAACGCGGAGGAGGGGATGCAGTGCGTAGATGAGCTCGTCGGGGGCTACAGCCACTCCTGCCTTTGGTGGTTTGGGCCCTGGTTTCCCATTCTCCGGCTCTTCCACCCAGAGGCCGTTAAACCCGTGCTGCTGGAGTCAGGTAGTGAGGGTGGCCCCAGCCCCAGGAGTTTGTGTGTCCGTCCGTCTGTCTGTCCTGGGGCTCAGCAAGGGTTGGATTCCCAGCAGGCGCCTGGAGCTCTCGATGTTATGTGTGCTGCACCCGCCATGACGGGACCTCTAGGGACATGGGCCCAGTGGTGAGAGGGCAGCTGCTCCCTAGAAAAGCCCCCGGCCAGGAGGACTGGCTGCTGAGACCAGCCCTCCTCCACGTGGCTGAGGAGGAAGCTGCCTGGCTGTCGGGGCTGGGGGAAGGGATCAGGTCTCAGGCCGAGCTCAGCTCGGCAGGTGGCTGTTCATTGGGCTGCTTGTCTGGCTGGGTGCTGCCAACCCAGGGTCCTTAGTGAGTCCCCCTGGCCCCAGAGGAGTTAGGGCAGAGGCTGTAGCCATCCCTTGGCGTCCTGAGAGGAGCACGTCCCACTGGCTGAAGCCCAGCTGGAGCTGCCGTCAGGCTCTGGGCCAGTGACCCATGGGAGCAAAGGTTCATTGCAGCCCTGCCAGCATCCCTGGCTGGTGATAGGCGAGTGGGGGATCTGATAGCATCCAGCTGGCTCAGGGACACCTTCATCAACTCAGTCCATGGTCCCAAAGGGGGCACGGCAGGGCTGTGGGGTGAAGGGGACAATGAGGGAGGTGGTCCAGGGGAGAAACAGGTCAGGGAGAGTCATAAGGACCAAATGGCCGATATTCTTGGGGGGGCCTATGGGGAGCAGCAGAGAGTGTGAGGCTGATACTGTTGTGGGGGTGCATGGCCGTGAGGCTAGTGGGATGTTGGGGGTGGGGGAATCTGGAGAATGGTGCAGAGAGGGGGTGGTCCTGGGGCTAGTGGTGCAGGGAGGGCAGTTTCTGCCCCTATTGTCTCTGGCTGACCCAGGGAGAGGAGCAGCTGAGGCCAGCTCAGTCTCAGAGAGCTGGGCCTGCCAAGCCACCTTTGCCCGTCTCCCGTGTCACCCACCCGAGTGCCAGCCATTCGCACAGCCCTGCGAGGTAGGGAGTCACTGAGGTACAGAGGGGGCAGGGGACTCACACAGCATGTCCATGTAAGAGACAGGAATAGAACCCAGGAGTCCTGGCTCCCAGCCCCCTCCAGACCCTGCTGTAGCCACAGGATCCCCACTCTGCTCGCAGAGCCAGGGAATACAGCTAATAGGGAGTTTTAAGGATGCCAAGCTCTCTATTGTGAAGGCCCCACGTGACTGCCAAGCTCACGCAGTCCGTGGGTCACAGGCACTGCCCCAGGAGGAGTCTCTGTCACGCTGCAGGCCCAGCCCAGGCTGCGGATGCTGCTTGTGCCCCGTGTCCTCCTACCTGTCTGTGACTCGCTCAGAGCAAGCCTGCTCTGCGTGAGGGGCCTGGTGGCTCAGCACCTGGTCCCTGTCGTGTGGCTCCTTCACGCTGTTCACTGAGCCTGTCCCGTTGCCCCAGCAGCCACCCTCCTGGCTCCTAGGGTAGAGCCTGGAGCAGGGTGTCCAGCAGGGTTCTGCCTTGTCTGATGGGGGCTGCTTTCACAGGGCGATGCGCCAAGGCTCCTTAGGAAACAGCCTGTGGAGCAGGTGGGCACTGGACAGACCCACATTCCTGCAGCTGCCCCTTTCCAGACCAAAAGGGGGCCCAGTGGAGCTGCAGCTCCAGCCGGGGCTCTGATAACAGTAGTCCTGCACTCCTTCCCTGTGTCCTAAACCGTGTATGTGTGTGTGAGCGCTAACGCCAGGGTGCACCCCATTACCGCCCCCAGTGCCGTGTGTGTCTGAGCACTAACACCGGGGTGCGCCCATCTCTGTTCCACTCTGCCGTGTGTGTGTCTCAGCACTAAACCCCAGGTGTGCCGCATCTCTGCACCCCGAGCCATGTGTGTCTCAGCACTAACCCCTGGGCCTGCCCGTCTCTGGTCTCCCCCACAGTTGCCATCGCACCCAAGGACTACCTGTTCTACGGCTTCCTGAAGCCCTGGCTAGGTGAGTGCCCTTTCTTCTGGGCTTGGATCTGTTGTGCTTGGTGTCATGGGGCCCGGACCCCAGGGGAGGGGCTTGTGGGGAATGGAGGGTGTGATGTTCCCCTCTGGTGTTATCTGGACCGATGATCAGCTAGGTCACTCCAATCCTTGACTCTGGGAGCCAGCCTTACCCTGCTCTTCTGTGAGAACCCCCACTCTGGGGCTGTTCACACACAGCCCCTGGCATGTAAGCTGCTCCTTGGTCTGTGCAATTGAATGACACGAGCCAATAGCTCTGGTCCCAGACACAACCCTAGGAACCTCCGTCTTGCAGTGTCCAGTTATGCCCGCTGCAAGCTTATGAGATTTCATCAATTTAACAAAGAAATTGATATTTACCAGGCTTGTTCTCCCAAGGGGAGTCTCTGACACACTTCAAACCAAATGCACTGCGTCAGGTAGAATAAACAAAGAGATTTATTGACTACAAAGATAGATTTAAGTGATTTATAAGTCAAAGCAAAACAAGTCGGATTTGGTCAAACAAAATGAAAGCAAAACACATTCTAAGCTGATCTTAACACTTTTATTGTCCTTACAAATTTAGGTGCTTCTCACCACAGGCTAGCTGGTTGTCCTTCAGCCAGGCTCTCCCCTTTGATCAGCGCTTCAGTGGCTTGGTGAGGTCTGTAGATGGAGGTGGAAGAGAGAAGAAGACCATGGCAAATGTCTCTCCCTTTTATCATGTTCTTTCTTCCCTCTTGGCTGTGTCCCCCAACCCTGACCCTTCAGGGTCAGGTGAGCATTACCTCATCGCAGTCCCTGACTGACCAAGGGAAGGGGAGCGACTCACCAAGTTCCTACACCAAAGGCTCTTAAGCAAAGTAAGCTATCATGGGATAAGAGGGAAGGTCCTTTCTGGATCAGTAACTGGTTAAAAGACTGGAAACAAAGGGTGGGAATAAATGGTCAGTTTTCAGAATGGAGAGAGGTAATAGTGGTGTCCCCCAGGGGTCTGTACTGGGACCAGTCCCATTCAACATATTCATAAATGATCTGGAAAAGTGGGTAAACAGGTGACGAAATTTACAGATGATACAAAACCGCTCAGGATAAGTCCAAAGCAGACTGCAAAGAGTTTCAAAAGAATCTCTCCAAACTGGGTGACTGGGCAACAAAATGGCAGATGAAATTCAATGCTGATAAATGCAAAGTAACGCACATTGGAAAACATAATCCCAACTATACATAAATAATGATGGGGCCTGAATCAGCTGATACCACTCAAGAAAGAGATCTTGGAGTCATTGTGGATAGTTATCTGAAAACATTCACTCAATGTGCTGCGGCAGTCAAAGAAGCGAACTGAATGTTGGGAACCATTAGAAAAGGGAGAGATAATAATGCAGAAAAATATCATATTGCCTCTATATAAATGCATGGTACCCCCACATCTTGAATACTGCATGCAGGTGTGGTTGCTCCATCTCAAAAAAGATATATTGGACGTGGAAAAGGTTCATAAAAGGGCAACAAAAATGACTAGGGGTATGGAACAGGTTCCATATGAGGAAAGATTAAAAAGACGGGGATTTTTCAGCTTGGAAAAGAGACGACAAAGGAGGGATATGGCCACTGTTGGCAGACAGGAGACTGGGCTGGATGGACCATTGAGCTGATCCAGTCTGTCTATTCTTATGTTAGTGTGGAGCTGGAGCTACTCGTGCCATAGCCGTGAGCGCCAGCACATGGGTGTGCCCAGGATCACACACACGCCGTCACATGCGCACGTACCTCTGTGTGCATACCACCACGCACCTGCATGTACACACACGCATGCACCTGCATGTTCATGCCCACACGTGCCCCCACAAACACACACACACATGCTTCACTCACACCCCCACCCATGCACGCATTGCACACGTGCACGCACTCTCGTGCTGCCCAACATGCACCAGGGAGGTTGATTCTCGCTGAGCACCCAAGCTGGCTGCGACTCAGCGGGCTGCAGGGGGCCTGGGCTGCGGGATCTCTGCCAGGGCTCTGAGCTGAGTGCCTGTCATCTCAGGGGACGGTTTGCTGCTGAGCAATGGTCCGAAATGGGTCGGCACCGGTGCATGCTGACGCCAGCCTTCCACTTCGACATCCTGAAGCCCTACATGAAGATCTTCAACCAGAGCACTGACATCATGCATGTGAGTAACCCCCTCCCGTCATGGCACCAAATCTATGCCTGTGCCTCTGGCCCCTCCCACGGCACACACTGCCCTGGCACCCGCCAGCCTGTCCGGGACCCTCCCCCATGGCACACGCTGCCCTGGCACCCGCCAGCCTGCCCGGGACCCTCCCCCATGGCACACGCTGCCCTGGCACCCGCCAGCCTGCCCGGGACCCTCCCCCATGGCACACGCTGCCCTGGCACCCGCCAGCCTGCCCGGGACCCTCCCCCATGGCACACGCTGCCCTGGCACCCGCCAGCCTGCCCGGGACCCTCCCCCATGGCACACGCTGCCCTGGCACCCGCCAGCCTGCCCGGGACCCTCCCCCATGGCACACGCTGCCTTGGCACCCGCCAGCCTGCCCGGGACCCTCCCCCATGGCACACGCTGCCCTGGCACCCGCCAGCCTGCCTGGGACCCTCCCCCCACGGCATATGTTACCCTGGCATCTGCCAGCCTGCCTGGGACCCTCCCCGCACACGGCACACACTGTCCTGGTACCTGCCAGCCTGCCTGGGACCTTCCCCCCTATGGCACACACTGCCCTGGCACCCTGCCACCCCCAGCCTGCCCGTGACCCTCCCCCCATGGCACACACTGCCCTGGCACCTGCCAGCCTGCCTGGGACCTTCCCCCCCATGGCACACACTGCTCTGGCACCCTGCCACCCCCAGCCTGCCCGTGACCCTCCCCCCATGGCACACGCTGCACTAGTGCCTTCCTCCCTTGGCATATGTGGAACCAGCAGCCTGCCCTCCCCATGCCTCCCCCACACCCTATGCAATGTGCTGTACCATCACTACGCAGTGCTTCTGGCCCTGCACCGCCCCCCGGGCATATACTGCACCGATACCCTGCCCACCCACCCGCCTGCCCACTGCTCTTTCACCTGCCCCCACCACATGCCCAGCCCTGGCACTGCACCAGTCCACTAGCCTCCTCCCCTGTCTGCTTGCCTGTCTCTGACGCTGGCCCACCCGCATTGCAGTGGCTCCGCAGTGCTGTCCCTGCAGGCAGCTGCTCGGGGGCTGCTGTTCCCCCACAGGCCAAGTGGCGCCGGCTGGTGGCGTCAGGATCCACCTCCCTGGACATGTTTGGTCAGATCAGCCTCATGACCCTGGACAGTTTGCAGAAATGCGTCTTCGGCTGCAACAGCAACTGCCAGGAGTGAGTGACGCGGGGGCGGCTCCCCCAGCAGGGCCCCGCGCTGACCCGAGGGTGGGAGCCCCCTCACTGGGGGAGGTCAGAGTGGGGCGAATGGGCTGCAGGGTCCCTCCCTCCCTTCCTGGCCTGGCCCCAGTGAGCCTGGCCGGATTCACGGAATGGGTCCCTGAACTGGAGATCCCAGGGCGGGGAGGGTGTTACTGCAGGCCTGGGCAGGGGCTCTCCAGTGGGGTGTCTGGAGGCGTTGGGGGGTTGCTATAGTGGCTGTGCCCCGGGGCAGCACTGGGGGTGGAGCTCCTGCAGCTCACTGCGCGGAGGCTGGTGCTTGGTGCTTGCACTCGCAGGTCTGTCTGCTAACGCCTGTGGGGTCGGCATGGCTGTGCTGTGACTCTTGGGGGATGATCCTGCTGTTGCATGCCTCTCGCTGCCAGGAAGCTCCTCGCCTCAGTCCCATCACCCCAGAACCCTCCTGCCCCCAGTTTATACGTGTACTGCAGGGCCCTCGTCGGCAGCTTGTACCTGTTTTACTGCACTGGTGCACATACAGACATGAGTATAATTCTTGAGGTTCAGATTTATAGCCGAGATGGAGAGCTTTGCAGAGGCAAAGAGTTCTTTCAGAAATAGTCCATTGGTTATAGTCCAGTGTTTATATTCAGGGCGGTCCAGTCAGAACTGGGATCTCAGTCCTTGTGGCTTAGGCTTCCCCTGCATGAAGCCTCAAGCAGATCTGAGATAAACAGGATCAGGACCCAAGGGTCTTTTTATACAACTCCAGGCCTTCTTTGACAGGTTGGAGTCCTTAGACCAACAATAGGCAATCGGGGCGACTCTAAAGTAGGTCCATCACCGGTAATTAGCTACACGAAGTAACACAAGGCAGTTGCCGGTTTTTCCACCAGTCGCAGATGATTGGCTGTGCATTTCAAAGAGAGAGGAATACAGTGACGATATCCTGCGTTTACAGTTCATTGATGTTCTTTTGATCTCTGAATTAACCGAATACAGCATGGACAGGGACTGTTTGATTACATTGTTGACCTCTGCTAGTATGTACGTAAATACCCAAAACCACAAACGTGATCTCCCCGTATGTTTTTAAGGGTTGAATCTGAGTCATTTGTCCTGTAGGATGCTTAACCCTTTCTGGTCATTTGTCACCGTCCCACACTGGCTGAGCCGCAGCAGCAGCCAGAGGCACCCAAGCTTGGTCCCTTCCCCGCCGGCCGGCCCGGAGATCCCGTGGCTGGGAGATCACGCCATCGCTCTGTGGCGAGGCCCAGCCCGCCGGGATCCCCCAGCTCTGATCAGGGGGCCCCCGCCCCGGCCTGTCAGGCACATGCTGGCCTGTTGTGTTGCAGGACACCCAGTGACTACATCGCAGCCATCCTGGAACTCAGCTCCCTGGTGGTGGGACGCCAGCACCGCCTGCTCCTGCACTGCGACTTCCTGTACCGCCTGTCACCCGACGGGCGGCGCTTCCGGCACGCCTGCGACACCATGCACCGCTTCACGGCCGACGTGGTGCAGCGGCGCCACCAGGCCCTGAGCCACCAGGGCAGGGAGGCCTGGCTCAAATCCAAGCAGGGCAGGACGGTGGACTTCATTGACATCCTGCTCCTGGCCAAGGTAACGTGGTGGGGGGGGCTGCCCCGTGGGGGTGGGGGGAGGTCACGGATGTCCTGCTCCTGGCCAAGGGGACATGGGGGGGCCTGCCCCGTGGGGGTGGGCGGAGGTCACGTATGTCCTGCAATTGGCCAAGGGGACACAGTGGGAGATCCTGCCCTCGGGAGTGTGGGGGTTCGTTGACGTCCAGGGCAGGGCCTGGAGTTCCCATTTGGCACTGCCAGAGAGTCCTGGGGAGCCAGGTGGAAGGTGCTTTGTGATGTCTGTCACACCGGGACTTGCCCCCCGGCCCAGCTCTCTGGGGCGGCCCAGCCAGAGCTGCCTTCCCAGCATGCTCAGCGTGGAGCGATATGAACTGCACTTGGCGACATGAGGCTGGCACCTCTGGGGAGCTCTAACACCAGAGCCAGGCTGGGCATGGGGGAAGGGGGGAGCCCACCTTGGGGCCTGGGGCTGTGGGGCAGGGCAGGGACTGCCTCTTTCCCCGGGCTGGGTGGAGGGGAGATGGCCAAGCTCACTCCACCTCAAGATGTCCCATCCTCCCAGGCTCTGAAGTGGGGGAGGCGTGGGCCGGTGGGGCTGGGGTCCCTGAGTCACGGGGAGCCAGGTTACCCGTCCAGCAGTGTGTGCTTTGTGTAGGATGAGGACGGCCAGGACCTGTCAGACGAGGACATCGCAGCTGAGGCCGACACCTTCATGTTTGAGGGTGAGGAGCCCCCCTGGAGAGGAGGTGACCTCACCGCCTCATGTGGGAGGATGGGGTCTCTGCGGATGACATGGCTCTGGGGGGAGGGCAGGAGAGCTGGGTTCAGTCCCTGGCTCTGAGTGAGCTGGGTGTGCCTTTCCGTGAAATGGGGCTAAGACAGATCTGCCCCTGGGCACTGCCAGACAGTCCCAGCAACGGAGGAGGTGGTGGTAGTGGAGACAGATGCTCAGAGTCACCCCATTTGCCCCGCAGGCACGAGGGGCCTGGAGTTCCCAGCTGGCACTGCCAGAGAGTCATGCGGAGCAAGGCCCCGGGGGAGGTGCCAGCCCCGGACTCTCCACGGTCCCTCTCTGCCCCCGGCGGCTCTCACGCTGTGCTAGCCTCTCTCTGCAGGCCACGACACCACAGCCAGCGGCCTCTCCTGGGTGCTGTATAACCTGGCCTGTCACCCCGAGTACCAGGAGTGCTGCCGGGAGGAGATCAAGGACTTACTGCGGGACAAGGAGTCGGAGGAGGTTGAATGGTGAGATGGCTGCTTCAGCTGCAGTGCTGACCCCCAGCACCCCCACTTCCACGCCCTGTAGTTCCAGCACAGTCCCCACCCCACCTGTGAGGTTTAGCCCAGCCGCTGCCCTCCCCTCCCCTCCCCACCAGTCTATGCCTAGCACTGGGGTTCCTTCACCTCTGCCAGCCCCACAAGCTGGAGGGCTTCCCCTGCAAGATGGCCCTAGGCTGCTCCCCAGTGCCCCAGGGCCCTGCTGCTCTGGGTTTTGCATGTCCCCCCTGGATGCCCAAGGACCCTGCCACTCAGATGTGCATGCTCCCCCCCCCCCCCCCCGTCACGGTGTTGTTTGTCCCCTCAGTGCCAGCTCCACGCCTATGCGAGTCTGTCCCAGCCCCATTGCCTGGCTCATGGGCTCACACTGGGCCCCCCATGCATCCACCTCTGGGGCCAGCGCTAAGCTCTGCTCTCTGCAGGGAGGACCTGTCCCGGGTGCCCTTCTCCACCATGTGCATCAAGGAGAGTCTGCGCCTGCACCCGCCCGTCACGGCCATGTCCCGGCGCTGCACCGAGGACATCAAACTGCCCGACGGACGTGTCCTACCCAAAGGTACCAGCCTTCTTCCCTGCCCCCCAGCCAGGGGCATGGCACCGGAACTGGGCCCATAACCCCTGTGGTGCACAACCCCTCCCCTCCTTCTCCCTTTCCTCTCTCTAATGAGGCAGTTTCCTCTCTGGCAGGGAACGTCTGTCTGATCAGTATCTATGGGACGCATCACAATCCTGCTGTCAGGCCAGAGCCCCAGGTACCACTGGTTACTCTGTTCTGCCCCTTTGGCTCTACTCCACCCCACGGCCACCTCCAGCGTGGCACCAGGGGGCGCTGTGCTGCAGAGAGTGGGATTGCGGGGCTCGGTAGGGGCACTGTCCCCTCGGAGTCATTGCTGACCCAATGCCCCAGCGTGGCACCAGGGGGTGCTGAAGCGCCGTCAAAGTAGCAGCTTCCTATGCCCAGTGACCTTCCCCAGAGAGGAAGCTCCTCCTCCCCCCCCCCCCCCAGCTCGCCTAGAGGGGAGTGAGGGTCGCACCCCCATTCACACTGGGTGGGGATGGGTCACTGAGTGCTGGGTGGAGGCAGAACCATCCCCGCTGCCAGCGCATGGCCCCAGTCAGAAGCTCACTCTTGGGGAGCCTGGTGCCCAAGCTGCACCCGGGGAGGGGCTGCCTTTGCTCCCCCTTGGCTCAGGAACCAGCCCCACACCCCACCCTTCGCCCTCGCTCCCCTCACCGTGCCTTGTGCTTGCTGCTCCAGGTCTATAACCCACACCGCTTCGACCCAGAGAACTCCAAGAACCAGCCCCCACTGGCCTTCATGCCCTTCTCTGCTGGACCCAGGTAACCTGCCTGCCGGGCTCAGAGCCCCTCGCCGCACGAACTGCCCCCTCCCCCACCCCCGGCTGCCCACCAGCAAGCGGCTCCCTGGCTGCAGTGAAGCATTGTGGGACAGGCAGGAGGTGGCCTCTGGTCAGTGCTGGGGCCAGCTGTTATTGCTGAGGATCTGTCCCTTCTCCCACAGGGGGGTGGGCTCCCCCCAGCATCTGTCTGTCCCTGCTCCCCCATCCCTGCCCTCACAGGGGGTGTGGCTTCCAGGCGAAGAGCACCGGCTGACACCCCTGGCTTTCTCGCAGGAACTGCATCGGGCAGAACTTCGCCGTGGCAGAGATGAAGGTGGTGCTGGTGCTGACCCTGCTGCCTTCGCCCTGCGGCTGGACCAGAGCAGGCCCGTGCGGCGCAAGCCCGAGCTGATCCTGCGCAGCGAGAACGGGCTGTGGCTGCACCTGGAGCCGCTGGGGCCCAGCCGTGAGGGCCGGCCCCCCACACCACGCTCCTAGGGCCGTGCGCTCCCGCCCGCTGCGGGGATCCAGCCTGCTCCTCACAGCTCAGGGGCCTGCCGAGTGGAAGACCAGGTGGGGATCATGGTGGGGCCAGCTCTCTCCTCTAATCTAGACCAGCCCTCTGTACCAAAGGAGGCGCTGTGGGGTCCGGGCATGGGGCCCCTCAGGTGCTGCAGGCTCCTTTCAGACACCAGCTGCTTAGCCCTCCCCCACCTGCCCCTGGGAGGCAGGGTGACAAGTGCCTCTCCCCAGCCCCGCTGGATGCCCACGGCCACCTGGTGACTCAATGTCAGAGCTAGAAATGGAGCCAAGCAGCCTGGCTCCCGGCGCTGCCCACTCACAGCCTGGGCGACCCCTTGGCCTGCGTTCCCTGCCCCCACTGGCCAGAGGCAGGGTGCCAAGCTGTCTGGCCACTAGTCTAGGATGTGGGAGACCCATGTTCAATTCCCCGCTCTGCCACAGGCTCCCTGAGTGGCCTTGGGAAAGTCACTCAGCCTCTGGCCCTCAACTCCCATCAGTGCAATGGGGCTAATGGCCCTGCCCACAGGGGATGAGGGTAAATGCAGTTGGGGGGTGAAGTGCCACATACTTATGGTGGGGCATCTAAGAACACGTGGTCAATAACCCTAAATGCTATGGGCTTGTTAGTGGATCAGCCCACCTGTGCACCGATGCTGCTGTCTGTAGCTGAGGGTCTGGTCTGTCTCTCACTCCTCTTCCCCGGAGGGTAGGCATCTTTCCTCCTGCTCTGTCCTGCTCCCCCCACTCCTGCACTCATCAATCCACCTGCCTGGCCTGGGGCATGAACAGCTGAGAGGCCTGCAGGCACGTGGCTCAGTGCTCTGGCCGATCTTCCTGAGGGGCCCCCAGTGCCCCAGGTGAGCGCTGGCAAAGGCCATTTCTCACTCTGCTGCAGGTGGCTTTGGGGTGGGGCAGCGATCCAGGGGGCAGCTGCCCAGCAATCGCAACCTGCTGCCTGCAGTCACCTGCGGGAGTTGGGGCAGGGAAGCCTTTGTTACTCACGCACATGTACAATTCCCCATTGTGTGTGTGTATCGCCAGACCGTGCCCGGGAGGGCTGGCTGCAGACCCAGCAGGGACCCACTCCCTCCCACAGGGAACTCATGGCTCAAAGAGACAAACAATGGTTGAGAGAGCGAGCAGGGGGCCATATGTGGCCGCTGGGGCAGATGGACCTGGAGCTGCGGGACAGTTGGTTTCATGATATTTCTAAGTTGGTTCCGGAGCATGGTGAAGTCCAAGGCCCCTGCTGCAGGGTCGAGGCCATGAGGCTTTGGGATCTGGCCTCGGGGTTTCAGGATCTGGCCCTGGAATCTGGCCACTGAGCTTTGGGTTCTGTCCACCGGCCACGTGGCGGCAGGCTCCAGCCCCAGCCCCCGCCCCCGCCATCTCCCCAGTCCCCACTGCCTCCTCGAGCCCCAGACTTCAACCGCGTGCTCCATTCCTTGGCCACAGGGCTTCAGGCCCCAGGATCTGGCCACGGGTCTTCTGGCTCTGGTCCCCAGCTGTGAGGCAGCAAGTGCCAGCCCCAGGCTCACCAACCCCCCTTTGCCCAAGCCCACTCTGCATCCTCCAGCCCCGGGTTTTTGGGCTCTCTGGCTCTGGCTCCTGACCATGCAGCAGCGGGTGCAGGCCCCCAGCTCCCCCCTCTCCACCATCAACTCTGGCCCCTGCTGCCACTCCCACCCCCACAGTCCCACATTGCCTCCACCAGCTCTCTATTCATTCCCCCCAGTGCCCCGGGCCCCCACTGCCTCCATATCCACCTCCCCATACAGGGTTTAATTTGTCTCCGGGCTTGCCAGGGCTGTGTAACTGCTGTGAAAAGTGATATTTGTATGTTTGGTAATGTCACTTTTCACAGCAGACTTAGTAGCTAGCTGGGAGGCTGTGAAAAGTGATATTAACATACAAGTATCACTTTTCACGGCAGCAGATTTACTAGCTCAGAAGGCTAAAAATAACCAAAGCAACCAAAAAAGCAAAAGAAACTACAACAAAAAAGACAAGAACATGCAAAGCACGTTTGTTTGCGTTTCTATTCTGTTTAGGGCCAGTAAAGAATAGAGAAAACTGTACTTTATTTTTATTATTCAGTCTGCAAAAAAACCCCAAACCCTACGTAAATAAATTATACTAATTTGGACGTGTGTGTATGTGCGTATTTGTTTATTTTTTTCTTAAAGTTAATTAAGTATTTTAGGAACAAGTGTCAGAGTGGCCACCAGCAAGAGTCACTGCCGCTGGCGAGGGGCCCCTGCATAACGGTCAGGCTTAAGAAAACTGGGGGAGATGAAAGAACTGCTTGTTGACCTGTGAACGACTGATACTTGTAACATCGGTGTTGTCCAAAGTCGCAGTGAACACCTTTGTGTAGTGACCCCGGAAGTAATACTCCCATGAGGTGGGACTTCCAGTGACCTGTGTGCAGGGCTTACAGGTTCAAGGGGTGGGGTTAAAGTTTGATTGATGGTAGGGCCCTTATACTACTCGCTCCTGCGACCCAAAATTGGAAAAAGAAATACTATAATACTGGAGAGAAAGAAAGGAATGTTTTAAATGTTTTAAATTCTTGTACTGTGCTGTAAATTCTTTCCCCCAAATTAATTAAAAACATTCATTTGTATTTTTTATTTTTCTATTTTTTTTGTTGTTTTATAAAACAATACAGCAACTATAATACTGGCCAGTATTATACTTTTATAAATAGAATACAGCAACCATAATACTGGCCCATATTAGCCATTCTCCTACTGCTCAGATGCTGTAAGGGAGAGATGGATCAGGCCCTGTAAAGTAGGCCGGGGTGATTTTTTTATGACTCCAGGTGTTTTTATTACACATCAGGACATCTAGTCATTCTGATGGACGTGCAGCCTCTGGCAAGCTCAGTGATAAGCATGTATATTACACTGCTTGCTCAGGGGTCATTACTATAGAAACAGCCAAGTACTGGCCCAGATCCTCAAATACACCTGAGCTTTAGACTCTGGGTTGTTCTAAATTACGCTGTCTTGTAACAGCGATTGCTGTACGGGAGATTGCTGTAGCACCGGGGTCGGCAACGTTTGGCATGCAGCCCCCCAGGGTAAGCCCCCTGGTGGGCCGGGCCAGTTTGTTTATCTGCCGCGTCCGCAGGTTTGGCCGATCGCGGATCTCACTGGCCACGGTTCCGCACTGCAGGCCAATGGGGGCTGCAGGAAGCCGTGGCCAGCACATCCCTCGCCCCGCGCCGCTTCCCACAGCCCCCATTGGCCTACAGCGGGGAACCACGGCCGGTGGGAGCCGCGATGGGCCGAACCTGCGGACGCGGCGCGTAAACAAACTGGCCTGGCCCGCCAGGGGCTTACCCTGGGGGGCTGCGTGCCAAACGTTGCCAAACCCTGCGGTAGCACAGCGCACACTGTGTGTGCCTGTAGTGGGCTGGTCACCGGCTCCTGCCCTGAAGGGCTTGAAATCGGCCCTGGGAGAGGGCTCAGCGTGCCAGAGGGCTGCTGCTGCTAGGAGAGCAGCGAGCCTCGGCTGACTGGGGAAAGAGCCACAGAGGCGGCCATGCCCCAACCAGGCCACAGCTGGCCTGTATGAAAAGGCTGGGAGCCAGGCGCTCAGAAAAGCTCTGTCCAGGCTTGTAGGGCATAGGGCCTGGCTGTCTGCAGAAAGGGGAGTGGGAGTGAAGCCGGGCTGGGGAAAGGCCAGAGGAGCTCCAGGCTGGCAACTCCCCAGGCTGCAGGGCCTGGTCCTAGGCCCACAGAGGTAGTGGGTGGTAGAGGAAGGCAGCTGGTCCAAACCCCCCTGGCCTATGATGAGTGGCTTTTACACTGCAGCCTGCCCCAGGGAGTGGGGGCTTGATGGTGACTGGCAGTAGCGCAGACTGAGGCAAGGTGGGGATTGGAGGGTTGTGGGTTCCCCGGAGAGGGGAGACCCAGAGGCAGGGTGTGGGGGGTATTGCCAGGGGGCAGCACCCCAGATAAAAAGGCACCAGGGTCCGGGAGGGCCAGGGGGCCAGGGGACAGTGAGACACCGGCCGGCAGAGGGTGCTCCGTGCTGGAAAGAGCTAATTCCCGGACGACCAGCAGGAGGCGCCGCAGGGGTGAGTCGTAGTGCTGCTCCCGTGCCATCTTCTGTTTCCAGCTCACACCCCATATACTTGGGTGGGAAGCTAGGAGTTGGTGACCTACAGCCAGCTATGCCGGCTCTACGCTATATCTGCTAGTTCTCTGTGTGTTAGGGATTTGCACATGCTGGGGAATTCCTAGCTGCCTCTTAGGGCAGCTTTGTGGCTACTTTGCCCTGCTCCACTGCAACATAGGGCAGCAAAAAGGTGAGTTTACAACTAACCCCACCCCTATTTATGCACCTACATGTGATTGTTAGGAGTCTAAGTTTAGGTACCCAGGTTTGGAAAATTCAGTCACCTGGCATAAAGTTGTCTGACAAATATGCCTTTAAACATCATTCCCCTTGTTTTTCAAATATCTATTTTAAACACCACAATGTTGATAGAGATTTAGGTGCCCTAATCAGCACCTCTGCAGGTGGCTATAATGGGTATTTACGCATAACTGCAGATTTTAGTGCTTAACTTTAGTCACCCAAAGCCTTTATCCTATGAGTTGCTGAGTGTTCTCAAACTCCCACTGATGTTGTTGGGAGATAAGGATGCTCTGCCCTTCAAAGAAGGCACTCAGCAGATATAACTCATCCTCCCAAGTTAGCTACTGTGATCCTCCACCTCCATATAAAAAGGTCACTGAATGGTCAGGTTTCTAGTCTCCATCACCACCTCATTCTCCAGTTTACTGTCTCCCTGGGTTCAGGGCCTGTGAGGATTCCTCAGGCAGCAGTTAGCAGAGGAGGGCGAAAGGCAGAGGGAGTCTGGGATGTTATTGCTTACAGCTCTCAATGGGGAGACAATGTTCCTCTAACAGTTGGATATTGGAAGGAAATCAATAGAGACCCCTGTTGAATTGACACATTCTGCTCATTCAAAAGCGACAATATTAAGTAATATGGGTTCCCCTAATCTTGTAGTGTTTCCTGTTCTGGTGATTGCTTTCTATACCATATCTAGCAGCTTATTCCCTGTCCATGTCATCATATTATTGTTCCCTAGTATTCTCCTCTCTGTTTATGTGTAGTAAGGGGCACTGTACAAAAGACTGATGACTCTTCACATTTCTTTTTCAGGTGCTGGCCATGTATCTCACAAATAAGGTCAGATGTAAATAACCCAGCCCCAGACTTTGTATTCACTGTGCACACATTTCCTACGAAACTGTTTGAAGTATCTGCTTGAATTGCTCAGAGGCCTGATTTCTTCTTTCAGAGAAATTGGGGCTTCCTGCCTGTCCACTGTAACCATGATGTGCGGGCTTCTTCCCTTGCCCGTTCTCCATAGAGATGGAAGAAGACCTCAGTGCCTCTCTGGGGTCTCTAACCACTCTTTCGGGATCCCCACAAAGCTAGATCTAATCTCTGTAGTTAGTGATCTGGGGACTGGTTCTTAATCATATTCTCTTCTTTGTTTTTCTGGGAATTCAGTGTTGCTGATGAATTCTGGCTTGTAAGCAGCACGGACTGTGTTTTGGTGAGTTAGCCTCCCTCCTGTCTAGCCTATTTCTGGGTCAGAAGGCTATCTGTGAACTGCGTCTGTTTACTTACAGACTTAGGATAGGTGCCTGTAATAGTGTGTGTGGGAAGGCATCTCTGCTTTTCTAAGCCAAGTCCCTGTTTGTATACTGCAAGACTTTATCAGAGAAGACCCATAGGATTCCCTAACTTCCCCCACTGCACTACAAGGGAATGACTGTCATTGGGTATCTCTGATAGGGTATGTCCTGCTGTGCTGACTGGTCTTGTGACTTCTCTGTATCAGGGACCAGCTCATTTTGTTAATAATTCACATTGGACTAGAGCTGGGTGAAGGCTGAAGGGTCAGTTCACTGTAGGGCTCACCAGTTAAACTCCACAGTTCAGAGAATCCTAGAAATGTAGGGCTGGAAGGGTCCTAGAAAGATCATCCCAGTCCAGCACTATACTTAGACCCTCCCTTACAGCTCTTTGTCTAATGGGTTCTTAAAAACCTCCAATGATGGTGTCATAAATATAAAGGGAAGGCTAACCACCTTTAAATCCCTCCTGGCTAGAGGAAAAAAACCCTTTCACCTGTAAAGGGTTAAGAAGCTAAAGATAACCTCGCTGGCACCTGGCCAAAATGACCAGTGAGGAGACAAGATACTTTCAAAGCTGGAGGGTGGGGCAGAAAACAAAGGGTTCTCTCGGTCTCTGTGTGGCCTTTGCCTGGACCAGAGCAAGAATGCAGGTCAGAACTCCTGTAAAAAGTCAGTAAGCAATCTAGCTAGATGTGCGTTAGATTCTGTTTTGTTTAAATGGCTGATAAAATAAGTTGTGCTGAATGGAATGTGTATTCCTGTTTTTGTGTCTTTTTGTAACTTAAGGTTTTGCCTAGAGGGATTCTCTATGTTTTGAATCTGATTACCCTGTAAGGTATTTACCATCCTGATTTTACAGAGGTGATTCTTTTATTTTTTTCTTCAATTAAAATTCTTCTTTTAAGAACCTGATTGGTTTTTCCTTGTTCTTAAGATCCAAGGGTTTGGGTCTGTGTTCACCTATGCAAATTGGTGAGGATTTTTATCAAGCCTTCCCCAGAAAAGGGGCTGTAGGGTTTGGGAGGATTTTGGGGGGAAAGACGTTTCCAAGCAGGCTCTTTCCCTGTTGTATATTTGTTAGACACTTGGTGGTTGAAGCAATAAGGTCCAGGGGCAAAAGGTAAAATAGTTTGTACCTTGGGGAAGTTTTAACCTAAGGTGGTGAAAATAAGCTTAGGGGGGTTTTCATGCAGGGCCCCACATCTGTACCCTAGAGTTCAGAGTGGGGAAGGAACCTTGACAGATGGGGATTCCACAACCTCCCTTTGAAGCCAGTTCCAGAGATGAACTATCTTTATAGTTAGAAAGTTTTTCCTAATATCTAACCTAAATCTCCCTTGCTGCAGATTAAGCTGATTCCTACTTCCAGTGCACATGGAGAACAGTTGATCAGGGTCCTCTTTAGAACAGTCCTTAGCCAAACCTCAAATATGTTAAGATAAAGAGGCATCTGGAGGAGGGAAAGCAGGTGACAGGGGTATGTGTCAGCTTTCTTGGCTTGCCCAGGGCTCTGAGTCACCTTGTTACCCATCCGGCGAGAGGAAGATTTTCTCAGGGAGCTGATATCTAGTCAAGCATAACATCACCAGTCTGTTAGCCATCCTACCAATCTCCACAGGGCTCTGCCAGCCCTTGCTCTGCCGTGCACGGTAACAGTAGTTGCACCGCAGCCCCCAAGCCCCTCTGAAAGTGTCCCCCAGTAGCATCAGGTTACAGTCACAGGACACTCACAGAAATTACCAGGTTAGCTGTCCCCAAGGGAACAGAATCCAAACAGCGTGATTGGTACAGCTCAGGATCAGATCTTTGATAACCTCGCAGCACTGAGATATATGCAGAGTGGAATAATCCTAAAGTTATTATCAAAGGTTAAGAGTTAAGAGGGACTGAGTCAGGATAATGGAAACAGAACTGGTTACATACAAAATGAAAATCATAACATGCTTCTTAGTCTAAATTTATCATTAACAGGCTAAAATCAACTATTACAGCAGTTTTTCCACCTAAAGTAATCTCCCAGCATCATTAACCACTGTGCCTTGGATCCAACTTTCATGAGGAAGGAAAAAGGCTTTTTGCATGCTGTGACCCTAAAGTAACAGGCACATCTGGTAGGCTCATTGATTAGGGTTACTCTTCTGGGGAGGGAGGGATTCTGTAATTCTATTAATGTGCTGCTTATGTCACTTGTGTGTATAGGGAGCTCTACTCCTTCCTTCTGCAAGTGCCCTCCCAGTGGAGCTACCCTGCAGGACCTCGGTTCCCCAGGGCTGGGTCCCTCCAGCCCTAGAACTAGATGAACACGCACGCACGCACGCACACACTAGCAGAGCAAGTCTGAGCGGACCAGGTCAATCAGCCCTCTCCAGCTGATCCTCTCGTATGTCCCTGTACTCAATGGGCTGGGTGAAGCAGCACTTTCAGTTTCCCATCCCCCTTATGTGCCCCAAGTTTAACACATCCCCATCCCACTTTCATGTTACAGTTGTACTGGCAGTAACCCACTTCATGAGCAAACCCCACAGTATTTTTGGGCACTACCGGGACCTTTAGCTTAGGTAAAAGAAGGGTTGCTGCAGAGTAAATGGGGGAAGCGGAAAACACCAAAGAGTAAAATTCAGAGAGCGAGAGAGAGGGAGAGAGGCAACCAGCTGAACCATAAAAGTTATTTATTGAATAATAGTGATAACTACACAAGGAGGGCTAAACAAACATAATGGTTACATTTGAAAGGTTAATACCTGAGGAAGAAGAGAAAACGGAGGGGCGAGGGGGGGGGGAATCTCACCCACTCCATGAGGCTTGAACTGGGCGGGGTTCCCAGGTAATGGTGGTAGCTCAGGGTCCTGAGTGCTGGAGACAGGCAGAGCCCCCAGCACAATCAGTCAGGAGATGGAATCCCAGTGGAACTGATGCAGAGTTTGGGTCTATACATCAGAACCCTTACTTGGGCATAGGTAGGGGGTTTTGTAGAGAAAATACAATAGTTCAAGGGAGAACACTAGATTTGTTTATGGGTAAACTGATGACTCAAGGGTTTTCTTCTTTGCCTTTGTTTCTGTCTTTCGTGAACAGCACATACCCTTCAATCCCTGTACTCCAGTCATGCCTATTCCACCAGGTTTCTGTTATCCCTAGAGCGTCTGGTTTCACTTCCTGTATCAGTCGCTCTAGCTCCTCCGTTTTGTTACCCAGCCTCCTTGCATTGGTGTACAGGCATCTTAATTGCTGCTGCTTGGCTTCACCCACATTCCTCGCCCAATTGGGTACAGTCATTCTGCTTCCAGTATCGCCTTCCTGAATGGTATCGGTACTGTCCTTCCTCTAAATGTCCATTCTCCTACCCACTGCTGGTCCTTTCTCCATTGCTGTGTCTGTCCTTCTTGATTTTTTCCTTCCGGTCAATATTAGAATCAGGCATGGAGATTACATGAGCATCTCCCAACCATCTCCTGTGAGTTCCTAGTTTAAAGCTCTTTTAACCAGTTGCACCAACTCCATCCCAAACGGCTATTCCCTCCCTACTCAGGTTTCGGTCCATCCCATGAGAACAGTCCTCTGTTCGTGAACGCCTCCCAGCAGTCAAACATCCCAAAGCCCTCCTCCTAGCACCACTGCCTGAGCCCTCTATTGATCATCTCATCTTGTCTTGCCTTCACTCTCTCCTCTAGGGAGGGAAGAATCCCACTGAAGATCACCGGAGCCTCCATTTCCTTAAGCATCTTCCCTAGCCTGGCACAGTCTCCCTTGATGCGAGAATCTAGTGTCATTTGTTCCCACATGAGGGACAATCAATGGATTCTTTCCTGCTCCCATTAGGATCCTCTTCAGCCTCAGATCCACATCCTGAATCTTAGCTCCTGGCAGACAGCTCATCCTGTGCTCCGGATCAGCTCTGGTGACAGGCCTGTGTGTTCTTCTTAGTAGGGGAGTCCCCAGT
Organism: Caretta caretta; assembly: GCF_965140235.1. Taxonomy (NCBI): domain Eukaryota; kingdom Metazoa; phylum Chordata; order Testudines; family Cheloniidae; genus Caretta; species Caretta caretta. The sequence goes on from NC_134225.1 coordinate 11,539,019, forward strand.
CATGTTGACCTGCCTCCTCGTGGTGGTGGTGTGATTCTCAGGCCTAGCTCTTGAGCAGCTTTCTCCCCAAGAGGACAGAGCTCCTGCATCACCACAACTTGCCCCCACCCCGGCCTGCCCTTGCCTGGACAGCAGCACCCACAGCGTGGCCAGCTGAGGCATGGGGATGGGCTGTTCCCATCCCTCCCTGCAGGAAGTATCTGCACTTAATATTGTTCAGGGTGCCCTCGGGCAGCTTGGCCAGCTCTATGTCTCTCTCGGCATGGAGAGTGGTGTCTCGGGGCTGCCGGGTCAGGGCTTCCACCTAGAGAAGAACACACAGGCCACAGTAGAGACCAGGTAGGGGAGTCCTTTGCCCTCCCAGCCAAGGGCTGCCTGGCATCCGAGAGAGAGGCACCTGGAGAGGTACAGAACCCAGGCATCCTGGCTCTCTGTTTTAACCCACAAGCCCTCCCCGAGCTTGGAAGAGAACCCAGGAGTCCTGATGCCCAGTCCCACCCTCCTCACTCTAGCCAGGAGACTTATTGAAACATCCCTGAGGGTGAGATTTTATCTGTATTCAGTTGTATTACTGTATTAGAGATAGATTTGCGTGTTTTATTTTATTTTACTTGGTAATTCACTTTGTTCTGTCTGCTACGACTTGGAACCACTTAAATCCTACTTTCTGTATTTAATAAAATCACTTTTTACTTATTAATTAACCTGGAGTATGTATTAGTACGTGGGGGGGCAAACAGCTGTGCGTATCTCTCTATCCGTGTTATAGAGGGCGGACAATTTATGAGTTTACCTTGTATAAGCTTTATACAGGGTAAAATGGATTTATTTGGGGTTTGGACCCCGTTGAGAGTTGAGCATCTGAGTGTTAACGACAGGAACACTTCCTAACCTGTTTTCAATTGAGCCTACAGCGGTTAGGGGACGTGGTTCAGACCTGGGTCTGGGTTTGCAGCAGGCTAGTGGGTCTGGCTCCAACCGGGTAGGGCACTGAAGTCCCAAGCTGCCAGGGCAGGAAATCAGGGGCAGAAGTAGTCTTGGCACATCAGTTGGCAACCCCAAGGGGGTTTCTGTGATCCAACCCGTCACATTGACTCAGCCTAATTTCCTGCAGACAGGCAAGGCTGGCACCCAAGGACCACGTTTTGGGCCTACCCTGTGTAACTGTGTGGTCCTTGGGACCCATCACACTGAAGGGGTCACTCCCAAGGGACTGGTTCCAGGGGGGGAGGCATAGGCTAGACCCTGTAGCTCTGTGACAGGGAGGATGACTCACCAGAGAGAAGCGGGGAAGCCTTGGTATTTAACCTCCTGCAGCTGTGTGGGCACGTGTGTGCGCCGGGGCTGCACCAGCACCAGTGTCCAACCTCGCGGAGTCCACCCCGGAGCCAGGAATAGAGCATGGGGAGCTGCATCCCGCGGCCAAAGGCCAGGCAGGACCGGGAGCCTGCGGCCAAAGGTGGGGCTGGCAGAGGAGGGTGGGCGGGGGGCGGGGGACGGGCAGGAGCTGGTTCTGAGCTGGGAAGTGGCCCTGCATGGCACTGAAGAAGGCACAGTGAGTGACTGGGAGGCTGTGCTGCAGCCCACAGGGCGTATGGCATGATACCCCCACGTGTCACCTCTGCTGCCAAGGTTCCTCCAGGGCAGGCCACGGAGCCGCACCGCCCCCTGAGGCCGAACTGCTGCGGTGCCGGCAGCACTCCGGCTTCACCCCCTGAGCTCTGCTCAGCGAGTCCAACGGAGAGATTCCTGGCAGAGTCCACTCCGTAGGGACCAATGCACCAGAGACACTCACCCAGGCGGGTTGATTCGGCAGCTGGAACCCAGCACGGGAAGTGCTCGCTTCACCATAAGCCTTAAAGCACAGGCAGTTCCCGCCAGCCCAGAGCAACGCCATGCCAGCTGTCTCTGACTCCCTTCCTTGGGCCAAGCAGTGAGAGCTCCCAGCCTCTTCCAGAAGCGCACTCTTTTCCCCCCACCTCCCACCACCCAGTCCTTTGGTCTCGAGCCAGGGTCTCTGCTCAGCTTCCCTGCTCAGAGGTGGTGGGGCACTGGTTGCCAGTTATCCATGTCCTGGCGACCGGGGTTTTCCACTGATACGGGTCGGCCTCAGCCAGTCCTGTCTAATGACCACTTCAGCCCCTTCAGACAGCGAGGACACACACACACCCCTCCCCCTCCCCCTCATGTCTCTCAGTCTGCCCTGAGAGCAAACAATCCTTTTCCCCCACTGGGTAGCCATGCAAAATATAGGGGAAACCGAGGCAACGGGACTCCAAAATATTACCAAAAATTCCCATTTTGTCACACCTGCCCCTGTGGTGTAGGATCCCAAAGAGACAACAGAGCCCCAAGGACTGGGCTGTTCACAGTTAAGCCGAGGCAGGCTGGGTGTGGGCATGCAGCCTGGCTGGAGACCAAGGGAACAGATGGCTGCAGGGTGCTTCTGGGAGCAGAGACTCCAAATAGGAGACCACGAGGATAGAGCTCAAAGGATCAGGACGTGGCACAGCCCTGGCTCCCACCACGACAAACTGTCCCATGCTCACCTGTCTCATGCTAACCTAAGGGTCCCCAACACCCTATTGCAGGGGATTAGTAACTACCCCCGCTCTGGAAAGGCCGCACAGTGTCACTGCAGGTGCTAGCTTATGCAGCAATCCCTGACAGGGAAATGTCCCCAAACATGAGCTCACTGTGGGCAGCAGGGGCCGCTGGAGCCCAGAGGCCCAGGCTCAGAGGTGCTGAGGCTGTGTGGCTTGCCCTGCGGAGACAATGTGACCCCTGGGATCTGATGCATTACAGGGCTCACCCCAGGATGCTCTGCAAAGGCCGCAGCTCAGACCCCAGACCCTGTGAATCAGGAACAACCGGTCCCAGCACATAGAGCAGCACCACAAGCCAAGCACCTGACCTGACCAGGCTGCGACCGCATGGGCCACATCACAGGGAGGGAGGCTGCACTGCAGGGTGCCCGGGCTGTACAGTAGCTGGGTTGGCTGCTCCATCAGCGAGGCTGCCCCTGGCCAGGTCTTGGGAGAGGAGGGAGAACCCCCCACAGCCTGCCCTTCGGCTAGTGACTACTCCCGCCTGCCACACACCCCACCCCTGCTGGCAGAGGGACCAATGTGAGCGGGGCAAGGCAGCCACACACAGCACTAGAGGAACTGGAAGCCAGCAGGCTCCCCACAGCTCAAACCAGGGGGAAATTCTTTCCCAGCCCCTCCAGCAGTCCAAGAACAGTGTCTGACGCCATCAGCCCCTCCACCCACCTCCTGGGCAAGTACCAGAGCCTCCCATCCCACCAGGAGCTGTGCTGCCTTGGGCCCGGGACCGTGGGCTATGCCAGCGGGCCAGCACTTCCACTGCCCACGGGAGGGACCACGACACTGCTCCATATCCCCCAGGAACACAATCCCTCCAGGAGACACCACACCTGGCCCCACCTGCCAGGCATAACCCCCCAGCCGCCCCTCCTCACCATGCTGGTCTGGAGCTGATTTTCCACAAAGAGCTTAAGGTTGGGCAGCATGGCTGTGAGCGCTGCATCCTGTGTGGAGAGAGATGCAGACAGCGCCTCAGCGCCAGCAGGCAGGCTGATGCTGCCATCAAAGCCCATGGGCCCAGCCCTATGGCTGCTCCCCTCAACATCTGGGCATAAGGGTTTCTCTATAGCACCTTCCATCCCAACACGCCTTGCTGAGTGTGCAGTGTGTGCAGGGACCACTGGCCCACCACTGAAATGCAGCCACCACTGGAGTGAGGCTGACAGCTGTTCAAGGGGCACGTAACAGTGCAGAAGTAGAAAGGACGTTGAAGTGGAGGGCAAGACTCCAGCAATCCTGGGACACTGTGTCCTGGGCAGGCCCCAGGAGGCCACACCTTCCCAGACACATCCCAGAGGGCCGCTGGGCTCTGGAGAGGCTTCTGCCAAACCCAGGACCACATCTGGGAAGAAGGTTCCCATGGGAGATGGGGGATCCTCGGAGCTGGAGCGTGACCTGGATGCTGGATTGAACATTCCCAAGTCAGAGGGGAGGGGCACCCTGCTGGGGCAAGTGCAGGTCCTGGGGAGGACTCTGACTGGGATTCCAGCCAAGGTGCCCTGCACTAGGGAAGTGTCCCCAGCCCCCAGGAAATGGTGCTGGTGGGGAGGGTCTCTTCAGGTCCTTGTCCAGTCAGTGGACAGCACCAGAAGGGGGAGCTCTCTGAACGTGGGTGGCCCGGGTAGCACGATGGGTTGAGAGGCTGGGAACTCGTTCGCTCCAGCGACTGCCAGGCTGCGGAGGACAAACTGCCAGGGGCCCCAGCAAGGAACTAGACAGCACCTACCTCCTGCTCATCCTGGGGCTCGGACTCACTCTGTCCCATGTCTGCTCCCGGCCCTGGTCCCAGGCCTGTCCCAGAAAGGTGCCCGAGAACAAGCAGAGACCTTTATGCTGTGCCCTTTGGGGGAAGCCAGGGTCCACCATGCCCAGCTCCCATGACCCCCCAGCACCACAGATCTCCTTCCTCACCCTCCCAATAATGTCCCTCCCTCACCGAGGGCCCCATTCCCCCCACCCCCCCTCCCCAAGACAGCACCCTCCCAGCCAGCCTGTTACCTCCTGGCTGGGAGCACAGGTCACTGGGCAACATGGGGCTGGCCCTTCCCTCACTGATCCTTACCCTACTGCCCTTGACGTGAACTGCAGACACACCTGGGGAGCAGCTGGTCCTGTGGGGCTTCCCACCAGTGCTAGTCCCACTGTTTGGGGCAGGAGTGTTGCTACTTGACGTCTGCCAAGGAGAAAGGTCTCAGGCAGAGTCCAGACCCTGCCCACTCACCTCCTGAGCCGGGGTGTCCCTGCCCCATTCCAGGGCAGATGGGCCCTCTGCACCTGCCCTCCAAGTCACCACCTTGTCTATCACCAGACACAGACCGGAGATGCTTTGCCCAAGAACACAGGCACCATGACTCAGACCCCAAGCCCCTGCCAGCCGTGCAGAGTGTGGGGTGTGGAGGAGAGAGTCCCAGTTCGCACTGTGGAAGTGGGCAATTTCCAGCTCAGGACAGGGCTGGGCACTGGGGGTCAGGCCTGTACTGAGACGCAGGGGCTGCCTCCCAGCATGGGCAGACGGGTACACAGGAGTTCGGCTGCTTCCAACAGCAGCACGGCCACGGCAGCCGGTTGACTCCCAGCTGAGTATGTTCCCTGGGGGTGAGCGGGATTGTACTCTGGCGGCCACCCGCACACTGGGGCCACACGGCTATTGTTCACGCGCCAGCTTGTGTAAAACTGTGCCTCTCTCCACCTGGCTAGGGAGCAACCTCCTAGCTGCTGTGCAGATAGACCGGGGTGACCAGCCTGAGACGGAGCCAGAATTTACCAAGGTGCCTTGCCAAAGAGCCACAGTAACACGTCAGCAGCCCCCCGTCAGCCCCCCCCCCACCGCCCCCCGTGTCTCCCAGCCGCCAGCAGCACCGCCGACCAGCGCCGAACTCTCCATCCCTCTGCCTCCCCCCGCCGCCATCCGCTGTTCTGTGGCGTGCCGAAGGCTCGCGGGGGAGGAGGAGCAAGGGCGCGGCAGACTCCGGGGAGCGGGCGGGGGCCTTGGGGGAAGGAGTGGAGTGGGGCTGGGGGCTGGGGCTGGGGCAGAGCCCGGGGTTGAGCAGTGAGCACCCTGTAGCACACTGGAAAGTTGGCGCCAGTAGCTCCAGCCCTGGAGTTGGTGTTGATACAATGAGCCGCATATTAACCTCTGAAGAGCCGCATGTGGCTCTGGAGCCGCAGGGTGGCCGCCCCGAGACAGACCGTAGGCAGGGAGAGGCCAGTTAAGGCCACCCAGGCCGTGTGTTGCCTGGGGCAGATGAGGAAGGATGTCCAAGGGGGTGCCAGCCCCTAGAGAGGAGGGGGTGATAAGACAGACTCACTCATTCCCTCCAAGAGGGACAACCCCCCGCACCCCCCAATCCCTCATTAGTAACGTTCTCCCCCATGCTGTGTTGGCTTCCATCAGAGCAGCACTAGCCAGTGCTGCCCCTGCAACCTCTCCTGCCAGTGCTGCCCTGCCCCAGCACCCCGTGCGGGCGCAGACCCTGGGCTGAAATGGCTCCAGCAGGACATTCTCACTGCACACCAGGACCTCACCAGGAACTCGCTTGCTGCAGCTTGGACACACGGGCAGGGCAGGCAAAGCGGCGATACACAGGGGCAGCTTAACCTTCGCCGGCCAAGGCCGAGCTCTGTGGTCTCAGGGGAAGGGGATGCCAACAGAGCCCTGGCTGGCCAGGGAACACATGGGAGAGGCTGTTGGAGGGCCAGGGCCAGCACCAGTCCCCTAGGGAGGGCCGCTCACCCAGGAGTAACCTGGCTCCAGTGCTGGATGCATGTGCTCAGGCCAGCTACTATTCAGGGTGAGAAAGGAGCTTGGACTCTGGGCCCACTGGGGAAATCCATTTTAGCCCTTCTCCCGTCCCAGGGATTGACACAGCAGAGGCAAGAAAGCATCAGGATAGTGCCCAGCAATGTGTCTGGCAGCCAGGGCTGAGGAGCAGGGGCTCCAGCACTAGCAGACCTGCAGAGCGTAGTGGCTGCATGGGAGGGGGAAGGGTCAGCAGGAACCCGATAAAAGCAGCCCCCAGGTTCAACCAAGAGCTGCAGAGCCAGGACGGAACAGTGGGTGCCTGCAGAGACCCAACCCCCACTCCCTGCCCAGAGGGGCTACAGCCCATGCATCTCCCTTGCCGTCAAACCACCCCACCCCACCCACAGAGTCACTTCCTTTGCCCAACTCAGCAGTCCCAGTCTCAACAAGTTCTACCCCCCACCTTCCCCGCCCCACTACACACCCTCCCTGGGTCTGGGTTCCCAGAACTGGGGAGCATTTCTCCAGGGATTGTACTTAGTTACCCCTTTGCCTCTGGGGCTTCCTCCAGCTTTCCACCCCCTCACCCCACAAGGCACTGCCCGTGGACAGCCCACCCTTACCAGTCATGTGCTGGTAGCTCCTGCTGCAGGCATACCCTTCACCCCACGGCCCCAGGGTCTCAACCAGGAGTTGTGCTCCTTGGGCGAGGTCAGCTGTGGGCAAGGCAGAGAGCAACGCACTCCCAGAGCTGCAGACATGCCAGCATCTCTGCATCCCTCTTGCCATGTCAGGGCTCCCCATCCCCTGCTCCAGTTGGACAATGCCCCTGTGCTGCGGGCCCCGCTCTGGGGGTCCCAACTCAGCTTGCCACCTCTGGCAGCTCCCGGACCCTGCACCTTTGCATCCTGGCCCCATTTCTCCCTCAGGCCTCTCTTCCACTGGCCACCCACTGTCCGGTTCACCCCCACCCTCATTTGTGGTTTGGTCCCAACGGCAGCCCAGGAAATGCCTCAACGATGGACATGCGGTGAGCCCTGCGTGTTCTATCAACCCAGCCCCCTTTCTGGGCAGCACATGGGCAGGGCTAACGCAGGGAGCTGGTGCATGGTACCAACCACAGAGTCTGCTCAATACCCTGCCCCAGTCCTGTGAGACCTGTGGACATGCCATTCCCTTTCAACAATTCCCAGCCTCTCCCCCACAAGCTTCGCCACCAAGGTTACAGGTTCGCTTGGACTCTCATCAGTGAATGTCGCCATGTCAGATGCTACGGAGTGCTGGGTAATGGGAATATCTCCAGAGCACGGATACAGCAACGCGGGTGCTACATTCATTTAGCTCTGCCTGGACTTGGTTTAGGATGAGCGCTCGCAGCCAGCACGTCACCAGCTCCGTCTGCCAAGGCCCCCACCGTCTAAATGAAGCACAATGCTGGTGGGCTCCACCCCAGCCAGCGACAGAGCAAGCACTTCCCACTGCACACAGAATTTGCTGCCTGCAGTTCACCACAGGGAAATCTCGGTGGAGGAGTTGGACTTGCCAAGCCCTGGAAGCTGCAGCAGCTGCTGTGTTACAATCAGCAAGGTTTCCAGCTGGTTTCCCCCAATCAGCCACCTGCCTCCTGCAGGTAGGAGCAGCACAGCGAGCATGAGAAGGGGACTGGGGCTGGCCCCTGTGCCCTTTGAATCAGCCACACAGCACCCACTGAGCTCAGAGGCAGAATCAGGGCCTCGCTGAGCACAAGCAGCACCAAGGGTTCATGGAGAATAGGCCCAACAATGGTTTTTAGCCAAGATGGTCAGGGAGGCAGCCCATGGGTGCCCTAAGCCTCTAACTGCCAGAAGCTGGGAGTGGAGGACGGGATGGATCACGTGGTCATTGCTCTGTTCTGTTAATTTCCTCTGAAGCATCTGGCACCGGCCACTGTCAGAAGGCAGGATACTGGGCTGGATGGACCATTGGGCTGACCCAGCGAGGCCGTTCTTATGTTCTTAAGATACAAAGTCTGACTTTAGAGAACTGGCCTGGCGAGCAGGCCCCTGCTGCCCCAGTGGCAGAGCCCTTGCCCCACCCGCAGAGTTCCTTCTCCACATCTGTCAAGGTTCCTCCCCCACTCTGAACTCTAGGGTACAGATGTGGGGACCTGCATGAAAAACCTCCTAAGCTTATCTTTACCAGCTTAGGTCAAAACTTCCCCAAGGTACAAAATATTCCACCCGTTGTCCTTGGACCGGCCGCTACCACCACCAAACTAATACTGGTTACTGGGGAAGAGCTGTTTGGACGCGTCCTTCCCCCCAAAATACTTCCCAAAACCTTGCACCCCACTTCCTGGACAAGGTTTGGGAAAAAGCCTCACCAATTTGCCTAGGTGACTACAGACCCAGACCCTTGGATCTTAAGAACAATGAACAATCCTCCCAACACTTGCACCCCCCCTTTCCTGGGAAATGTTGGAATAAAAGCCTCACCAATTTGCATAGGTGACCACAGACCCAAACCCTTGGATCTGAGAACAATAAAAAAGCATTCAGTTTTCTTACAAGACGACTTTTAATAAAAATAGAAGTAAATAAAAATAAAGAAATCCCCCCTGTAAAATCAGGATGGTAGATATCTTACAGGGTAATTAGATTCAAAAACATAGAGAACCCCTCTAGGCAAAACCTTAAGTTACAAAAAAGATACACAGACAGAAATAGTTATTCTATTCAGCACAATGCTTTTCTCAGCCATTTAAAGAAATCATAATCTATCACGTACCTAGCTAGATTACTTACTAAAAGTTCTAAGACTCCATTCCTGGTCTATCCCCGGTAAAGACCAGCATATAGACAGACACAGACCCTTTGTTTCTCTCCCTCCTCCCAGCTTTTGAAAGTATCTTGTCTCCTCATTGGTCATTTTGGTCAGGTGCCAGCGAGGTTACCTTTAGCTTCTTAACCCTTTACAGGTGAGAGGAGCTTTCCCCTGGCCAGGAGGGATTTCAAAGGGGTTTACCCTTCCCTTTATATTTATGACAACATCACAGCGTAGAGACCCACCTTGTGGGACGCAAACAGCTGCACCGATTTGACTCAAACATTAAAAGAAAACCACTCACCACCTTCAGGCGAACACCAGGTGGCAAAGTTCCCGGCCCAAGGTGGCAGCATGAAGCAGAGTTCAAATCAGACGCCTGGTGTTACCGTAACACCGGCATGGCAGTCGGTGGCAGGTTACCAAAGCTCAGGCTCCAGGCCCAGCCCTGCCCTCACCCTGTAGCCCCCTTATCGGCTAGGAAGAGGCTACAGATAACGAGGGTGAGGGATCAATGAACAGCAGCTGCCCTCTATCCCGCACAGGCTCACAGACGAGCCCGTGATGCTATTAACAGCCACCCAAGGGACAAAGGGTGTTGGATCAATGGGATCAATGGGCCCCAGATTCCTGCCAGGGCAGCCATCTCCTCTCACCCCAAAGCTCTGGCACAGAAGGAAAGGCTGCCTGGGAGAACCCCTTGGCAGGGAGCTTTGCTCAGGACGCAAGGGTCCCTCTGCCGGCTCTTGTGCAGGGTGCCCACTGAGGCATGGGGCAGAAGCAGTCAGGTTAATCCAGCTCTTAATTGCCTTTGAACTGCAGCAACAGCCTCTGAAGACTGATCAGCAAGCGCAGCCACGCCCTGATAACAGGGCTGGATGGACAGATGCTGTGTGGAAAGGTCAAGCAAAGTCCCCGTGGCCTTCCCCACCCCACCAGCCCAGCCTCCCTGCCCGGCATCTGCCAATCCTAGCCTAGCCTTTGCCCCTCCTAGCCCACCACCCATGCCCCCCATGTCCCTTCCCACCCAGCACCTGCTTCCCCCAACCCAGCCTCCAACCAACACCCCTTCAATTTCCCACCCAGTGCCAGCCACCCTCCTTCCAGCACCTGCTGCTGCCACCTCCCCACACCTTCCCCACAAGCCTTCCCTGCCACCCTCAGCCAGCCTTCCCTCCCCCCACCCAGTCAGTCTTCCCCACTTGCCACCTCACTCTCTCCAGCCTGCCCTGCCCCACCCAGCATCCCACCCCACAACCCACCCTTTCCCACCCAGTGGCTCAGCTAAGCCTTGCAGCTCCCCTCATTAACAGTGTCAGCTACTTCAGAGGAGATCTCTGTGCTGGTTGTTACTAGCGTACTTTGGAGCTCATAGGCACATAGAGCCCACCATCTATGCAGCGTCACCAGCTTCAGAGCTCAGAAGTGAGGCCCCCAAAATCATGGGATTACAAAACTGATCAGTTTGGGTTCTTTATTTATCCCTCCATGGAGCTGCTGGACTGTGCTCCCCAGCCATGAGCGCTAGACACTGACTTCATTGGCTAAGCAAAAACTGGAATTCTCACAAATTCACATGATTCCAGGAGCTGGGACTTTAAGAAAGCCACCAGTTGTCCTGAGAGTCAGTGACCTTGGCTATGCTCAGGGGAGGCTCAGCTCTGTTCCCAGGTACCCAGCTGTGTCCTGCTTGGGAGCACTCTGTCACAAGTGTGATATTGGTGAGAAAGGAGCACACAAGGGGCATGGCCCATGCCTGAGAGACAGTTGGACACATTTCCATGTGCAGCATCAGGTTTAAAACCTACCAGAGCGTAATAAAGTGGGAATTTTCTGTAATATTTTTAATTAATCCTTTGCATGCCTCAGTTTCCCTCTGTACTACACACTGTTACCCAATGGGTCCAGAAGGGTTAAAATGCTCATGGGGCAAAGCAGGAGACATGAGGTTCCTGGACTTTCAGAAAGTCTTTGACAAGGAGCCTTTGGTGAGGGTTCTAAGCAAAGTAAGCAGTCATGGGGTAAAAGGGAAAGTCCTCTCATGGATCAGTAACTTAAAAATCAGGAAACAAAGGATAGGAATAAATGGTCAATATTCAGAATGGAGAGAGGTAAATAGCAGTGTCCCCCAGGGATCTGTACTGGGACTAGTGATGTTCAACATATTCATAAATGATCTGGAAAAGTGGGTAAATGGTGATGTGGCAAAATGTGCAAATGATAGAAACTTACTCAAGACAGATAAGTCCAAAGCAGACCGTGAAGAATTACAAAGGAATCTCAGACAACTGGGTGATTGGGCAACAAAATGGCAGATGAAATTCCATGTTGGTAAGAGCAAAGTAATGCTTATTGGAAAACATAGTCCCAACAATACATATAAAATGCGGGGGGTTTATCGTATCAATGATGAGCTGTTACTACTCAAGAAAGATCCTGGGGTCACTGTGGATAGTTCTCTGAAAGCATCTGCTCAGTGTGCAGCAGCAGTCAAAAAAGCGAACAGAATGTTAGCAACCATGAGGAAAGGGATAGATAATGAGACAGAAGATGCCATAGTGTCTCTATATCAATCCATGGTATGACCACAAGTTGCATACTATGTGCAGATGATTGACCCATCTCAAAGAAGATATATTAGAGTTGGAAAGGGTACCGAGAAGGGCAAGAAAAATGATGAAGGGGGTAGAACAGCTTCCCATAGGAGGGGAGATTAAAAAGACTGGGACTTTTCAGCTTGGAAAAATAGACAATGACAGGAGGTCTATAAAATCACGAGTGGTGTGAAAAGAATGAAGAAGGAAATGTTTGTTCTCTCTTCACATATCATAAGAACCAGGGGTCACCCAGTGAAATTAATAGGCAGCGGGTTAAAACTACGATAAGGAAGTACTTCTTCACACAATGTGCAGACAAGCTGTTGAACTCATTGGAAGGGGATGTTGTGAAGGCCAAAAATACAGCTGGGTTCAAAAGGAATGAGAGAAGTTCCTGGAGGACAGGTCCATCAATGACTATTAGCCAAGATGGTCAGGGATGCAACCTCATGCTCTGGGTGTCCCTAAACCACTGAATGCCAGAACCTGGGACTGGATGATGGGGATGGATCACTCGAAATTGCCTTCTTCTGGTCATTCTCTCTGAAGCGTCTGGCACTGGCCACTGTTGTAGGGGCATTGGCACCATTTTTATAGTGGAGGTGCTCAAAGCCACTGAACAAAACTAAATGCACTATATGAGGGAAACCACTTCAAGCCAAAGGGTTCTGCCACAGCCCCAGCACTCCTGGTTCCAGCACCTCGGCACTGCTGGAAGACAGGATACGGGCTGGATGGACCTTTGGTCTGACCCTGTATGGCCGTTCTTAAGAGGTGTTGGGTCACGCTGTCTGCAGTTGAAGGAATGGGTCATTAAGGACTGGTTGAAACTGACCCATGTCAGTGGAGGATCTGAAAAGACAAGGGGAGGCCCAAAAGTCAGGGCAGTCACACCTAGCAACTGAGGAGGAGATGTCCCCCACCTCTCTGCAGGGAAGCAGAGCACAGGTCCCCCAGCCAGCAGTTTTATAGCCCCTCAGCCCAAGTCAGCTGACCCAGGCCAGCTGTGAGTTTCACTGCAGTGTCGACATACCCCCCCGTACACCCGCCCCCCACCCACCCACTCTCCCCGCCTGCTCCCAGAGCTCAGTGCAGAGTCTGAGAAGTGCAGCACACCCAGCCTCCTGAACCTGCCCCTGCTGCTGTCTAGGGCCACAGGAACTGCCAGGTGGGATCAAAGCCAGGGTCCCTCTTGCCCAGCAGCTGGTGCGAGCCCCACACTGATGGCATCTCTTCAATCATGGCCTGGCCTGGAGCTGCAGGGTCCAGCTCTTTGTTCACATTAGGGGCTGTGTCCACACACAACACATTAGCTGAGAAGGGCAATGTGAAAAAGAGACTCCAAGTGGGGAGCAGCGACCTGTGAGGAGAACTGCTCAGGGAGTGACCTCACCCCTGCACAGGATGGCAATGCCTGGTGGGAGGCAGTGAGGTGTCAACTTGCTCCTGTGCACAAGGTTTGTGCCTTTGGCTGCAAGCTAGATGCAAAGGAGGATGCTCCAGAGGGCCAACAGCCTTAGTGAGAGCTGGTGCCGGGCAAAGGAGGGAACTCAACACCCCAGTGAAGCAGCCCCCACGCTGGGCAGATCAGCCACAAGACAACTGTGAGATGGACACTGACTGCACCCCCAGAGGGGCTGACAGCATTGCATGTCGCTGTTCAGACAGAAGGGGGAGTTGGCCACAGACAGGCTTCTGAAGGCAGGAGATCTGCCACCCTCCTTAGCTGGAGTTGGGGGCCCAGGCTGGCATTCCCAGAAGCACTGGTATCCGGCTTGGCATTCATTCTGCCATTTTCTCTTTTCAATTCCTTGCCAAGTACACTTTGCCCTGGTGACTGGCCCCAGCAGAACAGGCACTGCCGGATGCTCCCCACCAGGAACCAGCATCTGCCCTTCCAGCAGCAGCAGGAGCAGGCAATGCAGCTGCAGCAGGGTGTAAAGGCCAGGCTCCTGCTGAGAGCTGCGCAGGGCGTCTGGCATGGGAAGTGCCAGGCATGTCTCTCCCACAGCAAAGGAGGCAGCGTGTCCACACCAGCTGTGAGCAGCAGCCCAAATACCCAGGCTCTGCTCTCGCCTGGCCGTCAGTGCGTCCGCATTGCTGCCCACACAGGGGGCCTGGCACAGCCCAGCTGGGCTCCTCACACACAGCCGTCCCTAGGTTAGCTCCGCGGGCTGCACGAGTGCCCATTCCCGAGCACGTTTCCTGGCCCTGGACCCACAGCAGAGCTCGGCAGCAGCACTCTCGTGACGCTGGCATTCAGGCAGCTCGCCGGTATGGTGGGCACCTGTTATTAATACTCGGCCTTTCATCAGAGACGCCACGCCCACCGCAAACCCGCTACTGGGTGCAGCTCTGCCAGACCTGGCCCAAAGCAACACGCTCAAGGGGGAGAGTTAGCAGTGGACACAGGGGAGCAGCCTCTCGACTCTCACCTCTCAGGCTCTGGCCTTCAATCCCCTTCTGCCCCACCATTACTCAGAATAACAGCTGCACCTCCGAGGCTCAGGGAATCCTGGCCTTTCATGCACATTGCCCCTACAAAGGCAGATGAACAGCCCGGCCTTCATTGGAACCATGTAGGTCAAACCAGATAAGACACCGGGGGTTGTGGAGCACTATCTCCCCTGGTGGGCAGGGGACCAGAACTCCAGGTTTTCATGCTCAGCTCTGCCACCAACTCCCTCTGTGACTTTGGGAGAGTCATTTGGCCTCTCTGTGCCTCCGTTTCACAATCTACAAAACACGCCTAATACAAATCCAGGGAAGCGTGCTTTAAGGGTCAGCTCCCAGGCAGGAGAGGGGAGAGCCACATTGAGAAGGCCAGAGGTTGTCGTTCGCTGCACCAGAATCACTGGGCATAGCAGGGGCTTGGCGCTCTCCTAGGCCTACAGGACTCAGACCGGGGGTCATGCTGGCGTGTCTGAGAGCTGACGATGATCAGGAGCCACATGGTGCAGAGAAGCACAGAGATCTCATGGACCAGTTTCCAACTGGCCAGGCCGCTCCTTCACTCTCAGAGCCACTAGCCAGGCCCACTGTGTCATGAAGGGAGGGGAGGGCAAACTTTTTGGCCTGAGGGCCACATGGGGTTGTAAAATGGTATGGAGGGCCGGGTAGGGAAGGCTGTGCCTCCCCAAATAGCATGGCCCCCTCCCCTATCCACCCCCTCCTACTTCCTGCCCCCTGACTGCCCTCCTCAGAATCCCCAACCCGTCCAACACCCCCTGCTCCTTGTCCCCTGACCGCCCGTCCGGAGACCCCCCCAACCCTAACTGCCCCCAGGTCTCCACCCCCCCATCTAAGCCCCCCTGCTCCTTGTCTCCTGACTGCCCCCTCTAGTGACCCCCCCACCATAACTGCCCCTGGGACCCAACCCCCCACCCAACCCCCCCTGCTCCCTGTCCCCTGTCCACACCCCCACCCCGACAGGCCACCCGGGACTCCCACGCCTCTCCAACCACTCCCTGTCTCCTGACTGCCCCGACCCCTATCCACACCCCAGCCCCAACCGCCCCCCGAAACTACCCCTCACCTGACCGCCCTCCCCCCGAGTCTCCACCCCATCCAACGCCCCCTGCTCCCTGACACTCCCCGCGAACCCCCTGCCCCTTATCCAATCCTACCCCCCGCTCGCTGAAGCCGGTCCCGCCGCTGCAACGCTCCCTGGCAGGAGCAGCGGAACGGAGAGTGAGCAGCGTGGCTGGGGGGAGGGGAGGCAGCGGGGGAGGGGTCGGGGATTGGACAGGACGGTCCTGCGGACCCGACGTGGGCCGTAGTTTGCCCACGTCCTGTCCGGTCTGCCTGAGCTCCCAGCCGGGGAGCGAACCCCGGCCCCTCCCCCGCAGCCAAGTTGCTCGCACTCTGCCCGCTGCTCCTGCGCGGAGCGTTGCAGCGGCGGAACCGGCTCCAGCGAGCAGGGGCAGGATTGGATAAGGGGCAGGGGGTCACGGGGGGAGTCAGGGAACAGGGGGCATTGGATGGGGCGGAGATGGGCGGTCTGGGCAGGGGCCGGGGCTTGCCTCCTTGGCCGGGAGCTCAGGCGGGCCGGACAGGCCGGTCCCGTGGGCCCTAGTTTGCGCATGTTGGTTGCAGGCCGGGACTCAGAAGTGAGGGTTCCGGGTGCGGGGGGAATGGAACTGTGCAGTGAGTCCAGATGAAGGTGGTTGGGGGAAATAGTTTTACTTTGTTTAATGACACATCCACTCCCAGTCTTTATTCAAGCCTAAGTTAATTGTATCCAGTTTGCAAATTAATTCCAATTCAGCAGTCTCTCGTTGGAGTCTGTTTTTGAAGTTTTTTTGTTGAAGAATTACCACTTTTAGGTCTGTAATCGAGTGACCAAAGAGATTGAAGTGTTCTCCAACTGGTTTTTGAATGTTATAGTTCTTGACATCTGATTTGTATCCATTTATTCTTTTACATAGAGACTGTCCAGTTTGGCCAATGTACATGGCAGAGGGCATTGCTGGCACATGATGGCATATATCACATTGGTAGATGTGCAGGTGAATGAGCCTTTGATAGTGTGGCTGATGTGATTAGGCCCTATGATGGTGTCCACTGAATAGATATGTGGACGCAGTTGGCAACGGGCTTTGTTGCAAGGTTAGGTTCCTGGGTTAGTGTTTTTGTTATGTGCCGTGTGGTTGCTGGTGAGTATTTGCTTCAGACTGGCGGGCTCTCTGTAAGCAAGGACGGGCCTGTCACTCAAGATCTGTGAGAATGATGGGTCGTCCTTCAGGATAGGTTGTGGATCTTTGATGATGCGTTAGAGAGGTTTTAGTTGGGAGCTGAAGGTGATGGCTAGTGGCCTTTTGTTATTTTCTTTGCTGGGCCTGTCCTGTAGTAGGTAACTTCTGGGTACTCTTCTGGCTCTGTCAATCTGTTTTTTCACTTCAGCAGGTGGGTATTGTAGTTGTAAGAATGCTTGATAGAGATCTTGTAGGTGTTTGTCTCTGTCTGAGGGGTTAGAGCAAATACGGTTGTATCATAGAGCTTGGCTGTAGACAATGGATCGTGTGGTATGCTCTGGATGAAAGCTGGAGGCATGTAGCTAAGCATAGCAGTCAGTAGGTTTCCAGTATAGGGTGGTGTTTATGTGACCATCGCCATAGCACCATAGTGTCCAGCAAGTGGATCTCTTGTGTGGACTGGTCCAGGCTGAGGTTGATGGTGGGGTGGAAATTGTTGAAATCATGGTGGAGTTCCTCAAGGGCTTCTTTTCCTTGGGTCCAGATGATGAAGATGTCATCAATGTAGCGCAAGTAGAGTAGGGGCATTAGGGGACGAGAGCTGAGGAAGTGTTGTTCTAAGTCAGCCATAAAAATGTTGGCATACTGTGGGGCCATGCAGGTACCCATAGCAGTGCCGCTGATTTGAAGGTATACATTGTCCCCAAATGTGAAATAGTAGTGGGTGAGGACAAAGTCACAAAGTTCAGCCACCAGATTTGCCGTGACATTATCGGGGATACTGTTCCTGATGGCTTGTAGTCCATCTTTGTGTGGAATGTTGGTGTAGAGGGCTTCTACATCCATCGTGGCCAGGATGGTGTTTTCAGGAAGATCACCGATGGGTTGTAGTTTCCTCAGGAAGTCAGTGGTGTCTCTAAGATAGCTGGGAGTGCTGGTAGCGTAGGGCCTGAGGAGGGAGTCTACATAGCCAGACAATCCTGCTGTCAGGGTGCCAATGCCTGAGATGATGGGGCATCCAGGATTTCCAGGTTTATGGATCTTGGGTAGCAGATAGAATACCCCAGGTCGGAATTCCAGGGGTGTGTCTGTGCAGATTTGTTCTTGTGCTTTTTCAGGGAGTTTCTTGAGCAGATGGTGTACTTTCTTTTGGTAACCCTGAGTGTAATTATCACTACAAAAGGTTCCCCACCACCACCCTCCTGCTGGTAATAGCTCACCCTACCTGATCACTCTTATTATAGTGTATATGGTAACACACATTGTTTCATGTTCTCTGTGTATATAAAATCTCCCCACTGTATTTTGCACTACATGCATCCAATGAAGTGAGCTGTAGCTCACGAAAGCTTATGCTCAAACAAATTTGTTAGTCTCTAAGGTGCCACAAGTACTCCTTTTCTTTTAACCAGAGTTTGGTTCAAATGATTCCTTTCCTACTCAGTGGAGTCCAAGGGCTCTGCTATGGTGGGAACGCCAAATCCCACACCCTTTACTTCACTACTGGTGGAGGAGAAGGGCTTCCTGCTCAGTTACTCAACCCTAGTGTTATTATACCATCCCCTCCATAAACTTATCAAGTTCAGACTTGAAGCCAGTTAGGTTTTTTTGTCCTCACTGCCTTGGAAGGCAGTTCCAGAGCTTCACTCGTCTGATAGTTAGAAATCTTCATCTAATTTCTAGCCTAAACTTATTTTAATGACCAGGTTATATCCATTTGTTCTTGTGTCAACATTGGTGCTAAAATGAAATAACTCCTCTCCCTTTGTATTTATCCCTCTGATGTATCTATAGAAACCAATCACAACTCCCCTCGGTCTTCTTTTGGTTAGGCTAAACAAGCTAAGCTCTTTGAGTCTCCTCTCATAAGGCAGGTTTTCTATTCCTTGGATCATTCTAGTAGCCCTTTTCTGCATCTGTTCCAGTTTGAATTCATCTTTCTTAAAGATGGGAAATCAAAATTGCACCCAGTGTTCCCAGTGAGGTCTCACCAGTATCTTGTATAATTGTATTAACACTTCCATATCTCTACTGGAAATACCTCACCTGTTGCATCCTAGGACTGCATTAGCCTTTTTCATAAGCATATCACATTAGCAGCTCATAGTCATCCTGTCAACAATCAGTACACCTCAGTCTTTCTCCTCCTCTGTTCCTTTCAAGTGATATCCTCCCAGTTTATAACAAAAATTCTTGTTGTTAGTCCCTAAGTTCATGACTTTGCACTTTGCACTATTAAATTGCATCCATGTCTATGACTTCAGTTTTCAAAGTCAGCCCGATCTTCTTGTATGATATTCCTGATCTCCTCTGGATTGGAAATACCTCCCAACTTTGTGCCATCCACACATTTTTTGAGCATGCTCCTATTTTCTGTGCCAAGGTCATGAATGGCAGTGTTAAATAAGATTGGCCCGAAGACTGATCCCTGAGGAACTCCACTAGTAACCTCTTTCCAGCCTGAGAGTTCACTTTTCAGTATGACCGGTTGTAGTCTCCATTTAACCAGTTTTTGACCAGGGTGCTGGGAGGCCACGCTGAAGGTACTCAATTAGGGCAAACTGCAAAGAGTGGGGCAGACAATCCCCAAAGCTTTCTCACCATTAATTCACTTCTTGACAAAACCTAACAGTTTATGAGCATGTTCCACATAAGAAATATTTTTAGACATTTTAAAATGTCTAAATTTTAACCTGTAAGTTTCAGAGGTAACCTTGAAACGTTTTAACACAGTATCTCTATATTTTACATAATTCAAAGCTTCATCCATACCCATTTCACTGAACAATTGCCTGGCTTTCCATCAATCTGGTCAGCAGGACAGGCATATGCTGTACCTCTGGGATATGGTGAATTTCACATAGACATTCAAAGGTAGATAGAAATTTCTCTGTCTTCAGTCTTTACAAATTTCTTTGTAAATGGGACAAATTCTTTCCCAGTTTTTGTTGTCATGAGGGGATGGATTTCCAGGCTATTGGAGCTTTTTCTGCTTTTTCAAGACTTGGAGCTGAAGTCTGGCAGATTGCTGTTGCATCAGGTGAGCCTTTTCCTCAGCAGACAGCCAATCCATATGCCTTAAATGGGCTTCTTTTTCCATATCAGGTATTTTTTTACTTTTCCTATAATCAAAGATCTGTCAGCTTCTGTTCATGCTCTAATTTTTTGCTTGTTTTCTGCCAGTTGCATTCTAATTGCTTTAGCAGGGAGTGGATCTGGGGCAGGTGAAGGAGACCCTGCTCTCTGATTACTGGTCATTAATAGATTTTTCAGTTCTTGCTCTGAGGCCTTTTTCTTAAAAAATGACCTCCTCTGTGAGCACAATTCTTCAAGGCTTTTTCTGTCAAGATCTTCATATGACCGTGGGTGACTCATTGTAACTGATTTTTAACCTTTAAACTCTCCAATATCAAAATTAATTTTTGAGAAGTGTGGGGTTCTGATCCAAAAACCCAATTAACCTGTAGTAATGTGTATCCTAGCTAGACTACGCCACTGTGACTGGGGTCCCAGTGGGGCCACACTAAGTTTACTCAATTAGGCAAACTGTAAAGAACAGGACACACAATCCCCAAAGCTGGTGGATATTCCAATACTTAGATTTACCAAACCAGCACAAAACAGCTTCTACAATACCTTACTGGTTACCCAGAAGCCAAAACACAGTTCCCTTATACTTAGCAACCCAGCCATGGGCTTCCACCCAGACACCCCAGTCAAATATGATGAGGATTACTGAAAATCATATAAGAAAGTTTTACCAATCCCAAAGGATCTGGCACATCACCTCCCAAGTTAATGAATATTTCAGATCTTACCCAAATACAGGCTTACAGCCAATTCTTATTAACTTAACTAAAATTTATTAGAAAAGAGAGAGTATTGGTTAAAAGATCAGTATATTTACAGACATGAGTTCAGTTCTGAGATCAATTTCATAGTAGAGATGGTGAGCTTTGTAGCTGCAAAGAGTTCTTTCAGAATTAGTCCATATATTATAGTCCAACATTCATATCCAGGGTGATCCAGGAGGGGCTGGAGATTTCAATCTTAGTACTCAAGCTTCCCCTGCATAAAGCATCAAGCAGATCTGAGATGAAAGGATCAGGTCCCAAGAGTTTTTTATACAGTTTCTGGGCAGCACAGAGTTCTTGGAAGGACAATAGGTTTTGAAGTAACCTTCTGTTTTCTTTTAGAGAAGCAGCCGTGTTAGTCTGTATCTGCAAAAAGAAAAGGAGTACTTGTGGCACCTTAGAGACTAACAAATTTATTTGAGCAAAAGCTTTTGTGAGCTACAGCTCACTTCATCGGATGCATTCAGTGGATGCATCCGATGAAGTGAGCTGTAGCTCACGAAAGCTTTTGCTCAAATAAATTTGTTAGTTTCTAAGGTGCCACAAGTACTCTCTTCTTCTGTTTTCTATACATCATCAGTAAATACTACATGGATTAACATAAGGTAATTTATCCATTAAGCAGTTTATCATCAACTTAAAGAGACACATAAACATGACATTATTTCACCCAAGGTTTATCTAAACGTTAATATTCCCTTTTGATCTCTGAATCAGTAGCTATAGTAATAGACAGAAACTGTCTGTTTACATGGCTAATATCTAACAAGATATAAGTAAACACACACAATTAGCATGACCTCTAATTCTCTAACAAGACAGGTTTACGTTTCAAAGTTCTAGCCTATCTAACATAGAACAGCCCTAATTATGATTTACATACCTTTTCTAACATGTCTGTAAAGCAGTGGTGAGCAACTTGCGGCCCATCGGGGTAATCCGCTGGTGGGCTGCGAGACAGTTTGTTTACATTGACCGTCCGCAGGCACGGCTGCCCACAGATCCCAGTGGCCGCGGTTTGCCATTCCCGGCCAATGGGAACTGTGGGAAACAGCAGCCTGCACGTCCCGGCAGCCTGCTCTGCTTCGCGCAGCTCCCACTGGCCAAGAACAGAGAACCGCAGCCACTGGAAGCTGCGGGTGGCCGTGCCTACGGACGGTCAATGTAAACAAACTGTCTCGCAGCCCGCCAGAGGATTACCCTGATGGGCCGCAGGTTGCTCACCACTGCTCTAAAGGTTCAATCCAGGTCAATTAGCCTGCAAGCTGCTTAATCAATCCTTTCAGGCCATCTCTTGTTGTCTCCCCTTTAACCAGTTCTTTATCAACCTTTCAATTCTCATATTAATTCCCATCTTCTCCAATTTAACTAATTTCCCATGTGGAACTGTATCAAATGCCTTACTGAAATCCAGGTGGATTAGATCTACTGCATTTCCCTTGTCTAAAAAATCATTTATCTTCTCTAAGAAGGAGATCAGGTTGGTCTGGTATGATCTACCTTTTATAAAACCATGTTGTATTTTATCCCAATTACTGTTTATCTTAACTACTTTCTCTTTCAAAATTTGTTCCAAAATCTACAGTACAATTGAGGTCAAACTAACAGCGCTGTGGTTTCCCGGATCAATTCTTAAAAATAGGAACTGTATCAGCAATTCTGCAGTCATAGGGTACAACCCACGAGTTTACAGATTCATTAAAAATCCTTGATATTGGGTTTGCAGTTTCATGTGCCAGTTCATTTAATATGCTTATGTCAAGGTTCCTTCCCCACTCTGAACTCTAGGGTACAGATGTGAGGACCTGCATGAAAACCTCCTAAGCTTACTTTTACCAGCTTAGGTTAAAACTTCCCCAAGGTACAAACTATTTTACCCTTTGCCCTTGGACTTCCACTGCCACCACCAAACTTTATCTGGGTTCCTGAGAAAACGTTGTTTGGAAACGTCTTTCCCCCCAAAATCCTCCCAACCCTTGCACCCCACTTCCTGGGGAAGGTTTGGTAAAAGTCCTCACCAATTTGCATAGGTGACCACAGACCCAAACCCTTGGATCTTAGAACAATGAAAAAGCATTCAGTTTCCTTACAAGAAGACTTTTAATAGAAGAAAAAAAAGAATCACCTCTGTAAAATCAGGATGGTAAATACCTTACAGGGTAATTAGATTCAAAACATAGAGAATCCCTCTAAGCAAAACCTTAAGTTACAAAAAAAGACACACAGACAAGAATATTCATTCTATTCAGCACAGCTATTTTCTCAGCCATTTAAAGAAATCATAATCTAACACATATCTAGCTAGATTACTTACTAAATTCTGAGACTCCATTCCTGTTCTGTCCCCGGCAAAAGCATCACACAGACAGACACAGACTCTTTGTTTTTCTCCCTCCTCCCAGCTTTTGAAAGTATCTTGTCTCCTCATTGGTCATTTTGGTCAGGTGCCAGCAAGGTTACCTTTAGCTTCTTAACCCTTTACAGGTGAAAGGATTTTTCCTCTGGCCAGGAGGGATTTTAAAGGTGATTACCCTTCCCTTTATATTTATGACAGCTTAGATGGAAATTATCTGCCCCCCCCCCACATTTAGTTTTATTAAGCTGTCTGAGTTT
Source organism: Caretta caretta (assembly GCF_965140235.1). Lineage (NCBI taxonomy): Eukaryota > Metazoa > Chordata > Testudines > Cheloniidae > Caretta > Caretta caretta. Next base: position 11,561,927 of record NC_134225.1, read on the forward strand.
GGCTTCCACCTCGGATATCGTAATTTCTACCTCCATATCCTTGTTGCAATTAGCCACTCTGCCAATACTCCATGACTCTTCATTAGTCTTATTAAAAACGGAGGCAAAGTATTTGTTTGGGTGTTGAGCCATGCCTAGATTATCTTTAATCTCCACCCCATCCTCAGTGCTTAGCTGTAGCACTTTTTCTTCTTTCCTTGTTTTCTTTTTCATGCTATAGACTCTTTTACTATTGGTTTTAATTCCCTTTGCAAGGTTCAACTCTGCTTGACTTTTAGTAGTGCTCACTTTATCCCTGCACTTTCTGACCTCGATGAGGTAGCTTTCCCTGATGATCCATCCCATCTTCCATTCCTTGTGGGCTTCCTGTTTTCTCTTAATCACCTTCTTTGAGATGTTTGGTCTGCAACCCTTACCTGTGAATTTTTTCCCCTTGCCACGGATGCAGGCTTCGGATAGTTTCTGCAACTTTGACTTACAAGTTATTCCAAGTCTCCTCCATGTTCAGATCCTTGAGTTCTTTAGTCCAGTCCACTTCCCTAACTAATTCTCTTAATTTTTTAAAGTTTTCCCTTTTCAAATCAAGGACCCTAGCTGCAGATCTATTTTTGTTTATCCTTCCATTTAGTTTTATACTGAATTAGCTCATGATCACTTGAATCAAGGTTGTCCCCTAAACCAGCTCTTACATCCAGGAAAATCTGGGCCCTACTATAATTAGTAGCAGTTGTCTTCCAATCTATATCTGGGAATCACACAATTCCCAGTCATATTTATTGCATTAAAAACATTAACGAGGTCTCTTCCATATCCAAATAGGATCCTGGGTGTCTGTAACAGACCAAGAACTATCCCCAGGGAACCTCCAGTAGCTTTCTTCCCCAAAGTGGAAGACTGTTTGAGCCATTCCATCACTTCTAATTTCTTTACAGTCTACCTCATCATTAATATACAGTGCTACTGCACCACCTTTTCCTTTCTTTCTTTCTTTCTTTCTTTCTTTCCTCAGCAGCACATACCCTTCAATACCAGCACTCCAGTCATAACTGCTATTCCGCCATGTTTCTGTTACCCTATAATAGCTGGTTTCACTTCCTGCACCAGTGGATCAGGCTCCTTGCACTGATGTACAAACCTCTTAGTTGTTTCCACTTGGCTTTACCCAGATTCCTCACCCGATCTGGGTACAGTCATTTTACTGCCAGTATTGCCTACCTGACACGTTGGTGCCAATACTAATGAAGCTATCTTTCCTCTTCATGTCCATTCTCCTGCCCACTGCTGTTCCTTTCTCCATGGCTGTGTCCTTTCTTTCTTGATTTTCCTCCCGCTCAGTGTTAGAATTACATGAGCATCTCCCCTGAGTTCCTAGTTTAAAGCTCTTTTAATCAGTCGGAGTCCATCCCATAACAACAGTCCTCTGCCCATGAATGCCTCCCAGTGGTCAAACATCTCAAAGCCCCCCTTATATCACCACTGCCTGAGCCATCTGTTCATCATCATAATCTTGTCTCACCTTCAATCTCCTTCTCTAGAGACAGGCTGAATCCCACTGAAGATCACCTGAACCTCCATTTCCTTAAGTGTCTTCCCCAGCCTGGCACAGTCTTCTTTGATAGGTTCCAGTGAGAATCTAGCTGTGTCATTTGTTCCCACATGAAGGACAATCAGATTCTTTCCTACTCCCATTAGGATCCTCTTCACTCCCTGATCTATATCTGGCATCTTAGCTCCTGGCAGATGGCTCACCCTCCTATTCTCCAGATCAGCTCTGGTGACAGGCCTGTCTGTGCTTCTTAGTAAGGAGTCACCAATCACATAGACCCGCCTTGATTGTTGATTGATTGTGATTCTCCAGCCTTCTTTCTGGCTGCAAGTCCTCTTGTCTTTTATTCTCCCTTGCAATCTTCTGTGAGGCATCCTGTATCCTCCTGGGTCTGTGAACTCCGGGTATCTCCACTGGCTCTTCCCCTCTTGTTACAGGTCTAGCTGCTCTTCTATTCTTCCTTGCCCTCCCTCCTTCAGTCACAGCCTGCTGTGCCCCTTCTTAGTTTTCCAACTCAGGAAACATGTTCCTGACTCCTTCACCAGCTTTTCTTTTCATTTGCCTTGTAGTCACCTGCTTCCACTGGTCACTTTCCTCACCGAGCAGTCTCCCATCAGAGTTCTTCAGTCCAGCTTACTTCTGTGAATCTTGACTTTTCCCTTCAGCGTCCTCTCGCTTTCTCTCCATCATCTGCTTAAATCCCCTTCGAAACTCAAACGGAGTTTTCAGCTGCATCTCAAAACCTCAGATCTTCTCTTCCATCAGCTCTATCAGGCGGCACTTCATTACAAACAAAACTCTTTCCAGGTACCCATTACAGGATCATGTTACATGTCAGTTTCCACATCCAGTCATCTTTCCACATCCAGATGAGGCCAGATGAGGCCTCATCTGGAGTACTGTGTCCAGTTTTGGGCCCCACACTTCAAGAAGGATGTGGATAAATTGGAGAGAGTCCAGCGAAGGGCAACAAACATGATTAGGGGTCTGGAACACATGAGTTATGAGGAGAGGCTGAGGGAGCTGGGATTGTTTAGCCTGCAGAAGAGAAGAATGAGGGGGGATTTGATAGCTGCTTTCAACTACCTGAAAGGGGGTTCCAAAGAGGATGGCTCTAGACTGTTCTCAATGGTATCAGATGACAGAACGAGGAGTAATGGTCTCAAGTTGCAGTGGGGGAGGTTTAGATTGGATATTAGGAAAAACTTTTTCACTAAGAGGGTGGTGAAACACTGGAATGCGTTACCTAGGGAGGTGGTAGAATCTCCTTCCTTAGAGGTTTTTAAGGTCAGGCTTGACAAAGCCCTGGCTGGGATGATTTAACTGGGATTTGGTCCTGCTTCGAGCAGGGGGTTGGACTAGATGACCTTCTGGGGTCCCTTCCAACCCTTATATTCTATGATTCTATGATTCTATGATTCTTCATTCTCTCTTCCATTCCTTGGGTTACTACCATTGCTGCCTCTGTATCTGTCATAGCCTTCCTGCCTAAAGTTCTGTCAAGGAAAACAAAACAAACAAACAAACCCCCAAATCCAAACAAACAGCAAAACAAAACCGTAACACTACCACCCAAACACCCACTCAAACTCTCCTGTTTACAGCTCTGTTGGCTAGATCTTGCGCTGCTGCTCCTTGGCTACTTCTTAATTAACAGAGCCCAGATGAAATGTAAAGGATTTTCAGCTATGTACAGATACAGCTTTTTTCTTTCCCCACCCCAGGCAGCTGTTGATCCCAGCTCCCTCTAGCGCAGCTGCTTGACCTCAGTAGTAATCACGGGTAGCAGGGCTAGCAGGTAGTCTAAAAGCAAGCCTGGAACCCACGGTATCTCTTAGGAACTCCTTGGTCAACGTTGGCCTCAGCCAACTCCCCTGTAGCACCGTTTTGTTCTTGATATAGTTTTCAGACCTGTACTTCTACCTTTCACCCATCCCAGAAAGATGTCTGCCCCCTCTTCCTTTCCTTTCTGGGTATAGCTCTCTTGTTCACCGGAAGTGCTGACTAATGGCCCAACCTATTCGGTTTCCATTGGTTTACGTTGGGTTTGCTCTTTTAGTCAGTCTCCAGAAACCTTATTTCTTCAAGAAAAGAAAAGGAGTACTTGTGGCACCTTAGAGACTAACAAATTTATTTGAGCATAAGCTTTCGTGAGCTACAGCTCACTTCATCGGATGCATACTGTGGAAAGTGTAGAAGATCTTTTATACACACAAAGCATGTGTGTATAATATAAATTGGTTAGTCTCTAAGGTGCCACAAGTACTCCTTTTCTTTTTTGAATACAGACTAACACAGCTGTTACTCTGAAACCTATTTCTTCAAGATTTAACCCAGATTAACTTCTCTCATATTGTTTTTGTTGGCCTCTTGTTTCTTTTTCTACTGTATTACCTGAATACTGATTTCAGTTTACTAGAAGGTTTGCCTGCTTCTAAGGCTTAATGTGTGATCTGCAGCACTGGCTTGGGGAACTTAGTTTCATTATTTTCTTGATCGCTTTTGGAAGCTGTTAGTGGCATGGGAGAGTTCGTTACCCTGCTAACAGAGAGAGAGCAGTTATGTAGCATGACTTACAGACCCGTAACATAACTCACAAGATACCCAATATTAAGCTCACTATAGTAAATACAATTCATATTGGACAAATAAGAGAATGACCATCAGAGAACTGAAATTAGCATTGACCCTTGCCTTTGGACCTCCAACTCTGTATGTGTTTATGGCAACTAGAGGCAGGGGTGAATTGATTGCCCTGACTACTCAAACTGCAGTTTCACCTTATTATTTATTATTATTATTATTTATTATTATTATTATTTCACCTGATTTAATTGGGGATTGGTCCTGCTTTGTGCAGGGGGTTGGACTAGATGACCTCCTGAGGTCCCTTCCAACCCTGATATTCTAGATTCTATGTCCAGCTTTCTTTATTTCAGTAACGGGCCCTCCTTTGTTGAGAAGCAATCCACATGTAAACTGGTGGATTAGTTGCTTGAAACTCTGATCTTCTGCATATGAAATTGAGAGCTGAGTTCATGGATTCTGGGAGAAACTGAAGACTTTTATAGTAGCATTTCTGTGCTGAATGAAGTGTGACCAATTCTAAAGAAAATTCAGTGAAAGATGTAATTCCTGGTCTAAGTCTCTTTTGTTACTGTTAACATAGTTTTGCAGATATAGACATTTCAAATTGAGATTTTTTTTAATCTCAAGGTTAGAGTTGAAAAGAATTTAAAAATCCAGTTCTTCTAAACCTGTTTCCTTGTTCTAGTTCTTGATGAAGCTGATAGAATCTTGGACATGGGCTTCGCTGATACTATGAATGCAATTATAGAAAATCTTCCTAAGAAAGGCCAGACATTGCTGTTTTCAGCGACACAAACCAAATCAGTGAAGGATCTTGCACAACTGAGTTTAAAAGATCCGGAATATGTTTGGGTTCATGAAAAAGCAAAATTCAGGTAAGTTGGGAACTACAGGCCAGTCAGCCTCACCTCAGTCCCCGGAAAAATCATGGAGCAGGTCCTCAAAGAATCAATCCTGAAGCACTTGCATGAGAGGAAAGTGATCAGGAACAGCCAGCATGGATTCACCAAGGGAAGGTCATGCCTGACTAATCTAATCGCCTTTTATGATGAGATTACTGGTTCTGTGGATGAAGGGAAAGCAGTGGATGTATTGTTTCTTGACTTTAGCAAAGCTTTTGACACGGTCTCCCACAGTATTCTTGTCAGCAAGTTAAGGAAGTATGGGCTGGATGAATGCACTATAAGGTGGGTAGAAAGCTGGCTAGATTGTCGGGCTCAACGGGTAGTGATCAATGGCTCCATGTCTAGTTGGCAGCCGGTATCAAGTGGAGTGCCCCAAGGGTCGGTCCTGGGGCTGGTTTTGTTCAATATCTTCATAAATGATCTGGAGGATGGTGTGGATTGCACTCTCAGCAAATTTGCGGATGATACTAAACTGGGAGGAGTGGTAGATACGCTGGAGGGGAGGGATAGGATACAGAAAGACCTAGACAAATTGGAGGATTGGGCCAAAAGAAATCTGATGAGGTTCAATAAGGATAAGTGCAGGATCCTGCACTTAGGACGGAAGAACCCAATGCACAGCTACAGACTAGGGACCGAATGGCTAGGCAGCAGTTCTGCGGAAAAGGACCTAGGGGTGACAGTGGACGAGAAGCTGGATATGAGTTAGCAGTGTGCCCTTGTTGCCAAGAAGGCCAATGGCATTTTGGGATGTATAAGTAGGGGCATAGCGAGCAGATCGAGGGACGTGATCGTTCCCCTCTATTCGACATTGGTGAGACCTCATCTGGAGTACTGTGTCCAGTTTTGGGCCCCACACTTCAAGAAGGATGTGGATAAATTGGAGAGAGTCCAGCGAAGGGCAACAAACATGATTAGGGGTCTGGAACACATGAGTTATGAGGAGAGGCTGAGGGAGCTGGGATTGTTTAGCCTGCAGAAGAGAAGAATGAGGGGGGATTTGATAGCTGCTTTCAACTACCTGAAAGGGGGTTCCAAAGAGGATGGCTCTAGACTGTTCTCAATGGTATCAGATGACAGAACGAGGAGTAATGGTCTCAAGTTGCAGTGGGGGAGGTTTAGATTGGATATTAGGAAAAACTTTTTCACTAAGAGGGTGGTGAAACACTGGAATGCGTTACCTAGGGAGGTGGTAGAATCTCCTTCCTTAGAGGTTTTTAAGGTCAGGCTTGACAAAGCCCTGGCTGGGATGATTTAACTGGGAATTGGTCCTGCTTCGAGCAGGGGGTTGGACTAGATGACCTTCTGGGGTCCCTTCCAACCCTGATATTCTATGATTCTATGATTCTATGATTCTAAGTTGTGGTGGTTTGTCTTAGTGCTTGCACTGGAGAAAGCAAGTGATTATAGCTGCACTTTTCTCAGCTTCTTTCCAAGCACCTCTGGAAAGTGGGATGTTGACATATTTCCATGTTAAACCCCTCCTGCTCCACTCAAACACTGGTTCCTGATGTTTTATTTTGAAAGCAAGCAGCTGAAGTCTATTTCGTTGTCAGTCCTGGTTCACTTATAATTTTCACCAAGGTGCCTTAGCTTGATCTGACTTTTTAGCTATAACTAGATGCAAAAAGTTTCATGTTGTCTTCAGTGGCATTTATATTCAGGAGGATGGGGGGAAGCTGGGCAAACCCAAGTGGAGAGAATAGTATTTAATACAATAAAATCTTGCACTTCTGTAGGCTGTTTTCTCCGAGGATTTCAAATGACTTTACAAACATGAACGTTCAATGGAGTGTTAGAAATTCAGAATTCCTGTTTCATGGGAAATTATGACATTTCAGAATTTGGTTTTGTTCTCAATTGGAATGAAAACAAATATTTTCAAATTTTCCTTGAAATGGAAATTCTAAAACAATTAGATTAAAAAAAAATTCAAAATATTCATTTTGAAATTTATTTTTTCCTTTTTATATTTTTATTTTATGTTTGCAAAAACATTAAGGGCAGCTGGTACTCAGTACAGATTGGAACATCTTGTTTTCTAGATTAGTCTCTCGTCTGTGTTGTTATGAAACAGTTTGACGTCTGGATCTAGACAATAAGATAAGCACTTGCTATACAAATTAGCTGTTTTTCAATATCCTAGAAAAATGATTCCAGACTAACACAAGGTTATTGAAAACAGCTGCTCTTAGAATTAGTACTCTGAATGTTGCTTATTTTTATGTTGATAATGTTAGCGCCAAACTGTTATATTAGAACAAAAATAGGAGACTCTTTTGTCTAGAAAATAAGATAAAATGTTTCATTTTCTATGTAGCAGCTGCCCTTAATGTTTAAATAAATAAATAAAATAGACTTTTGACTATTTTGTCATAATGACCTATCGATAATAGCAGTATTGCATCCTCTGACAAGACTTGACATAGGACATAGGCAGTATTACCACTACCATCATGAAATGTAAAAAATATAAATGAAATAACCTGTCAAATTAATTTTGAAACTAGAGCTTTGTTCTGAAATGAAATTTTGAAAATTTCCAAGAAAAACTTTTCACGTTCACAGCAAAATTAATATAAAGTTTTGAAAAAAATCTGGTTTAGTTGAAATGGCATTTTCCTATGGGTAACTGTTCCAAAAAAAAAAATTCTGACCAGCTTGAATGATTAAATCCATCAGCTCCCATGTTAGGTATAAAAATACTTGCCTACTTAACGTACAGATGGAGGGGAGAACAAAGAGCTCTGAAGTAATGACTTGCCTAAGATCACACATTGGCAGAGCGGAGAACAGAACCCAAGTTCTGACTCTGAGTCCACCACTCCAATACTCTAACCACCTTCTCAATCCATTGTTTCACATACACGTGTGATAGTATTACCTAAAAAATTGGATCCTGAATAACTGGAAACATTAGAAACACAATTTACATTATTAATCCCCTTTTTGCTTGGTGAAAAAGGATAAAAAGCCCTAATTAAATATATAGCTACCTTAGCTTGAGGGCTGGTGTAGCTATTTGTACACTCAGTTGCATTTCTCTGTTGAGAAGGGAATGTCTTTATTATAATGCTGCCTCACAAGAGCTTTTGAAATATTTCAGTAGCTGCAATTAGACGACAAGGTGAAGCAAAAAATAAACGGAAAATATTTGTTTTGTTTTAGAATTATGACCGTGGTACACAGTATTTCATCAGTTTGAGAAAAACAATTTCCTGCAAGTTTCAAAGTAGCAGCCATGTTAGTCTGTATCTGCAAAAAGAAAAGGAGGACTCGTGGCACCTTAGGGACTAACAAATTGGTTTGAGCATAAGCTTTCATGAGCTACAGCTCACTTCATTGGATGCATGCAGTGGAAAACACAGTGGGGAGATTTATATACACAGAGAACATGAAACAATGGGTGTTACCATACACACTGTAACCAGAGTGATCACTTAAGGTGACAGGTTTCAGAGTAACAGCCGTGTTAGTCTGTATTCGCAAAAAGAAAAGGAGTACTTGTGGCACCTTAGAGACTAACCAATTTATTTGAGCATAAGCTTTCGTGAGCTACAGCTCACTTCATCGGATGCATTCAGTGGAAAATACCTCACCCATCTTGTATCTCTAACTTTGCTCTCTAGTTTGCATAGCATATTCTTGTCACAAAACTCCTGTTGACTCCCTCTATTTACATAAAAAGAAAAGGAGTACTTGTGGCACCTTAGAGACTAACCAATTTATTTGAGCATGAGCTTTCGTGAACTACAGCTCACCTCATCGGATGCATGCTGTGGAAAGTGTAGAAGATCTTTTTATACACACAAAGCATGAAAAAATACCTCCCCCCACCCCACTCTCCTGCTAGTAATAGCTTATCTAAAGCTACATACCACGCAGACTATGCTGACAGCTTGTGCCACACACTGTCAAAGAAACTGCGCCGGAACCACCTCATCAACATCCTCGACAGCAAACAGGGAAAGATTAAGAATGAGCTCTCAAAACTGGACACTGTCATAGAAAACAACCTTCCACACAAACTTCCTCATGGCTGGACTTTACAAAAACTAGACAAGCCATTTACAACACACACTTTGCTTCTCTACAAAAGAAAAAGGACACTAAACTATCTAAACTAGTACATGCCACAAGGGGCCACAACTGTGGTTCCCTTAACCCACCCAGCAATATTGTTAATCTATCCAACTATACTCTTAGCCCAGCAGGAGAATCTGTCCTATCTCGGGGCCTCTTCTTCTGCCCCTCCACCCCCACAAACATGATACAGTTCTGTGGTGACCTAGAATCCTATTTTTGACGTCTCCGACTCAAGGAATATTTCCAACACACCTCTGAACAACATACTAACCCACAGAGACCTTCCTACCAAGACTACAAAAAGAAGGATTCTGGGTGGACTCTCTCCACTCATGTAATCAGGTCCCATCCCATCTCTGGGGTGGAGGAAAGCTATTTTGCTTTAAATGTTAAGAATATATTTACTTCTTAGTAGAGAACTGTCACCATCACAGTGAAATATCACATTCACTTCTTCTCTTTGACTCGTTGACCAACAGGTTCAGTATTTGTTCAGGTTTCAGAGTAGCAGCCGTGTTAGTCTGATCCGTAAAAAGAAAAGGAGTACTTGTGGCTCACTTCATCAGATGCATACAGTGAAAAAGATAGCGGGGAGATTTTATATACACAGAGAACTTGAAACAATGGGTGTTACCATACAGACTGTAACAAGAGTGATCAAGAAAGGTGAGCTATTACCAGCAGGAGAGCGGGAGGGCGGGGGGGAGGGAACTTTTGTAGTGATAATCAAGGTGGGCTATTTCCAGCAGTTTACAAGAACAGTAGGAGGGGAAATAAACAAGGGGAAATAGTTTTACTTTGTGTAATGACAAATCCACTCCCAGTCTTTATTCAAGACTAAATTAATTGTATCCAGTTTGCAAATTAATTCCAATTCAGCAGTCTCCGCCCTAGCATACCTATACTGGCTCTTCATGGTAAACAACAACAGATGAAAAGAATGGAGGTCTATAATGACTTTCGGAGTAGCAGCCGTCTTAGTCTCTATCAGTAAAAAGAAAAGGAGGACTTGTGGCACCTTAGAGACTAACACATTTATTTGAGCATATAGCTTTTAACTACAGCTATAAATTGATCTGAATGATTGCTCTCTCGGAATAGTACTGCAAAATAAAATATTGCAACGTGTTAAAACTTTAATCTCTTTCTCCACAGATTTCCCTGCAGTGAACTGGGTCATTCAGTTTGATTATCCAGAGGATGCAAATACACAGAGTGGGAAGAACAGCCAGGTACATGTTTGATTATGATTTGCATTTGAGTGTTTGCAACTAGATAGCTGTGTGTGTTGATCATAGGAAGAAAACTAATAACGTGATTAGCTAGGTACAGGTCAGAAGGGACTAAAAGCCATTACTACCTGAAGGCTGTTTGACAGCTTATGTGAAGTGAATTTGTCTTTATCAATTCTCCATAGATATAAAAAAAAAACTCGATAAAAGTAAGCACAAATACGCATAGTTGAATAGTTAAGAGACTGAACTGTCCTCTCAATCTTAGAAGTGGTCCTGCCAGGCAGAGTGGAAGCTCATTTGTGCTGTACCTGTTCTACAGATAAATAAAACTTTACTCTCTAGTGCTGGCAATGCATTTTCTTCCAGTGGCATTAAATTCATTTGAAAAGGATGATGCAGTGTTTCTTGTTTTTATTTGGAAAATTCTGATGTCATTAAGTAGGTTGGTTTCTAACAATCTTTAATTTTTCAACATTTATAGAATCATACTCTTGGGGATAGGAACAACTTAAATTAATTATTTGCTCCCTAAAGAAATTTCTTGAAAGAGTTGCGTGAGTGAAAACTCCTTGTGTGAAAACTCAGTAAATAAAATCTTCAAAAATATACAGACTTCAGAGGGGGCATTACATCTCAGATAACTCGTGCTGAAGATTTGTCATAGCATTTTTTATCAAAAATCATGGCGCAATCATGCTAAATTTAGTAAAGTCAGGGGTCTGATTTTTGATATTTTAAAACAAAAATGCCATGACAAACAAGGAGGAGGGGCCCGAGTGAGGTGGTGATGGGGATGGAGAACAAGCCTGCCACACACTCACCCTGCAGTGGCAGCTCCTGTCCTGCCCAGCTTCCCTTCCTGGGTGCTGCAACCTGGTGCATGGGGTTGCAGCGATGCTCAGGTTTGGCCTACAGCCCCTCCATCACGATGGGAAGTGGGGAGCCAGGCCTAGCTCCGCAGGGCAGGAGCCCTGACTGGAAGATGAGTTTATTAAAATCACAGATACAAAGACACCTCACGGACAAATGGTGAAATCCCTGTATCTGGGATATTTTTTCCCCGCTGTGAAAAACCTACAGACTATCTTAATAGTTTGCATCTTTTTTCCCCTTCTAGAAGGGGGTGATGGGTTTTTACTTGCTTTTGGAAATGCTGGTTATGAACTGAACCATTTCCATTCTTTAAAAACCTATTAAATGTTACTTACATTTAGACACGCCCCTGCTACTATTGTTGCTGGGTGTATATAAATTTGGAACTCAGTGCTGCAAAAGCTGGCATTTGCATGTTGGATACGATTGTTGTTATTGGGTCTCTGCATGAGAATAAAATATATGCATGGCTGTAACCCAGTTCTTCCTCTCCTTGAGCTTCAGCCTGCTATGGTGTCATTATCCTGTGTTTGTGGCATCACACTATTGTCATGGAAAAGAAAATGTAGTAAATTCAGCATTATTGCATAACGGCAGCTTCTAGCAGGACTCCTGAGAGTTTTCTCAGTATTAAGTGACTTGCCTGAAATGGGTCAGGCTCTGTGTGCCCACTTTTCACCCACGAGTACTACGGGATGACTTGTCTCACACAGGTGCTCTTGGGAATCCTTCTAAAGCACTCTGGAGATTAAAACAGCTGTACTAGTGTTCTTAAAAAGGGTAAAGGAAATGGGATTTAATTCTAATCCTATTGAGATCGCTTTCCAGTGTACAAAGGGGGCCTTTTCAGAGAGCCTCTTTTAAATGAGACTTTTTCTGTGGTTGGGTAGTCGTAGAGGTAGCGTGAATAGAGCTTAGCTGAATATTGGGGATAGAAGGCCTGTTTCTTGGTTGAGAAGCTGTACCCTCTGCTAAACAAACTGACTACCCCTTGACTTCATAGAATCATAGAATATCAGGGTTGGAACAGACCTCAGGAGGTCATCTAGTCCAACCCCCTGCTCAAAGCAGGACCAATCCCCAACTAAATCATCCCAGCCAGGGCTTTGTCAAGTCTGCCTTAAAAACTTCTAAGGAAGGAGATTCCACCACCTCCCTAGGTAATGCATTCCAGTGTTTCACCACCCTCCTAGTGAAAAAGTTTTTCCGAATATCCAACCTAAATCTCCCCCACCGCAACTTGAGACCATTACTCCTTGTTCTGTCATCTGCTACCACTGAGAATAGACTAGAGCCATCCTCTTTGGAACCCCCTTTCAGATAGTTGAAAGCAGCTATCAAATCCCCCCTCATTCTTCTCTTCCGCAGACAAAACAATCCTAGTTCCCTCAGCCTCTCCTCATAAGTCATGTGTTCCAGTCCCCTAATCATTTTTGCTGCCCTCCGCTGGACTCTCTCCAATTTTTCCACATCCTTTTTGTAGTGTGCGGCCCAAAACTGGACACAGTACTCCAAATGAGGTCTCACCAATGTCGAATAGAGGGGAACAATCACGTCCCTCGATCTGCTGGCAATGCCCCTACTTATACATCCCAAAATGCCATTGGCTTTCTTGGCAACAAGGGCACACTGCTGGCTCATATCCAGCTTCTCGTCCACTGTCATCCCTAGGTCCTTTAATGCAGAACTGCTGCCTAGCCATTCGGTCCCTAGTCTATAGCAGTGCATGGGATTCTTCCGTCCTAAGTACAGGACTCTGCACTTATCCTTATTGAACCTCATCAGATTTCTTTTGGCCCAATCCTCTAATTTGTCTAGGGCCCTCTGTATCCTATCCCTACCCTCCAACGTATCTACCTCTCCTCCCAGTTTGTGTCATCTGCAAACTTGCTGAGGGTGCAATCCACACCATCCTTCAGATCATTTATGAAGATATTGAACAAAACCGGCCCGAGAACCGACCCATGCACCTTCATGGTGGTGTATATAGGTCCCTGCTGACCCGCCGTTCTTATTGCCTGTGACGGACGTTGGATCTGTATATCTCTCTTGCCTCTGCAAGCATTTCCCCAGTGATTGGACTTTCTCTTAATCTGTAAATAGTTAACTAGTTAGTGTTCATTTTCAGTAATTAGTTAGATAGAAGTGGGGGGTTCCCCCAACCCCAATTCCCTCCCCTCTTGGGGTTCGGCACATGCCTCCATCCCAAGAGTTTAAACCATGTGGGACCTGCCACAAGCTCATGTCAATGGGCGATGCCCACAACTCCTCCCTAAAGTGTCTGGGGGAGGCACATCAAACAGATCGCTGCAAGATCTGCAAAGTTCTCCACCTGAAAACAAAGAAAGAAAGGGACTTCAGGCTAAAACAACTCCTTATGGAGGCAGCCCTCCGTCCCCTGGCGGTTCTGGGCTCACAGGACTTGGCATTAAGCACCTCTGTTCGCAGCGCTCTGGCCTCTGTTAGAGAAACTATGGCACCGAGGAAGGATTCTAGGCATAGAGACTTGTAGCACTTTCACGGCACCATCCTCCGACACTGTCCTGCTTGGACCACCCTACCATGATTGGTTGAAGAAGTTAGCTGTCTGGTTCTTAAACTCAGCAGCAGCAGTCGCTCTCTGGGTGCTCAGTGATTCTCTGCCTCCCTGTTCTCAGCTCTTGCCAAGCCCTGCTTTTCTTCTGCTCCTCCACAGCTTCAGCCCAGATCCTGTCCTACACCCAGTCTTGCTCCTGCCTCAGAACCAGCCCTGCTCCCAACTTCCCTGCCCCCGGTGATCCGGTTCTGACCCTTGGCTCTGATTCCTGACTCCGACTCTCTCTTGATTCTAGAGTGACCAGATGTCCAGATTTTATAGGGACAGTCCTGATTTCGGGGTCTTTTTCTTATATAGGTTCCTATTACCCCACCCCCATCCCAATTGTTCACATTTGCTGTCTGGTCACCCTACTTGATTCTTGGCTCTGGCATTTGGATTCTGACTCTAGTTCTAATCTTTGGACCTGCTTCTTGGTTTTGGCCCTGTCTCAATCCCTGCTTTTGGCATTTGGACACTCACCATCAGGCATGACTCCCACTCTGACCACTATGCCTAACCGCTTACAACCCGGTCTCCTGGCATGTGCTCAGTCTGGTTTGTGGTTTAACCATCTGGTGAGTTCCATGTAACCTTGTGCATGTCTTTGTGAGGAAACCAAGTATCACCAATAATCAGTGCATGTTACTGCACAACGATTCTCAAACTGTGGGTCGGGATCCCTTTTTAATAGGGTCGCCAGGGCTGGCGTTAGACTTGCTGGGACCCAGGGCTGAAGCCCAAGCCTGAGCCCTGGGCAGCAGGGCTCAGACTTGGGCTTCAGCCCTGGGATCAGGTTATAGGCCCCCCCACAGCCCGCCTGGGCCTGAAGCCCTTGGGTTTTGACTTTGGCCCCTTCTGGCCCGGGGGAGCTAGGGCTTGGGCAGGCTCAGGCTTCGGTTCTCCCTCCTGGGGTCACGTAGTAATTTTTGTTGTCAGAAGGGGGTCGTGGTGCAATGAAGTTTGAGAACCCCTGTTATAGCAAGTTCTCATCTTTCTCTATTATCGTTTGCCATCCTAATGCCATGTGGGGAGTAGTTTTGTTTTGCTGTATGGGGTGGCTTGCTGCATCAGGGCCTCTAGTGGTGGAGCACGTACGGGCTCTGGCTGGGAGTTCAGATGTGGCTCCCGCCTTTCCTTTTCAGAGGCATAGGACTGGCTATGCTGGCTACACCCACCAGCCCGTGCAGAAAGGCCTCAGGCCTAATTCAGGCCCCTTTGGATTTTGTATTGCTACTGGTGATGCTAGCACTCCTTCAGCCCTTGCCTTTGAGGAATAAGTTCTTGGCTCTTTCAGCTGTGCTGGTGGGTACACGAGAGGGAGGAAGGGCTTTTTGTATCCTCTGTTTCCATTGCACACCCACACAGCCAGTCATGGGGCCTGATTTTCCCACCCTTCTGTAACCCAGCAGTGAGTGTGTGTGTTACAGGTCCTACTCTACTGAGCCACAGAGCATATGAGCTGTGACAGGCCCCAGCTACAGAGCCTTGTTTCTTTAGCTCAAGCTCTAGCATCTTGTGCTCTCAACTCTGGAGGTCCCCAAGATGGTGGCCATCACACTTACCTGGAATTATCTTACTACGTGAGCACTACTCATGAAATAAAGTACGAACTGACGTAAATGAGCGTGACAGAATCAGGTCTCTAATTATTAACAGTTTCGGGATTAAAATAATTTTGTCAAATTTCTGTTCTGATCACTCTGTTCAGGAATAGATTTCCACTCCATACGGCTAAATGCAGTGCCTTGCATAATGACAGGTTTCAGAGTAACAGTCGTGTTAGTCTGTATTCGCAAAAAGAAAAGGAGTACTTGTGGCACCTTAGAGACTAACCAATTTATTTGAGCATGAGCTTTCGTGAGCTACAGCTCACTTCATCGGATGCATACCGTGGAAACTGCAGCAGACTTTATATACACACAGAGATCATGAAACAATACCTCCTCCCACCCCACTGTCCTGCTGGTAATAGCTTATCTAAAGTGATCATCAAGTTGGGCCATTTCCAGCACAAATCCAGCCCCCCACACACAAACTCACTCGCCTGCTGGTAATAGCCCATCCAAAGTGATAATTCTCTACACAATGTGCATGATAATCAAGGTGGGTCATTTCCTGCACAAATCCAGGTTCTCTCACCCCCTCACCCCCCTCCAAAAACCACACACACAAACTCACTATCCAGCCTCTGTTAGGTAGGGCTCACTTTCCTACTACAGGAATCCATATGGTTTTCAAAATGGAGTTTTGCATGATAGGTCCAATTTCCCGCTCTTTTAGTTCTCCTGGAAGTTGTAAAGAAGTTCCACTCAGAACCAGTTTTCCGAAACCCCGGGCAAGCGTATAAAAGGCTTCTCTGGACACAGCCTCGGGGCTGTCCATCTGAGTGGCAGCCAGGGACGGTCATGGGTCACAGGTCTTACCTGCAGCCTCATCTGTAAAGAGAAGAGAGAGAAGGAGAAGAAACAACCCTGACTGTCAGAGAGACAGATGTTTATCTTCAACTTATCGCCTCGAACCACTGGTTGAGGCAAGGGTGCGGAATAACTATCTAATGGAACATGCAATTGCTTTGGAAGATATCCATGTAGCAATAGCTTTACTGATACCTGCAAGCACGCTCTATTTGAGCTGTTGAATCCAAATCTGTTGGAACTTAAGTGCTATAGAGCCTCCTCATCACTTTAATACCATACGATTTTCTTTCTACTAAATTCCTGGAGCTGCCCCTTCTGAATGCCCCTTACGTTTTTGAGCTATAAACATTACTTGTTGGGCTGGTTAGAAAATGGGGGAAAAAATTCACAAAGTGTTTAATTTCCATCAACATTTTCCAACCAAAAATGATCATCTCAATTCTCTGGGCTTGTGATAGGATCTGTTATAACAATTATCAAAAAGTGTCATGTTTTCTCTAGTGACTTGTTAACATATTTTGCCACCAGGACAAATATGGAATAATTCTGATGAATTACCACAGATTTACATTGGTGTAACTGAAATTATGCATTCAATATCCTGTTTCAGGGTAATAAAAATAAAAGAATGCTGTGGGTTTTGTGGAAGTGTACAAGATACAGATTTATAAAAACAACATGAAAACAGGTAGGCATGCTGGGGAAAGGGGAAGCCTTATTGAAGCTGGTGGGCATACTAGTTGTTCTTTATTCAGGATCAATGTAAAAACAATCAAGCTCTTTTGTGGAATAGATGGCTGACTTAATAGAAAGAAAAGGAGTACTTGTGGTACCTTAGAGACTAACCAATTTATTTGAGCATAAGGTTTCGTGAGCTACAGCTCATTTCATCGGATGCATTCAGTGGAAAATACAGTGAGGAGATTCATCGGATGCATCTGATGAAGTGAGCTGTAGCTCATGAAAGCTTATGCTGAAATAAATTGGTTAGTCTCTAAGGTGCCACAAGTACTCCTTTTCTTTTTGCGAATACAGACTAACACGGCTGCTACTCTGAAACCTGACTTAATAGAAGTCACCATCAAGTAAAGCTGGAATAGGAGTTGAGCCATACGTGGAATGGGCTTTCACTGGGGTCTGAATGCAAATGCAGGGAGATGGGGTTGGGGGGACGGGGCGGGTGAGGGAGTGTGATGCCACAGAAGCACAAAGGAGCCCCAGAGAAATATTTGTAGTTTGATCTCAGAAAAGCTGAGAGAGAGAGAGAGAGCTTTTGGGTAGACTGCTGGATAGAAAGAGGCTTGGAATTGTGAGCCAAGAAACTATTCCTGCTGTCATTAGGGAAATAGAACTTTGAGCACATTCTTTGTAAGTAAACAGGATTGCATCAGAAAAATATCTGACTCCATCATCCATTTCTCCCCCTAATGGAAACAACTCACAAGACCCAAAATATTCACTAATTGCTCAGGTCAAAAGGGATAACAATATTATGAATTCTTTTGTTTTCATGTTCTTAGATAAAGAATAGACCTGCTTCAGTAAAGAACCATAAACGCTAAAAATACTGTTTTGTTGGCTCAGAGCTAGCTCTCAGTAGATCTAGAAAATAAGTGTTTGTTGTTACACAATCCTTAGAATTCAATTATTTGCAAAAATCATTTTAATTTTTCTCTGATTAGGATTTAAAAATAAGCAATTAGATATTAGATATAGTGTTTAGGAAATTTGTAGGATTAAAATCAGCATGTATTATTCTGTATACATGGCTTTACCATATATGCAACCTCGTATCTACACTTGTAAGAGGACCACATTTCCTGAAGCAGTTTCAAACCACTTCAAGCTAGGACAGTTTTAAGCTACTTTATGTTTCAAATGTGAATGGTGTCCAGCTGTGTCAATTAATATTTTTAAATTATGACCATGATCTAAGATCCAAATTTTAAAAACTTGCTTACATCATTCATATGCCATGATGAATAAGGCTGCTTTCCTGAACTGTGGTCCATATTTGGAACTGTCTTATAGTTTAGAAAGAAAAGGAGTACTTGTGGCATCCAATGAAGTGAGCTGTAGTTCATGAAAGCTTATGCTCAAATAAATTTGTTAGTCTCTAAGGTGCCACAAGTACTCATTTTCTTTTTGTGAATACAGACTAACACAGCTGCTACTCTGAAACCTGTCATTATAGTTTAGACTCAACCACCCTTCTTAAACAGTTTTAACATATCTGGGCCTCCAAGTATGTTAACTTGAACCAGTTAATCTTTGTTAAACACATTTAAACTTGAAATGATTTGACATCAGATTTAAAACCATTTGAGGAAACATGATTCCCTATAAATAGAGAAGGGGATTAATTAGTATTCAACTGCAAAGATCAGATTCTCAGGTGGGGTAAATTGGCAAAGGTTCCTTGACTTTAATAAAATGATAAGACTTACATTAGCTGAGGGGTTGGCCCTGATAACAAATATAAAATTATCATAGAGCAAGCCAAAGTCAAGGAAATGTAATACAGCTACAGCATGAACAATACTATTGACTTGTACCACCATCTGCTGGAAGACACAGAAAATAAAAACAATTGGAAATTGTTCGATACTCCCTTGGGACCAGATTTACTTTTCTTTACACAGATTTGGGCCCTAGTCAGGGGGCAACATACTTATTTAACCGAGGAGCAGAATTTAGCCCTAATATGGGTTCAGTCTCTCAGTTAGGCCTGTCTTTTTATCTTATCTATTGATATGGCATTCATCCCTATAGTAGAAGAGCAGCTGTCCCATTTAATACAAGATACATCAATATCTATATTGTTTATTCACAATGTTTTTATCTTTGTTGTACAGTTCCTTTTGAGAAATAAGAAAATAGAGTAAAAGTAAAATGTATTTTTTATCTCCAATCTATGTGCCATTCCTGATCTTGATTTAACATGACAGAGCATTTTTTCTCTGGATTAAGAGTCCAGCTGAGACAGCTACCCCAGTCCCACACATTCTACAAGGGAATCCAAAGTCAGAGCAATGGCGTTCAGCGAAGTGTAGCTGCTCTCTTTGAACATCCTGATAGATGAAATAAAGGACTGGGGGGTCATCATTAAAAGTACCTTAAATGGGAGCTCAATCCCCAGAGCTATGATTGCCGAATCAGGAAAAAACAAGAAAGTATGTCCTCTCAGGGATTGGCATATTCAAGTTTACAAGAGAGACGATAAAGACTAGCCATGATGTAGAAAAATCAAAATTCAAGTTTGCCAGTAAGAAAAGAGCCTGAGTAATAGTCAACTAAAGAATGGAAGGGACCAGTTGACCCAGGAAGTTACAAGAGCCTTTATTAAAATGGAGAGCTACTTTTGTCCTTCTGTCTGCTTGCTTCTGGCAAAGGTTGGCTCAGGAATAGAGGGGGAATCTCCTGGGGTCCAGCAACTCTGCTGGCTTGGGAACGTGTGCACTGCATCACCCACTCCTCCCTGTGTGAGACAATCTCTGTGCCTCTGTTTCGACAGTTTAAAACCCTTAAAAATATCTTTCTTTACAGCTCAATACAGTAATTGCCAGAACCTAGTCCTGTACTTTTTTCTTTAAAAAAAAACAATGAAAAGGGGATATTTGCACGACAATGATATGAATCGATGTCTGTATTTTTATATCTTTAGACGCTCAACAAATATATAAAAATCTGCATTAAAATAACAATTAGTAAGTTTGCAAAACTGAGCAATGGAAAGATAGGAAATGCCAGGATTCAGGGAGTCTGAGTACTGTGCACGTGCATTTTGACACAGTCTTTAATTGCACAATTGTACTATTTTTTTTTCCACGGCCCCTCATTCAGTGACCATTGAAGTGTTTGTTGTTTGCCTTGAGACACTGTGCACCTGTATACATATTTTTGCAACGTGAACACATCAAGTCAGGTTCCAGGTCGCAGTCCTTCTCTTCCAGGGGCTCAGTGGCCAGGGCCCAGTATATCTAAAATATCAGGTAAATCCCTGGGATTAGGATTGCAGCTGACAGGGCCTATTTCTCAGGCACCATGAAGTTTTCTACTACAAGGATGAGGCTTGTCTGTGCAGGAGATAGAGCTTTCTCAGGGGACAGTCTGTGACAGGAGAACAAACTCCCAAAGGAACTATGGACCATCACAAACCTTCCCACCTTTCCCAGTGCAAGGTGCATTTCTTCAACCTGGCTTCTCTAATATAAATACAGAGCAATGTGTACACATAACCTCACCCCCAAACAAACCAAAAATCAAAGCCCTACTAAAACAAAACAGCACGCACAATTCTCCCCAGGAGAAGAGGATGAGAGAAAATGAACCGGACAATGACAAATGTTATTTGCAACCGTATTGTAGCCATGTCATTCCCAGGATGTTAGAGAGATAAGGAGGGTGAGGGTTAGGGTGACCAGATAGTAAGTATGAAAATCGTGATGGGGGTGGGGTGGGATTGATAGGCACCTAAACTCCAAATATCTGGACTGTCCCTATAAAATTAGGACATCTGGTCACCTTAGCTGAGGTAATATCTTCTGTTGGACCAACTTCTGTTGGTGAAAGAAATAACCTTTCAAGGACCTGAAGGAGAACTCTGTGCAGTCCTTTCACCAACAGAAGTTAGTCCAATAAAAGATATTACCATGACAGATGTTAGTCATATTATTAATGTACTAGAGGAAGCTGCTCAGATACTTCATTGATGAGAACAGTAGAAAAACCTAGATAGAATAAAGTGAAGGAGAAAGAGAGAGCCTCTTTCTGAGATTATCCTTTTCCTTCTCCCTAATGATCCTATTTGCTAACAAAGATATACATTCTTAGTGCTGTTGTGGCTTTGTGCAGAAGTGTGAATTGTCTCAGTAGATTCTGATGTATTTTATCTTTTAGGCAAAGATATCGAAAACAGGGAATACAAACAACACATGTAATGCAAACCCGCACCACTAGGTGGAAGCAGATATTTTGAGTTGTCATTAATTGAGAAACCATTTCAAAAAGCGAAGTAATGTTCTTGGAATTCTGCTTTAAGCCACAAGGCACACAGCTAAGCAGAGTCATCTTTTGAGTGCTGGATCTTTAATTATTTTCCATACGAGAACCTGCTTAAAATCCCATTAATAAACTGTGTTCTCTTCACTCTCCTGTTTGTCTGTGCTGTGACGGAAAAATATAATTGTCTGTCAATAATGGCTTTTATTTGAAGCAGAGAGTTAGAAAACATGTGTGTAAAATGCTTTGAAGAAGAAAATCTCTCTAGAAATGCAAATTATTATTATTGTTGTTATCGGGTCAAATTCTACAGTCCTTGCTCAGATCCTAAGAGGTATTTAGGCTCCTAGCTTCCATTGATTTCAGTGGAAGTTAGGAGTCTAAATACCTTTGAGGATCTGGGCCTCATACCCTACTCAGACAAAACTTTGACTGACTTTAATTCAACCTAGCACTGAGTTGGGTTAAGCCCAATATCTTACTGTACATTGTACAGAAGCTTCTTGCTAGCAGGAGTCAATCTGCTAGCTGTTTTTGCAGTAATGCATTTTCTGTATTTACCACCTTTGTTTACTTGCATCCTCAGACATTTTGGGCTTTGTACATAATGTTTATAAATGGAATATTTATCATCCTTTCTGACTGTAATGTGTTTTAAGTGATGGTATATTGTCAAGCTGCATTCAGTATGGGTTGATCTGTTGATCCTCATTAGGGAGAGAAGTGTATGAATTATGAGCCCAAGCAGGATCCCACGGCTCATTGCTGCAGCTCAACTTGCACTGCTGCAGAACACTATTTGTGTGTGTGCACAAGGCTTGTGTTGTGAAAACCTTGCCCCCTGTAAATACATTCAAAGTCAACCTATAATCCAGCTCTTGTAAAATGCAGCCAATTAACACCACAGTGACCATGGGTGGAAAGCTGTGGACTCCCTTTGAGGATTTACTATTGCCCAAGATCTAAGTCAAGCTGAGGCAGTGTTTGGGTGATGATGTGCTAATTTATGAGCTCCTTGATGCCTGCACAGTGTTTGTCATGGCTTTGCCACACATACTCTTGTTCTGTTCTTGATCTTAATTTGTTCTGTGGCATTACATAGTTCATGGTGTTACTTGTCACATGCATGAACACTCTTCCCATCACCGGTCCATCCGTAGTGGACTTATATGTGGATGCCTTGCCCGGATGGTAACAGCTGCAATGAACAAGTATTGTTAAAATTACCTGTGCTCCTACCTGATGCTGCATTTTTGAAAGGCCCGACTTTATGGAGCCAGGTGTAGACAGTGAGGGGTGCAGAACACCAGCACAGAGACAGGCAAACTCTCTGTGCTGACCATGCCCTTAGCTTCTTGCAGAGTGGCCTGCTGTTTATGTACTAAAAATGGAGGAGTCCTTATCTGTGTGCCTCTGTATACCTTCCATCTTTCGCAATTGCACAAGACCCCAGTTCACACAATGGCATGGAACTGGGGCTTAGTCACATCAGACCCTGAATCAGGGAGAAAGTTCCCTAAATATGTAGCATTATATTAGTTATATGCTGGTACCTGGTCAAAGGGGGATTTTTGGCTTGCTTTATTATCCCCTTGTCTGTTTGTTGTGCTGTTAATATGTGTTAATTAATGACAGTTAAGGACTATTTTGTTCTATGTTTGTACAGGTCCTAGCACAATGGGATCCTGCTCTGTGACTGGGACTGTGAGGCAGGACTGCAATACAAATAATCACATGCCGATCTCCAGAAATACTTTTGTACCGTGGCCATCCCCACTGGCTTAAGAGATTAGTCACGGAAAATGGAAGTTTGTGAACTTGACATCTGCAGTTTAACTCAGTCCCCTTGTCTCCTGCACTGAGTGTTCTTTCTGCTCAATACACACAGTCTGAAAACACAGGAGAACCGTGATGGATGATGACAATGGTAAGCGTTGTTTCTTCTCCTTCTCTCTCTTCTCTTTACAGATGAGGCTGCAAGTAAGACCTGTGACCCGTGACCGTCCCTGGCTGCCACTCGGATGGCACCCGAGGCTGTGTCCAGGGCAGCCTTTTATACACTTGCCCAGGAAACCCCTTAGAAAAGGCGGGAAGCCCTCCTAGGAAACGCCTTAGGAAAGGCGGGAAGCCCATCAGGAAAACGGTTCTGACTGGAACTTGTTTACAACTTCCAGGAGAACTAAAAGAGTGGGAAAATGGACCTATCGTGCAAAACTGCATTTTGAAAACAATATGGATTCCTGTCGTAGGAAAGTGAGCTCTACCTAACAGAGGCTGGCAGAGTCTTCCTGAACAGAGTGATCAGAACAGAAATTTGACAATACTTAAATTATTTTAATCCCGAAACTGTTAATAATTAGAGACCTGATTCTGCCACGCTCATTTACGTCAGTTAGTACTTTATTTCATGAGTCGTGCTCATGTAGTAAGATAATTCCATGTAAGTGTGATGGCCACCATCTTGGGGACCTCCAGAGTTGAGAGCACAAGATGCTAGAGCTTGAGCTAAAGAAACAAGGCTCTGTAGCTGGGGCCTGTCACAGCTCATATGCTCTGTGGCTCAGTAGAGTAGGACCTGTAACACACACACTCACTGCTGGGTTACAGAAGGGTGGGAAAATTAGGCCCCATGACTGGCTGTGTGGGTGTGCAATGGAAACAGAGGATACAAAAAGCCCTTCCTCCCTCTCGTGTACCCACCAGCACAGCTGAAAGAGCCAAGAACTTATTCCTCAAAGGCAAGGGCTGAAGGAGTGCTAGCATCACCAGTAGCAATACAAAATCCAAAGGGGCCTGAATTAAGCCTGAGGCCTTTCTGCACGGGCTGGTGGGTGTAGCCAGCATAGCCAGCCCTATGCCTCTGAAAAGGAAAGGCGGGAGCCACATCTGAACTCCCAGCTAGAGCCCGTACGTGCTCCACCACTAGAGGCCCTGATGCAGCAAGCCACACCTATTCAGCAAAGCATTATGCTTAACAAGCTTTTGCTTGAATCCCATTAACGTCAAGGGGATGTAAGCACATGCTGAAAGTTAAACATGTGATTATGCAGCGTAGCTGTAGCTGTGTCAGCCCCAGGATATCAGAGAGACAAGGTGGGTGAAGTAATATCTTTTACTGGACCAACTTCTTATTGGTGAGAGTGACAGGCTTGTAGCATTGTAGATGAGATTCCTGATCAAGCTATGATCCTGCTAATGGGAGATATGAACGTAAAGATTTGTGGCAGATATGGTAAGCAAATGAACAGAGCTGGACCACATAGCAAACAATAATAAAGAAAGATAAGAACTTGCTATAACAGGGGTTCTCAAACTTCATTGCACCACGACCCCCTTCTGACAACAAAAATTACTTCACGACCCCAGGAGGGGGAACTGAAGCCTGAGCCTGCCCAAGCCCTAGCTCCCCCAGGCCAGAAGGGGCCAAAGTCAAAACCCAAGGGCTTCAGGCCCAGGCGGGCTGTAGGGGGGGGCTGTAACCTGATCCCAGGGCTGAAGCCCAAGTCTGAGCCCTGCTGCCCAGGGCTCAGGCTTGGGCTTCAGCCCTGGGTCCCAGCAAGTCTAACTCCAGCCCTGGCGACCCTATTAAAAAGGGATCCCACCCACAGCTTGAGAACCGCTGTGTAGTAACATGCACTGATTATTGGTGATACTTGGTTTCCTCGCAAAGACATGCGCAAGGTTACATGGAACTCACCAGATGGTTAAACCACAAACCAGACTGAGCACGTCAGGAGACCGGCTTGTAGGCGGTCAGGCATAGTGATCAGAGTGGGAGTCATGCCTAGTGGTGAGTTGGCCAAAAGCAGGGACTGAGACAGGGCCAAAACCAAGAAGCAGGTCCAAAGATTAGAACTAGAGTCAGAATCCAAATGCCAGAGCCAAGAATTAAGTAGGGTGACCAGACAGCAATTGTGAAAAATCGGGATGGGGGTGGGGGGTAATAGGAACCTATATAAGAAAAAGACCCCGAAATCAGGACTGTCCCTATAAAATCAGGACATCTGGTTACTCTAGAATCAAGAGAGAGTCGGAGTCAGGAATCAGAGCCAAGGGTCAGAACCAGATCACCGGGGGCAGGGAAGTTGGGAGCAGGGCTGGTTCTGAGGCAGGAGCAAGACTGGGTGTAGGACAGGATCTGGGCTGAAGCTGTGGAGGAGCAGAGCAAAAGCAGGGCTTGGCAAGAACTGAGCACAGGGAGGCAGAGAATCACTGAGCACCCAGAGAGCAACTGCTGCTGCTGAGTTTAAGAACCAGACAGCTAACTTCTTCAGCCAATCAGGCAGGAAGGTCCATCAAGCTGGCTTGTTAGGGTGTCAGGAATATGGCGCAGCCGAGGGCCTTACGCCTGACACCACGTTGTTATCAGTAGAAAGCACAGACAATAACCATTGGCACTAACCTCCAAGTGTGGCAGTGATCACAAACTACGAGTGGGAAAGGTTACAATTAAGTTAAAGTCTGAGAAAATGATGGGTGCAACTGGAGCCAAATTTGATCTTGACAAATTAAAGGATAACGTTGTGAGGGAGGCACACAAAGCAGCACTTGGGGGCGTTTGAGGCCATTACTCTGCAATGAAAACATCTCACTACAAAACGGATGGGGAATATTCAAGGAAGCAATACAAAATGCAGTGGAGGAAGTAACTGGAAATTGTAAGCAAATAGGGGAAGCTGGTCAAGTCAGTGAAAGAAGAATATTACAGGTGTAACCCTTCTGCCCGTCAGAGTTGGCAGCAACAAGGGCCGGGTTCAATATCTAGGGGATCCATTCCAATAACACAATGCAAACTGGCTCGAGCCCCCACCCAGTGACCTGGGACAAGTATATACTACCCCCGCCGGGCGCCTCCAAGAGGCAATACTTCCCCTCTCACAAGCACCTACTCTGAGTGTAGCAAAAAGCCTTTTAAAAACAGAGAGAAACAATGTGGCATTATGTTGGGGAAACACCACCAATAGGATTCATAACACAACCCATGAGCAAAAAACCCACCCCAAGCAAATTGGGGCATGCCCTTTCCCTTTGGTTCTTGAGTCCAGCAACCCCAAATCACCCAAAGTCCCAAAAGTCCAATGACCCAAAAGTCTCTGTCCCTGGTCAGGGCAGCCCCAGAGTTCAAAAGTTTATCTGCAGAGCTTTACCTCCCAACCTGGGTGGAGATGGGGGCGGGGGTAAAAGACACCTTACATGATCTGAAGCTGACCGCTCCACAGCTCCTTAGGCCTTCGCTCCACTCCACCAGCCGCCCCACAAACTGCTCCGCTCCGCTCCGTGGCCCACAAGCAGCTTCCGCTGCCCCACGAACTGCTCTGCTCCACATCCCACAAGCAGCTCCCGCCGTCCTATGAACTGCTCCACCAGCCTGTCCACAAGGCACTCCAGCCATCCCACAAACTTCTCCACAATATACCTTCAGGCTCCCCCACTACTTAACACAACGCTCAGTGATTTCAGCTCTTTGGTGAATTCAGCTTGTAGTAGGGGCGCTTCAGTGCTGGTACACCATTAGCCCAAAGTGAGCTTGTAACTAGACTCCTAATGAAATCAAAATGAGCTCTGATATTCTACAGTGGAGAGAGGAGGCAGTGCAATTAGCATGTAAGGCCCTCACCAAGGGGCCCATACCACCAAGTATTAATACTTATCCCCAACCTCTCTCAATTCACAGAGTTTTGGAACCCATGACCCTTACCTAGCAAGTGCTACTTAGTTGATGGTGAGTCCCTCCATCATAACAAAAGGCCAAGTACAGTTCCAAGTACAGTTCCCATAATCAGGGTAATAACAATTTATTCTTCCTGCCCCAATAACAGAGACACTGGGGATCCCACAGCAGCCAAAGTGACCATTTGGGCAGCTATGGCCTCATTCTAGGCGGGGTGGGTGTGCCTATGCAAATGAGCTCAGCCCCTGAAGTTCTTTTCCACAACTTGCCACACCTCACCACCAGATGTCAGGGTGGAGCTCATCCTGACACTGCTTACACAGGAAACATGTAAACAAGCTAAGACTGCTTAGAAAGTGGAAGAAGTAAAAGCATTGCACAAAGCGGTGAAGAAATCACAAAAGCTCCCCAGTCCTATTATTGTCAGTGGAATTAGAAAGCAATTTCCGTGTGTGGGCGTGAGCACATGCATGCAACACATTAATGAAATGGGTTGAAATTTGACCAGATTCTGATCTCACTTAGGCCATGATTCTGCAGCAGTCAAGCATGCACTCAAGGCACCCCCTACTCAGGACTTCAGTGGGACCCAAGCACTTTCCTGACTAGAAGTGCTTTCTGGAATCAGGCCCTTTAAGTCCAGTGTAGCAGTATCTGAACATTCCCCCTTGAGGTGAAGCATGCTCCTGCAGACACCTTGCCTCAGTTCCTCTCCTCTCTCTTCACCATCCCACGCATCTTTCAGCACACGCAGCTGCTGAGGTGACTTTAGCCCTGTACTAAGTCACATAAGAGTCAGCCCTTCCAGTTTTCTTCATTTTGTCAAACTGTGGATTTTATTTTTGTTTACCCTTGCAAAATGAGCCTGAGGGGTTAATTTAGCATGATTTCACATTTGCAAAGGTAGGGACAAATCCCTTTGCAGTATATCAGATGCTCAAATTAATTGCACCATGATTTCTAAACACTATGGATAACTTTGTTAGGCCAACCCTGAGTGCTTCTGAAAAATCTCACCCTATGGGCCAGATTCTGACAGCTTTACTCTCACTGAGCAGCACCAAACTTTAGTCCCAGTCACGTTAATGGGACTACTCATGGAGTAACTTATTGTTCAATGTGAGTAAGGGCAGAGGGACCCAGTCCTATGAACTAATGTCTGCAGTCCGTAGTTAAGCAAAACAGAAGTCAGAAGGAATTTACCTGAATGAGGATTGAAGGGTCTGTCCTGCATTCCATGCACCCCTTGGTATCCTCAAAACTTGCTCTGGCTCCAGTTGGCATTTTGTTGTGTCAGAATACAGACTGAGCCCAGAATGAGATCTGCAGTATGTGGCTATGTGAAGAAAAAGGAGAGTAAGTCATAGTAGTAATAAATCTCTGAGAGCTTGTCTTGTGTTGGGGGTAGCATGCACTTGACAATGTCTACTGACGTGATCATGAAATGCCATATTTCATCAGAGACGCTATTAAATTAAATCCCAAATCTAACCTCATTGGGGCAAGATGTTGATTGATGTTACAGATTGAGATTGGCTGCTGCACATCACAGAAGTGCTAATAACTATTTTGTTGTGCCCAGATGGACTTTTTAGAGTGTTATTTACAATGAGGGTTCTTAATCTTTTTCTTTTGAAGGCCCCCCAATATGCTATAGAAACTCCATGACCCAGGGAGGGAGGGCCCTCCAGGATTCAGACGGGAGGGGTGGGGGGGCGGCTCTGGGCTTCAGCCACAGGTAGGATTCTGCCCTGGGGTGGCTCGGGAGCTCCACAGGATGTGGGGGGCTCAAGACTTGCCCCACAGAGCAGGGGGATCAGGGTCCA
Source organism: Caretta caretta (assembly GCF_965140235.1). Taxonomy (NCBI): domain Eukaryota; kingdom Metazoa; phylum Chordata; order Testudines; family Cheloniidae; genus Caretta; species Caretta caretta. The sequence goes on from NC_134225.1 coordinate 11,590,654, forward strand.
GTAGGCCGTGGGCCTGCAGTTGAGAACCACTGATTTATAACACAGCACTAAAATAATGAGAGAGTACAATTAATCCAAAGAGAGACAGTTTGTTTGAAGGTGGGTGTAATTAGCTGCAATTTACATATAAAACAATGTAGATTACAACAGATTACTACACTGGCATGGAAGGCAGCTATACTGCCATCACCAGCCACATACCTGCCGTGCTTCCCTCAGACAGGAGGAATTCTCTAACATCAAGCTGCAGCTAGTTTAAGTTCACTTAATGCTACTTACATGGTGCAAAACTTGGTGGGCCAGAGAATACAGCCCTCTGAGCTCACAAGCCACAACTCTGAATAGCTGTCTATTAACATTTATTAAAGAGACAAGGTGGGTGAGATCACAGCTTTTATTGGACCAAGTTGGAAGCAACTAACTTGAAAGTTAGTCAAATAAAAAATATTACTTTACGCACCTTATCTTTCTAATATCCTGGGACCAACTCGGCTATGACGACACTGCATAGTAACATTTATGTCCTGCACTTTCCTTGATGTAGGATGGTGAATTATACCACCAAACTGAGGCATGAGGAAGCAGACCAAGCAGTAGAGATGTCTGTAAATGTCTGGAGTGATGTCACACCACTACATTTTGTGACAGTAGACAATGGCAATGCTAATATCATGTTTACATTTGCTTCTAAAAGCTGCCTGGTTTCTTTGGTGGTGCTTCCTTAAAGAGTATTTCCAAAAGACATTTTGAAGCACTAAGGTTTCCTTTTGAGGAAAGTAAACAACATGAATTTCAGTGCTGCCTATCTTCTCATATAAAATCAGGCTGCTCCTCCTATTGATGTACAGTATCTGGCCCTCATCTGCATAATATCCGAGCAGCTTACAGTCAGAAACGGACTTTGTCCTCACAGGGCCCCATGAGGTAGAGAAACATTATTCCTATTTTACAGAGCGGGAACTGAGGCACAAGGTAGATTAAATGATTTATTCAAGGTCACACACTGGAAGTCTGGAGCTAAGCCAGGAATTGATCCCAGGTTCCATCTATCCTAGGGTTTATATAGCTGACCATCACTGTAGTGTTAGAGCACAACTGAGTCTCAGTCTAGTGCATCAGCCACTAGACCATCCTTCCTATTTGGTGCCTATTACAAGCCAGTGTAAGCTGAGCTGCCTTCAGGCTGCTCTACTTTATGGCAGCCCAGGGGATGGGGAGAATATAAAGGTGGTGTACAGATACTTTTCTCCTTTCCTGTCACATCCTGCACAGAATGCAGCTCAGCAGAAAACACAGATTGGAGACTGAGTATAAGGCCTGATTCTGCCTTCAGATACATGTTAAACTTCCATTGAATGTAATGGGAATAGCATGGCTGTAACTGAGAGCAGAATTTAGGCTTTAAAAGGAATTACTACTCAAAAGATTTCAGGATTGGGGCCATACTGTAAATCTACCCTTTAAGGAAGATATCAGTCTCTTCATAAAATTGATTACTTTAATAGGGATCATCTAAATTTGTTAAGAAAAATCTGGGAACTCACACAGAAACAGTTTTTAGTATTTAGAAATACATGTGTGCAGGACAGATGTGAAAGAAATATTCACAATGTTGAAATTGGATGGCCCAGATCCTTACTTTCTTGTATGTCCCCTTTGAGCCACTGCAGTGGCTCAGAGGGCAAAAAGGGTTAGGGTTAGGGTTCTTAAATACAAAAAAGAAGCTTACAAGAAGTGGAAGATTGGACAAATGACCAGGGATGAGTATAAAAATATTGCTCGGGCATGCAGGAGTGACATCAGGAAGGCCAAATCACACCTGGAGTTGCAGCTAGCAAGAGATGTTAAGAGTAACAAGAAGGGTTTCTTCAGGTATGTTAGCAACAAGAAGAAAGTCAAGGAAAGTGTGGGCCCCCTACTGAATGAGGGAGGCAACCTAGTGACAGAGGATGTGGAAAAAGCTAATGTACTCAATGCTTTTTTTTGCTTCTGTCTTCACGAACAAGGTCAGCTCCCAGACTACTGCACTGGGCAGCACAGCATGGGGAGGAGGTGACCAGCCCTCTGTGCAGAAAGAAGTGGTTCGGGACTATTTAGAAAAGCTGGACGTGCACAAGTCCATGGGGCCGGATGCGTTGCATCCGAGAGTGCTAAAGGAGTTGGCGGATGTGATTGCAGAGCCATTGGCTATTATCTTTGAAAACTCATGGCGATTGGGGGAAGTCCCGGATGACTGGAAAAAGGCTAATGTAGTGCCAATCTTTAAAAAAGGGAAGAAGGAGGATCCTGGGAACTACAGGCAAGTCAGCCTCACCTCAGTCCCTGGAAAAATCATGGAGCAGGTCCTCAAGGAATCAATTCTGAAGCACTTAGAGGAGAGGAAAGTGATCAGGACAGTCAGCATGGATTCACCAAGGGCAAGTCATGCCTGACTAATCTAATTGCCTTCTATGATGAGATAACTGGTTCTGTGGATGAAGGGAAAGCAGTGGACGTGTTGTTCCTTGACTTTAGCAAAGCTTTTGACACTGTCTCCCACAGTATTCTTGCCAGCAAGTTAAAGAAGTTTGGGCTGGATGAATGGACTATAAGGTGGATAGAAAGTTGGCTAGACTGTCGGGCTCAATGGGTAGTCATCAATGGCTCCATGTCTAGTTGGCTGCCGGTATCAAGTGGAGTGCCCCAAGGGTCAGTCCTGGGGCCGGTTTTGTTCAATATCTTCATAAATGATCTGGACGATTGTGTGGATTGCACCCTCAGCAGGTTTGCAGATGACACAAAACTGGGAGGAGAGGTAGATACACTGGAGGGTAGGGATAGGATACAGAGGGCCCTAGACAAATTAGAGGATTGGGCCAAAAGATATCTGATGAGGTTCAACAAGGACAAGTGCAGAGTCCTGCACTCAGGACGGAAGAATCCAATGCACAGCTACAGACTAGGGACCGAATGGCTAGGCAGCAGTTCTGCAGAAAAGGACCTAGGGGTTATAGTGAACGAGAAGCTGGATATGAGTCAACAGTGTGCCCTTGTTGCCAAGAAGGCTAATGGCATTTTGGGATGCATAAGTAGGGGCATTGCCAGCAGATGGAGGGACGTGATCGTTCCCCTCCATTCGACACTGGTGAGGCCTCATCTGGAGTACTGTGTCCAGTTTTGGGTCCCACACGACAAGAAGGATGTGGAAAATTGGAAAGAGTCCAGCGGAGGGCAACAAAAATGATTAGGGGACTGGAACACATGAGTTATGAGGAGAGGTTGAGGGAACTGGGGATGTTTAGTCTACAGAAGAGAAGAATGAGGGGGGATTTGGTAGCTGCTTTCAACTACCTGAAAGGGGGTTCCAAAGAGGATGGCTCTAGACTGTTCTCATAGAATATCAGGGTTGGAAGAGACCTCAGGAGGTCATCTAGTCCAACCCCCTGCTCAAAGTAGGACCAATCCCCAATTTTTGCCCCAGATCCCAAATGGCCCCCTCAAGGATTGAACTCACAACCCTGGGTTTAGCAGGCCAATGCTCAAACCACTGAGCTATCCCTCCCCCCAACTGGTAGCAGATGACAGAACAAGGAGTAATGGTCTCAAGTTGCAGTGGGGGAGGTTTAGGTTGGATATTAGGAAAAACTTTTTCACTAGGAGAGTGGTGAAACACTGGAATGCGTTACCTAGGGAGATGGTGGAATCTCCTTCCTTAGAAGTTTTTAAGGCCCAGCTTGACAAAGCCCTGGCTGGGACGATTTAATTGGGGATCGGTCCTGCTTTGAGCAGGGGGTTGGACTAGATGACCTCCTGAGGTCCCTTCCAACCCTGATATTCTATGATTCTATGATTCTAAGGGAACTAAACGTTGCTTTAAGGAGGCAGCTGAAGATTCCCCTGTAAATACTAGGAGGCATTCGGGGCAGGCTAAGGACCAGGAGGGGTGTCAAGGTTCCTCCCCCACTCTGAACTCTAGGGTACAGATGTGGGGACCTGCATGAAAAACCTCCGAAGCTTATCTTTACCAGCTTAGGTCAAAACTTCCCCAAGGTACAAAATTCCACCCTTTGTCCTTGGATTGGCCGCTACCACCACCAAACTAATACTGGTTACTGGGGAAGAGTTGTTTGGACACGTCTTTCCCCCCAAAATACTTCCCAAAACCTTGCACCCCACTTCCTGGACAAGGTTTGGTAAAAAGCCTCACCAATTTGCCTAGGTGACTACAGACCCAGACCCTTGGATCTTAAGAACAATGAACAATCCTCCCAGCACTTGCACCCCCCCTTTCCTGGGAAATGTTGGATAAAAAGCCTCACCAATTTGCATAGGTGACCACAGACCCAAACCCTTAGAATCATAGAATATCAGGGTTGGAAGGGACCCCTGAAGGTCATCTAGTCAAACCCCCTGCTCGAAGCAGGACCAATTCCCAGTTAAATCATCCCAGCCAGGGCTTTGTCAAGCCTGACCTTAAAAACTTCTAAGGAAGGAGATTCTACCACCTCCCTAGGTAACGCATTCCAGTGTTTCACCACCCTCTTAGTGAAAAAGTTTTTCCTAATATCCAATCTAAACCTCTCCCACTGCAACTTGAGACCATTACTCCTCGTTCTGTCATCTGCTACCATTGAGAACAGTCTAGAGCCATAGAATCATAGAATCATAGAATATCAGGGTTGGAAGGGACCCCAGAAGGTCATCTAGTCCAACCCCCTGCTCAAAGCAGGACCAATTCCCAGTTAAATCATCCCAGCCAGGGCTTTGTCAAGCCTGACCTTAAAAACCTCTAAGGAAGGAGATTCTACCACCTCCCTAGGTAACGCATTCCAGTGTTTCACCACCCTCTTAGTGAAAAAGTTTTTCCTAATATCCAATCTAAACCTCCCCCACTGCAACTTGAGACCATTACTCCTCGTTCTGTCATCTGCTACCATTGAGAACAGTCTAGAGCCATCCTCTTTGGAACCCCCTTTCAGGTAGTTGAAAGCAGCTATCAAATCCCCCCTCATTCTTCTCTTCTGCAGACTAAACAATCCCAGCTCCCTCAGCCTCTCCTCATAACTCATGTGTTCCAGTCCCCTAATCATTTTTGTTGCCCTTCGCTGGACTCTCTCCAATTTATCCACATCCTTCTTGAAGTGTGGGGCCCAAAACTGGACACAGTACTCCAGATGAGGCCTCACCAATGTCGAATAGAGGGGAACGATCACGTCCCTCGATCTGCTCACTATGCCCCTACTTATACATCCCAAAATGCCATTGGCCTTCTTGGCAACAAGGGCACACTGCTGACTCATATCCAGCTTCTCGTCCACTGTCACCCCTAGGTCCTTTTCCGCAGAACTGCTGCCTAGCCATTCGGTCCCTAGTCTGTAGCTGTGCATTGGATTCTTCCGTCCTAAGTGCAGGACCCTGCACTTATCCTTATTGAACCTCATCAGATTTCTTTTGGCCCAATCCTCCAATTTGTCTAGGTCTTTCTGTATCCTATCCCTCCCCTCCAGCGTATCTACCACTCCTCCCAGTTTAGTATCGTCCGCAAATTTGCTGAGAGTACAATCCACACCATCCTCCAGATCATTTATGAAGATATTGAACAAAACCGGCCCCAGGACCGACCCTTGGGGCACTCCACTTGATACCGGCTGCCAACTAGATATGGAGCCATTGATCACTACCCGTTGAGCCCGACAATCTAGCCAGCTTTCTACCCACCTTGTAGTGCATTCATCCAGCCCATACTTCCTTAACTTGCTGACAAGAATACTGTGGGAGACCGTGTCAAAAGCTTTGCTAAAGTCAAGAAACAATACATCCACTGCTTTCCCTTCATCCACAGATCCAGTAATCTCATCATAAAAGGCGATTAGATTAGTCAGGCATGACCTTCCCTTGGTGAATCCATGCTGGCTGTTCCTGATCACTTTCCTCTCATGCAAGTGCTTCAGGATTGATTCTTTGAGGACCTGCTCCATGATTTTTCTAGGGACTGAAGTGAGGCTGACTGGCCTGTAGTTCCCAGGATCCTCCTTCTTCCCTTTTTTAAAGATTGGCACTACATTAGCCTTTTTCCAGTCATCCGGGACTTCCCTGGTTCGCCAAGAGTTTTCAAAGATAATGGCCAATGGCTCTGCAATCACAGCCGCCAATTCCTTCAGCACTCTCGGATGCAACTCGTCCGGCCCCATGGACTTGTGCACGTCCAGCTTTTCTAAATAGTCCCTAACCACCTCTATCTCCACAGAGGGCTGGCCATCTCTTCCCCATTTTGTGATGCCCAGCGTAGCAGTCTGGGAGCTGACCTTGTTAGTGAAAACAGAGGCAAAAAAAGCATTGAGTACATTAGCTTTTTCCACATCCTCTGTCACTAGTTTGCCTCCCTCATTCAGTAAGGGGCCCACACTTTCCTTGGCTTTCTTCTTGTTGCCAACATACCTGAAGAAACCCTTCTTGTTACTCTTGACATCTCTGGCTAGCTGCAGCTCCAGGTGCGATTTGGCCCTCCTGATAACATTCCTACATGCCCGAGCAATATTTTTATACTCTTCCCTGGTCATATGTCCAACCGTCCACTTCTTGTAAGCTTCTTTTTTATGTTTAAGATCCGCTAAAATTTCACCATTAAGCCAAGCTGGTCGCCTGCCATATTTACTATTCTTTCGACTCATCGGGATGGTTTGTCCCTGTAACCTCAACAGGGATTCCTTGAAATACAGCCAGCTCTCCTGGACTCCTTTCCCCTTCAAGTTAGTCCCCCAGGGGATCCTGGCCATCCGTTCCCTGAGGGAGTCGAAGTCTGCTTTCCTGAAGTCCAGGGTCCGTATCGTGCTGCTTACCTTTCTTCCCTGTGTCAGGATCCTGAACTCAACCAACTCATGGTCACTGCCTCCCAGATTCCCATCCACTTTTGCTTCCCCCACTAATTCTACCCGGTTTGTGAGCAGCAGGTCAAGAAAAGCGCCCCCCCTAGTTGGCTCCTCTAGCACTTGCACCAGGAAATTGTCCCCTACGCTTTCCAAAAACTTCCTGGATTGTCTATGCACCGCTGTATTGCTCTCCCAGCAGATATCAGGAAAATTAAAGTCACCCATGAGAATCAGGGCATGCGATCTAGTAGCTTCCGTGAGCTGCCGGAAGAAAGCCTCATCTACCTCATCCCCCTGGTCCGGTGGTCTATAGCAGACTCCCACCACTACATCACTCTTGTTGCACACACTTCTAAACTTAATCCAGAGACACTCAGGTTTTTCTGCAGTTTCGTACCGGAGCTCTGAGCAGTCATACTGCTCCCTTACATACAGTGCTACTCCCCCACCTTTTCTGCCCTGCCTGTCCTTCCTGAACAGTTTATAACCATCCATGACAGTACTCCAGTCATGTGAGTTATCCCACCAAGTCTCTGTTATTCCGATCACGTCATAGTTCCTTGACATCACCAGGACCTCCAGTTCTCCCTGCTTGTTTCCAAGGCTTTGTGCATTTGTATATAAGCACTTGAGATAACCTGTTGATCGCCCCTCATTCCCAGTATGAGGCAGGAGCCCTCCCCTCACAGACATTCCTGCCTGTGCTTCCTCCCGGTATCCCGCTTTCCCACTTACCTCAGGGCTTTGGTCTCCTTCCCCCGGTGAACCTAGTTTAAAGCCCTCCTCACTAGGTTAGCCAGCCTGCTCGCGAAGATGCTCTTCCCTCTAAGCCATCCTCTTTGGAACCACCTTTCAGGTAGTTGAAAGCAGCTATCAAATCCCCCCTCATTCTTCTCTTCTGCAGACTAAACAATCCCAGCTCCCTCAGCCTCTCCTCATAAGTCATGTGTTCTAGACCCCTAATCATTTTTGTTGCCCTTCGCTGGACTCTCTCCAATTTATCCACATCCTTCTTGTAGTGTGGGGCCCAAAACTGGACACAGTACTCCAGATGAGGCCTCACCAATGTCGAATAGAGGGGAACGATCACGTCCCTCGATCTGCTCGCTATGCCCCTACTTATACATCCCAAAATGCCATTGGCCTTCTTGGCAACAAGGGCACACTGCTGACTCATATCCAGCTTCTCGTCCACTGTCACCCCTAGGTCCTTTTCCGCAGAACTGCTGCCTAGCCATTCGGTCCCTAGTCTGTAGCGGTGCATTGGATTCTTCCATCCTAAGTGCAGGACCCTGTACTTATCCTTATTGAACCTCATCAGATTTCTTTTGGCCCAATCCTCCAATTTGTCTAGGTCCTTCTGTATCCTATCCCTCACCTCCAGCGTATCTACCACTCCTCCCAGTTTAGTATCATCCGCAAATTTGCTGAGAGTGCAATCCACACCATCCTCCAGATCATTTATGAAGATATTGAACAAAACCGGCCCCAGGACCGACCCTTGGGGCACTCCACTTGGTACCAACTGCCAACTAGACATGGAGCCATTGATCACTACCCGTTGAGCCCGACAATCTAGCCAACTTTCAACCCACCTTATAGTGCATTCATCCAGCCCATACTTCTTTAACTTGCTGACAAGAATACTGTGGGAGACCGTGTCAAAAGCTTTGCTAAAGTCAAGAAACAATACATCCACTGCTTTCCCTTCATCCACAGAACCAGTAATCTCATCACAAAAGGCAATTAGATTAGTCAGGCATGACCTTCCCTTGGTGAATCCATGCTGGCTGTTCCTGATCACTTTCCTCTCATGCAAGTGCATCAGGATTGATTCTTTGAGGACCTGCTCCATGATTTTTCCGGGGACTGAGGTGAGGCTGACTTGCCTGTAGTTCCCAGGATCCTCCTTCTTCCCTTTTTTAAAGATTGGCACTACATTAGCCTTTTTCCAGTCATCCGGGACTTCCCCCAATCGCCATGAGTTTTCAAAGATAATAGCCAATGGCTCTGCAATCACAGCCGCCAATTCCTTCAGCACTCTCGGATGCAACTCGTCTGGCCCCATGGACTTGTGCACGTCCAGCTTTTCTAAATAGTCCCGAACCACCTCTATCTCCACAGAGGGCTGGCCATCTCTTCCCCATTTTGTGATGCCCAGCGCAGCAGTCTGGGAGCTGACCTTGTTCGTAAAGACAGAGGCAAAAAAAGCATTGAGTACATTAGCTTTTTCCACATCCTCTGTCACTAGGTTGCCTCCCTCATTCAGTAAGGGGCCCACCTTGGATCTGAGAACAATGAAAAAGCATTCAGTTTTCTTACAAGAAGACTTTTAATAAAAATAGAAGTAAATAGAAATAAAGAAATCCCCCCTGTAAAATCAGGATGGTAGATACCTTACAAGGTAATTAGATTCAAAACATAGAGAACCCCTCTAGGCAAAACCTTAAGTTACAAAAAAGATACACAGTCAGAAATAGTTATTCTATTCAGCACAGTTCTTTTCTCAGCCATTTAAAGAAATCATAATCTAACACGTACCTAGCTAGATTACTTCCTAAGACTCCATTCCTGGTCTATCCCCGGCAAAGACAGAATATAGACAGACACACAGACCCTTTGTTTCTCTCCCTCCTCCCAGCTTTTGAAAGTATCTTGTCTCCTCATTGGTCATTTTGGTCAGGTGCCAGCGAGGTTACCTTTAGCTTCTTAACCCTTTACAGGTGAGAGGAGCTTTCCCCTGGCCAGGAGGGATTTCAAAGGGGTTTACCCTTCCCTTTATATTTATGACAAGGGGGCATGGCGAAGGTATGAGAGGTGGGACTGGAGCATGATGCGCTCTTGAAATCTTGGCCAGCAGCATCTTGGGAGTAGCTAGCTGGCACAGAAAGTTAGAACTTGGTCCCTGGCAGTTTAAGAGATTGGCTGGGTCAGTAGAAATGTGGCTTGAACCTACCTGTGATCTTCTATTTCCCCAGAACATGAAGCAGAGCTCTGGAAAATCTGGGGGTCTAGCTCTATGAGTTGTTGACCTAACACATGCCTGTGTGGTTTGAAACATTAGCAAGAAAGTGAAGTTAAATGAGATGGAAAGTTTGAGGACCATGTTTTTATCTTTGCTCAAATTATGGTAGTTTGAAGTTGAGTTGATTACTTGGTTCCATCAATTGTCAGCTAAAACCTAGTTATGAGGAGAGGCTGAGGGAGCTGGGATTGTTTAGCCTGCAGAAGAGAAGAATGAGGGGGGATTTGATAGCTGTTTTCAACTACCTGAAAGGGGGTTCCAAAGAGGATGGCTCTAGACTGTTCTCAATGGTATCAGATGACAGAACGAGGAGTAATGGTCTCAAGCTGCAGTGGGGGAGGTTTAGATTGGATATTAGGAAAAACTTTTTCACTATGAGGGTGGTGAAACACTGGAATGCGTTACCTAGGGAGGTGGTAGAATCTCCTTCCTTAGAGGTTTTTAAGGTCAGGCTTGACAAAGCCCTGGCTGGGATGATTTAACTGGGAATTGGTCCTGCTTTGAGCAGGGGGTTGGACTAGATGACCTTCTGGGGTCCCTTCCAACCCTTATATTCTATGATTCTATGATTCTATGACCTTTATGTGTACTTTGCCAGAGCCTGGAGACTTTTCTCCCATTTGATGGGTCTTGTGGTGTGCTGGGTCATGTATATGGACCTGGAGAAGAAATCGGAGATGACATTCATTTGGATGAAGAGGAATTTTGGATAATGGATTATGTCTGGAAAGGCAGGTGTTTTGTTTAACTGATCAGCTCTCCCCCAAAGTGCAGTGAAGCAACAAGCATTAGCTTCAGACTCTTATGGCAACTTTATATACAGTGAATTTCATTGCTTATGTCCCTCTTGCTGACACCACCATGGAAATAGGTAACACATGAATACAAGCCAAGTTTGATTAAAAAAAAGATTGCCTCACGTTAGGCTATTGAGTTCACATCTAGGTCCCCAAATAAATGGCTTGATTTGTATTAGCACTGAGTGCTCAGAAATTCCCAATAGGTACTCATTTTTAAAAACAATATTGGGCAAAGTCCGCTGGGAATGTGAAGCAGTTTTGCTATATAGAAAGAGTAGCATGCTCCAGAAAACAGGCGGCTTTGAATGATCTTTGCATATGACCATTATTGGAGCATGACTTCAGTCTAAGTCTAACTTTTCTATCCTATTTCAATGATCCTTAGATAGTGTTCCAGCTGTGCGGGTGTTGTATTTCCACTACCCCACCTCCCAGGCATCTGGGAGATCCTAGGGCTTAATTAGCAGTATTGTAAAGTTCAAGCTGATGTTTTGGGGAAAAACCCCCAGAGCTGGTGCTGCTGGGCAAAGTAATGTAAAACCTGCCATTGCTCATTTCTCTCTCTCTTCCTCTCTCTCTTTGCAGGAGGAATCATTTTCATTCACCTCTAAATGTCACAGAGTTGAGAAACTTTGACCCAGCTGTTAAACTTATCGGCCCAACCCAACCATTTCACCAGTAGCTGCTTTTTTCTCCCTTTTCCTTTCTCCGCTAGAACTTTTTCAATTCTGTCTCATTTGGGGCTTAAACAAAGTCCTAAGTTCTCACAGTGAAGGGCTCCACTCTTTCCTCTCAGTGTTTCCATGATTTCTAAAACATGCATTCTTGGAACAAAATGGCCTCTTCCATGTGGTGCTGGGACTTCTGGGGGTGATGCTGCATTTAAATGTGTAGAGGGCGAAAGGGGGAGCTCTTAGAGGGGTCACACGACCCTCTTCTGTGGGGGTCATCCCGCCCCGGAAGTACCTTCCCCTGATTGGTCAAATCCACTCTTGGGAAGGTCCTCTGTGGCTGAAACCCATCCTGATTGGTAGAGGGTGATGGGAGGAGTTCTTAGAGGGGTCACATGACTCTCTTCCGGCCTGCTCACTCCACCCCGGAACACCCCCAGATTGGTCAAATCTCCTCTCGGGGTGGTCCTACGGTGGGGGGTGAAACCCATCCTGATTGGTAGAGGGTGGTTGGAGGAGTTCTCACACGACACCCTTTACTTCCAGTCATGTGTCCGTCTTGACCCTGAAAATAGGACCCCTGGGTCAGAGATGTCAGGTTGGAACTGGCCAACACACTGGGTAGAATGTGCATCTAGGGCTGCATTTGGTGAAGAGAACTCCCACTTGCTGCAATGCAGTGGGAATCCACATCAAGTTTCCTTAGGATCATTTTCCTAGCAAACAAAGGAGGAATTGTGGGCTGTGTCAGGTCAGCTAGTCAAGTGGGAAGGAGCTGGTACAGTCCAGAAAGTGAATCAGTCCTGTCTGGGAAATCAGACCCATGTTGATAAACATTGTGGTTGCAGGGTTTTCCCTGGGAGACTATGAGTATTCAGTTAATCTCTTTCCTCCTTAGCCAGCATGAACACAGAGCTATAAATAGAAATGCAAAGGAGTGAAGTGATCTACCTGCTGAATACATGCATTCCAGTGATAGCCCTGGTTAGGGAGAGCTCTTACTGGGGCCAGTGATACCATCTCCTAGGGTCTGTGCTGGCTGGAGGGGATTATGGACAAGGACCACTGCCATTGTCCAGACAGGTGCTCAGACACCATGATGATACATGCAGTGTAAACCCCAGACAGACAGATTAAATAGACAGAAATTGCGGCTCACATGCTGCCAACCACTCATTCTTTGCCCTTGCAGAGTGTGTTCCTCAGTTATGAGCATCCTTTCAGCCTAAGGTTGTCTAATGTTTGCCTAGATTAAGAAAGAAATTGAGCTTCCATGCTAATACTAATCTTGTTTCCTAATCTAGACAAACCTAAAACTAGAACAGGTAGAGTTGGCAGATTCCAATAAGTGTATGTCACGGGGTATTGTGGTGATAGCAACGGAGCCTGGGAAAGGCTTCTAAATACCCTAGGCAGACAAGCAGTGTTCAGAATATGCATAGAAAGTATACCATTTGTTTTCATCCTCTGAGTACTGTCATGGATCCACAGGGTTTGGTCTGTGCCCCAGCCTGTAAGCAGTCCCTTGGGAGTGACCCCTTCAGTGTGACAGTCCCCAAAGACCCTCACAGTTCCACAAGGGCAGGTCCGCAGCCTCCAAGACTCTGAAACTGGGCCTTCAGGCCCCAGCAAACCCTGTCTTATTCCATTGCTCCCTGCAGTGAACACAGCCAGACAGACTCCTGGGAGGTTTGTACTACACCCCTTCAGGGCACAATGCTCTCAGAGAGTATTTGCAGTTACACAGGCAGTCTTTCCGAAACAAGGTAACAATTTATTAGTCACCTGGCCTAAAGAATCTGAAAGTCTTTAGGATAACAAAGAAAAGCAAAGGTTAAGATAGAGTTCAGCCAGACTAACATGGCTGCTACTCTGAGTTCACCTTGGCCAACTCTAGGCCTGGGCTCCCTAGCCCTAAGTGTGTGTGAGTGTCTCTCCAAAGGCCAGCTCTTAACCCCGCCACCTTAGACCTTTCCTCTTCATTCTCTAGCTGGAGCCTTTGTTCTGATTACCTGTAGGGAGGTGGGGGAAATCTCCTTGTTGTTGGTTGCTAGATGTGAATATCCCATTGTCTTTCCAGATCGTCCATTGATATGGGTCAGTTTCAGCCAATGCTTAACTACCTACTCCACCCCAGACAGATATGTGACACAATGCCTCAAAGGCCCCCTCTGCCTCAAGAGCAGCTTTTTAACAGTTTATGTTCCATACATAGCAGTGCAAAGCAGAGAGGGAAAATGAGGCATGTGTAAAAATCATAAACATATTACCAAAATTCCCACTTTGTCATATTTACAACCTCAGGGAGGCAAACCGAGAGCCTGTGAGGGGAGAGCTCACACCTCACTGGGCTGATACAGGGGATGGATTCAGTCCTTCTCTTGTTTTTTGCCTTCAGACAGTTCATTGTTTGGCCAATTTAGCCCAGGTGCTTCCTTCTGGAAAAACCTAGAGATATTTTACTTTTCCTTATATTAAGCTTATTTATCACTGTGGGCCAGAAATTGCATGCAATTCCAAGGGGTAAGATTACATTTACAGCTCCTCCAAGAACCAAAAATAGTGGGGGCATTTAAGGTGAATCACTCAGGTTGTCAACACCTCCAAAGAGGTGCCACCCCGGGGATGGTTGTATAGACTGGTTTGAACTGGGTTTCCCAGAAACCAACAGACAAAGAAAAATATTTTTATATAAAAAAGCCAGGTTTAAACTGACTCAGGGCTGACTTCTGCCCAAAAGGGGCCTCAACCCTTATGGCAAGTTTGGAAAGACTTTGGCCAATTAGAGCTCCATAAGACTAATTGGTGATTTCTGGTACGTTTAGAGTGTTTAAATCTGTTTATTGTTTTTATTATGGTTTCTCTGTAATGCTTTTATCTTAAAAATAAATGTGCTTGCTTAGAAGGAGCTTTGTGATAACGTGTAACTGCTGGCAGTACACTGTTCCTAGCCCTTGGACAGAAAGCAAAGCACGGGCCATTAGGCAGACTGGCTTGCTGGGAATATCACAGTGTAGGGTAGGAAGCTGTGCAGCCTTAAATCCCCTGGTGAAAAGGAAGTTGGACAAGGGTCCCTGCCAAGAGGCAAGTGACTGCAGGAGAGCTGAAACCTGACTGAGCACTCCTGGAGTGTACCACAAAGGGGGCAGACAGAAACAGGTGCAGTTACCGTGAAACTGTGACAACCATGCACCTGGGGATGGGTTAGATAGGACAATAGAGGTTTTTCCAACTCCTATGATGCTGTGGTTGTGGTGTCTCACTGTTCCATTTATACATCCTTCCTGGGCACAAGTGGTCTTCCTGGGGATCCTTTGGCAGGACATATCGAACCCTTAGATTTTGGCTAATGTTGGCTTTTTGTATTCATCCCATTTTGTTGCCCGAGTTTCACTACACAAAAGAACGGTTCATCTGAAAAGCAGTCTTATTCTTCAGACACAAAATCAAGCTGGTGCAGAACTAGTAATATAAGGCTGAGTTTGCTGCTTTCACAGGCTAGACAGGGTGGGGTGAGCAATTTAGCCACAGGCTCACCACGCAGGCTGCACCTCGGTTGGAAGCTCCTTTCTTCACAGATGAATACCTTGATCTCAGCTCTCTCCGTTGTTTCTTCATCACCTCAGCAGCCCTGTGTGGTCTCTCAAGAACTGCACACCTGACTCTGGGATGCTGAGTGCTATCAGCTGCTTAAACCGCAGCTTGAACCAAGAAAGCCTTTGCTCTCACTCACTCAAGATAGATTTGTATCTAATGAAAAGAAAAATGAACCAGACTGTTCTCAGTCTCTCTTTAAAATTAATGTTTAGCTCAGTAGGCAGGAAGTTATAGGCTTGACTGTGACAGCCAATTCACTAGCCAGACTCAGCATCTAATTGTAACACTAACAGACTCCAGTTGTGAGTGGGCGGGATTGAACCTGGGACCTCTGGAGCTAAATGCATGAGCCTCTACTGCATGAGCTAAAAGCAACATGGCACTTTGCTGAGTCTGTAACAGGCTCATTAATCTCTAAGTCAGGGGTTCTCAAACTGGGGGTTGAGACCTTTCAGGGGGTCGTGAGGTTATTATATGAGGGGTTGTGAGCTGTCAGCCTCCACCCTAAACTCCACTTTCCCTCCAGCATTCATAATGGTGTTAAATATATTAAAAAGTGTTTTAATTTATAAGAGGGGGTCACACTCAGATGCTTGCTATGTGAAAGGGGTCACCAGAACAAAAGTTTGAGAATCACTGCTCTAAGTGGTTTCGGTGCCACTACATGGGACAGAGCACCACACCCAGGAGGTGTGTGGGTTACATAATAGTACTATGATAATACATAATAGTACGTGGCTCTGGCTAGCTAACCTGAATAACCTTCAACGAGCTGCACGAAGTAATATCAGCTCCAGGAGAGTGACACTAGCACCATGAAATACTCTTTCCAGGGGTGCTCAGTGACCAGGTGTTAACTGGTCAGCTGATGCAATGAAGCATGTGTCCTGACAAGCTCAAGAACTTCAATGCAGAGGAGGCTTGGAATTTTTTCAGATCAACTATACAAAAATGATCTGAAATTTGCATACTGAGAAAAGGGAACAAACTAGTAGGGAAAGGCTTCAGACGCATTTGGATGAATAACCACCTCAAAAAGGAGTTGATCGGCAAGGAAAGCTATATTGTGGAGGTTAGAAAATGTTGGAATAAAGTGAGAAAAACTGAAAGTCAAGCTGAATGAGTCCCTGCCAAGGAAATTTAAATTAATAATAAGCGGGTTTTTTAGTTATATAAATAAAAAGAGAATACAGAAGGATGAGGTTGGGCCAGTATGCAGTGTGGATGGGAAGGAGGTTAAACCTAATGTAGATATGGCCCTAAAACTAAATGAATAGTTTGCCTCCGTTTTCAGTAACAATGATAATATGGAACATGTGCATGTAGGCGGTATGGCTGATGGAATGGAAATTACCACAGCTGAGGTGGAAAAAACTTAAAGAGCCTAATGCGCTCAAAATAGGGGGTACCAGATAACTTTTACCTATGAATATTGAAAGAACTGGAGCATAAAATTGTTAGTCCAGGACCAAAATTTTTTAGTAAATCTGTCTTTTTGGAGGAAGTACCATATATCTGGAGAATAGTTAACATCAAATTGTGACAGAATCCCTGGGGTGCAGCCAGGGACCGTGGGATCACTGTGCCCCCTTAACTCTCTCCGACCTGGGCTGTCTCTCACAATGTCAGTGACCAGCAGCAAACCCCTCCAGGTGCTGTTATCATTCAGCACAATTGCATGTGGAGCCCCACACCCAACTGTCGGTCCTGGGGCCGGTTTTGTTCAATATCTTCATAAATGATCTGGAGGATGGTGTGGATTGCACTCTCAGCAAATTTGCATGTGATACTAAACTGGGAGGAGTGGTAGATACGCTGGAGGGCAGGGATAGGATACAGAGGGACCTAGACAAATTGGAGGATTGGGCCAAAAGAAATCTGATGAGGTTCAATAAGGATAAGTGCAGGGTCCTGCACTTAGGACGGAAGAACCCAATGCACAGCTACAGAAACGGGACCGAATGGCTAGGCAGCAGTTCTGCGGAAAAGGACCTAGGGGTGACAGTGGACGAGAAGCTGGATATGAGTCAGCAGTGTGCCCTTGTTGCCAAGAAGGCCAATGGCATTTTGGAATGTATAAGTAGGGGCATAGCCAGCAGATCGAGGGACGTGATCGTCCCCCTCTATTCGACATTGGTGAGGCCTCATCTGGAGTACTGTGTCCAGTTTTGGGCCCCACACTACAAGAAGGATGTGGATAAATTGGAAAGAGTCCAGCGAAGGGCAACAAAAATGATTAGGGGACTGGAACACATGACTTATGAGGAGAGGCTGTGGGAACTGGGATTGTTTAGTCTGCAGAAGAGAAGAATGAGGGGGGATTTGATAGCTGCTTTCAACTACCTGAGAGGTGGTTCCAGAGAGGATGGTTCTAGACTATTCTCAGTGGTGGAAGAGGACAGGACAAGGAGTAATGGTCTCAAGTTGCAGAGGGGGAGGTTTAGGTTGGATATTAGGAAAAACTTTGTCACTAGGAGGGTGGTGAAACACTGGAATGCGTTGCCTAGGGAGGTGGTGGAATCTCCTTCCTTAGAAGTTTTTAAGGTCAGGCTTGACAAAGCCCTGGCTGGGATGATTTAGTTGGGGATTGGTCCTGCTTTTGAGCAGGTGGTTGGACTAGATGACCTCCTGAGGTCCTTTCCAACCCTGATATTCTATGATTCTATGATTCTATGGGGGCATTGCTGAGTCTCCAGCCAAGGTTGAGCAATTCCCCTGGTGTGGCCTCATGCAGGTGAGTCGTTGCATTGTAGCTCCCTTGCTGGACAATGGTTGTTGATGGGTTGATTGACACCCCACTCAGGTGTTGGTTACTTTCCTTGCTGTTGCCTCTGGGGAGCTAATATCTGGCTGATTCCCCAATTTACAGCATGTTTTAGCGACAACCATACAACACAATTCTCATAACTTCATATGCATTAATGATACACATAATGGATAGAGAAATGATTTTCAGCAGATCATAACCTCTCCCCTGT
Organism: Caretta caretta; assembly: GCF_965140235.1. Taxonomy (NCBI): domain Eukaryota; kingdom Metazoa; phylum Chordata; order Testudines; family Cheloniidae; genus Caretta; species Caretta caretta. Next base: position 11,608,573 of record NC_134225.1, read on the forward strand.
TACCTTACAAGGTGTGCTTTATATGTAAGACCATGATTATATAAAAATGAGGAATATGGGGGTTCCAGGATGCTTTCCCAAGGTATAGAATGGCACACATATCTATATGTAAGAAAGGGGGAAAATGTGATTTGGGCATTTACAGACCTTTTAGTGTGACCTCATTAGCATACAAGGTTTTAGAACAAATTGTGAAGGAAAGAATAATTAAATTAATAGAGGTAAATGGTAAAGAGGATGTAATTTAATATGGGTTTGCCAAAGGTAGATCATGCCACACTAACCTGATTTCCTTCTTTGAGAAAATAACTGATTTTTTAGATAAGGGAAGTGCAGTAGAGAGAAGAAGACAACAGGTTGTGCTGAAAGGTGAATTACTAGACTGGTGAAAGGTTACTAGTGGAATTCCTCAAGGATCAGTCTTGGGACCAATCTTATTCAATATTTTGATTTATGACCTTGGCTCAAAAAGCAAGAATGTCCTAATGAAATTTGCTGATGGTACAAGGTTGCGAGGCATCATCAATACGGAGAAGGATCAGAATATTATACAGGAAGATCTGGATGACCTTAAAGACTGGAGTGACAGAAACTAGATGAAATTCAATAATACAAAGTGCAAGGTCATGCACTTAGGGTCTAATAATAAGAATTTCTGCTACCAGCTGGGGGTTCATCAGTTGGAAGTGCTACAGGAGGAGAGAAATCTGGGTGTGTGGGTCGATCATAGGATAACTATGAGTCACCACTTGTGATGCAGCTGTGAAAAAGGCAAATGCGATCCTAGGATGGATCAGGCGAGGCATTTCCAGCAGAGATTGAGAAATATTAATGCCATTGTACAAGGCACTGGTAAAACCTCATTTGGAACACTGTGTACAATGCTGGTGACCCATGTTCAAGAAAGATTAATTTAAACTGGAACAGATACAAGGAACAGATACAAAGATCAGGGGAATGGAGGGCCTGTCTTATGGGAGGAGACTGGAAGAGTTTGGCTTGTTTAGTCTCGCAAAAAAGAAGGCTGAGAGGGGATCTGATGGCTCTCCGTAAATACATTACGGGGATAAACACCAGGGAGAGTGAAGAGCTACTTAAGCTAAAGGACAATCTTGGTACAAGAACAAATAGATATAAACTGGCCATGAATAAATTCAGACTGGAAATTAGAAGAAGGTTTCTAACCATCAGGTAGGTTAGGTTCTGGAACAACCTCCCAATAGGAGTTGTGGGGACAAAAAACTTAACTAGTTTTTAGAGAGAGCTGGATATATTTATGAGTGCAATTGAATGATGGGGTTGCTTGTGATGATAGGGGGAAGGGCTCAACAGCCCTGGAGCTTGCATCTGGTTTATGTCTCATGTTCCTAAAGCTCATGCTTCATGTTTCAGCTGGCCACCAGCAGGGATCAGGAAGGGATTATTTCCCCGCCAGTGTATTTTGGTTTTTGGTTTTTGGTTTTTTTAATCTTCTTCCTCTGAAGCTTCAGGGATGGCCACAGTTGGAGATGGGACATTGGATAGAACAGGTCAGGACTCTGAGTTGGCACTGAACATTCTCTCTCAGGAGCTTGGCTGGCTGGTTCTTGCTCACATGCTCAGGGTATAAATGATCACCAGTATGGGACTGGGAAGGAATTTTCCCCCAGGTCAGATTGGCGGTGACTTTGGGGCTTTTTCACCTTCCTCTGCGGAGTGTGGATACAGGTCACTTGCAAAGATTAGCTGGATATATCTCACTTAATTATTCTCCTGCCACTGCAGGGGCCTCAGGCATGAGTGCACTTCACTCCCTCCTGTTTTCTGCCTGTTGCACATAATAAGCTAGTCTCCTGAGGGTCTCATTTACTTTGGTCTCATTTCTGTTGTTGTGTTTAATGTATTAGTGCTGGGTGGTGTTGGTGATCTGTGATATAATGGAGGTCAGACTAGATGATCTAGGGGTCTCCTCTGGCCTTAACCTCTATGACTCTTTTACTCATCTGGAACCTGGAGAAGAATTTGGTGTTTGCTTTTCCATCTCTGCACTTTCCACTTTAGTGATCTGTCAGATGAGACGTTAAACTGACATGCCACCTGCTGCTGCAGTGGTTGCTCAGGTGCAGTTACAATTTCCCTCAGCTGCTGTTAGAGCCATGGAGAAAAAGAAGACAAAGGGCTAAGAGGTATGGCACTGAGATCAGAGGCCAAGCCAGTACCTTCTCTAAAACAATAAAGGGTAGGTTGGTGGGAAATGGCTGCTACAGACATTAGTCAGGTCTCCTAGACATGGAAGTGAACAAGGCAGAAAATATGAAGCCTCCTACCTCCTCCAGTAGGTCCCATTTCCTACTTACCCTGGTTTTGCCGAAGATCGTTTGTCTCTGGATAGGTTTCAGAGTAGCAGCCGTATTAGTCTGTAATCGCAAAAAGAAAAAGAGTACTTGGGGCACCTTAGAGACTAAGTATCTCTGGATACTTTCCCTGCAACCCTACAAAGGTGCCTTGCAACAACACACATAGGACAGGAAATATCAACTCAGGTATCTTGGCCTCCTGCTGGAGTGGTAAGGTCTGGGCCTTAAAGGAGCACTCCACCCTTGGCCCTGACAATAAAAGTTACTAGGTATCTGTCTCCAAGAATCACAAGTATGTAAACACCCCGGGGGATTGGGGGAGGGGGTGTGTGCTGAAAAGTGATGGTGTAACTAGGGGAGATAAAATTGTGTTTAGAAAAAGTTGGCTGAAAATTAAGGGAAGCTGCACTTCAGTGAGTTGCATTGGGTTATGGAATGATCTCCCCAAGGGAAGGGGTTGGAGAAAAATTATATCAGCATCAATAAATATATTTTAAACCACTCCAGTTAAACTGGTGCAAATCCCTAAATAATACACATTTAAACCAGCTTATCACTTATTTAATTCACTTTAGTTTTTGTTGGTCAGTTACCTCCAGCAACTGTCTAGTGGGAATAACCCCTCACTGGCAACTCCTTGGACCCTGATTCTGAAGGCTCAGGCTGAGAGATGATGCTGGACAACAGCAGAAGCTTCCCACAGCTCATTCCCAGCAGCACACAGAAACATTTCTTTTTAGTCATTGGGTGATTAGGGCTCATTTGCTAGTTAAAGAGAGGCTTTGGGTGTGCACTTCTGTGCAATCTCTGCTGATGCTCCTGACCAGTATTGCCACCTGCCCAGCATCACTCCTGCCGGTTTTGCAATCATGAACTGTGGCATCCTCTGCTAGTCCAGCTCAGTGAGGAGCAATGGTAATGCATCGGTCAAATGTTACCAAATAAGAACGCTCCAGTTGCTCACACCGGTGGCAGCATTTTACATCCTCTTTGCTCTCACTTTGCATTGCTGAGTATTCAAGGTGTAGGACAACAATGAATCAGTCTCTCACTCTGTAAAATACTCTGCTTGCAGCACATCCCCACTTTCTGCCTAGAACATAGCTGCCGGAACAGGGGGTGCTGGGGGTGCTGCCTCACCCGCTGGCTTGAAGTGGTCTCCATTATATACAGGGTTTACAGTTTGGTTCAATGGCTCTCAGCCCCCCCACTATACAAATTGTCCCAGCGCCCCAGCCTAGAGTCATTACATTTAAAAGTGTTCACAGAAGACAGAGTCATAGCCACATAGACTGGATTTTGCACCAGCACCTGGCTGGTATCTGATCTAGCTAGGCACCTAGCATCAGGGCACAGTATTAAAGTTTTGGTTCCAATATATGAGGGCATCTAACCAGTGGCCTGCGAGACCTGCCATCCCATAAGCCAACTCTCAGCCCATCCAGTGGAACTGACTCAGGCATAGGCTCAGAGAGCATTGTCCTGACTCTCTGGTTTTGCCTGCTATTAGCATTCATAGAATCATAGAATATCAGGGTTGGAAGGGACCTCAGGAGGTCATCTAGTCCAACCCCCTGCTCAAAGCAGGACCGATCCCCAACTAAATCATCCCAGCCAGGACTTTGTCAGGCCTGACCTTAAAAACTTCTAGGGAAGGAGACTCATTCGGTCCCCTCTGAGTCCTGCCCTGAGCAGATGGGGGGCACTAGAATAGTTTGCGTCTTGGGGTCTTTGCACCTGCAGAGAGAGGAAATGTGGTTTCTTTAATGATCTGATAGGTGCCCTCCCATGAGCACAGCACGGAAGGGAAGGCGTGTTCAGCCCTTCATACTTTATTGCGTATGTTACATTTCCTGCTTTGTTTTTTTTCCTTTAACCCTCAGGACTCTGAGGCCACAAAGGCTCAACCACCTTTTCCTCTCCCTCTCCCAGTCATGCCCAATGGATACCCCATCTTCCACTTTCCCCAACACCCTCACACCTTCTTAACTCTCCTCGCCCAGTTCCAGTCTCCTCTCATTTATATAGGCCCCGTTACCTCTCTGGTACTGTGGATTTATTCTCACAACACCCCTGGGAGCTAGGTCTGTATTAAAGGATGAGGAAACTGAAGCACAGAGAAGTGATCAGCACCCAGACGCTCCTATTGAGAACCCCCACACTCAAGGGCGGCGGTATCATAAGCTGGGGAAGGCTGTGCCCTCCCAAACAGTCGGGCATGACCCCACCCATGCGCTGCCCCCAGGTCCCCTCCTCCTTCCTACTGTGGCCCATTCTTCCTAGTTCTCCTGGGCAGTGGCTGGGGCTGGGGCTAGGGGTGCAGCCCACCTGCCCAGCGTTCCAGGGCTGGGGAGGATGGGGCCATGCCACCCACCCTCCTGGCCCTCCGGGGCTGGGGTTGCTCTGTGGGGTACAGGCGCTAGCCTGAAGTGGGGGCCAGCAGCTGCGGTGGGGGGCTCAGGGCTGTGGTGGGGGGATGGAAAGGGTGGGGCCTCGGCCAGAAGGGGCAGGGCTGGGGGCTAGCCTCCCACAGCTGGCAGTCCATTCGCATCCGATGCTCACATTCCCCTAATGGAGGCTGCTTGGTGCTGAATACTTTTGGGAATTTGGTCCCACATGAAATGCCCAGTATCACAGATGGAGTTTGTGGCAGAGCCAGGAACGGACCCCAGACGTCCTGAGTCCCAGTCCAGAGCTTTCATCACAAGAGCTCTTGGAGACAGCTCCTTTTTTCTCTTCTGAGAGAGCAGTGCATGGCGCAGGCTCCAGGCACTCTGGAACGGCTCTCCAGAGACGTCCACGCTGTCCCACCCCTCCACGCCTGTTAGCAGCAAATGCAGTTTCATTTTTTTAAAAAAGAAAAGGAGGACTTGTGGCACCTTAGCGACTAACAAATTTATTTTTAGTATGTATCTTTTTGCGAATACAGACTAACACGGCTGCTACTCTGAAACCTCCCCACTGTATTTTCCACTGCATGCATCCGATGAAGTGAGCTGTAGCTCACGAGAGCTTACGCTCAAATAAATGTGTTAGTCTCTAAGGTGCCACAAGTCCTCCTGTTCTTTTTGTTTCATTTTTTAGTTACACATTGACTCCTTGACTTGAAATAAATTCCAAAAAGGATAAGCGACTGTACAGAGAAGCTGATCACAAAATGAGTGCATGTCTGCACTACAAACCTATATTAGGTCAACTTACAGCATGTCCACACTACCCTCCTTGGGTTGGGGTGCGCATCCTTGCCAGGAGCACTTCCACCAACTTAAGAGGGGCAGTGTGAGGAACTGAGACCCTGGTCTCTCAGCTCTGCTGGCAACTCCCTGCTGGGAGTCTGGCTACCCCACATGCTCATGGGCTCCCAGAGGGCTGCCCCCCCCCCACTTCCCATTCCCTGCAGGGAGCGGGGGGAAGCAAGCTGCCCCGGGCTTCTAGCCCCCCCCCCCTTCACCACTGTGAGTGGGGAAAGCCACCTCTGTTCCCCACTGGGAGCAGGGGGAAGCTGCCCCAGGCTTCTCACCCCCCTGTTTCCTGGCGGGAGTAAAAAGAAGCTGCAAGGGGCTTCTCATGGCCGTGGAGCAGGGTCCAGTTGCGCCAGCTTCTGGGCGCACCCCTTGGCTGTTTCCCACCAGGAACTGGGCAGCCTTGTCAATTTCACAGCTCACTCACAAGGCCACCTGGCTCCCGGCAGGGAGTGGGCGGAGGATCACCCTGGCTTCTCGCCCCAGCTCTCAGATGGGAGCAGGGGAAGCCCCTTGAGGCTTCTCACCCTGGCTACCAGCTAGGAGCAGGGTCCAGCCACCCAGCTCTCCAAAGGACAGCAGATGTAAGGAACACAATGTCTACACAGACATGGTGTCACCCTAACTACACCAACATAAGCCTTATACCTCTTGGGGAGGTAGAGTTATGATGTCACTGTCATTACATCTGCATGAGGAAGACTGCAGTGTAGACACTGATATAATTAGGTTGACATAAGCTGCCTTATGTTGACCTAGCTGTTTAGTTGAGATCAGCCCTTGGCAGAGGTCCATCAGAGACAGCTGAGTCCATGCAGTGTAGTGCACAGAGGGAAGGGGCATAAACCTGGACTCCATCCTGGAGGTGCAGCACAGAAAGTGCAGCCATGGGGAAGGAGATGCCACCTTCGTGTCCTCCATAGTATGGGCTGTTCCAAGTCCATTCTGAGCTGCAGCACAGCACAGCATCCCTGAAGCACTATGTGCTACTGTACCCATCTGCCTCAGAACTCCTGCACAAGGGCTTGTGATGGTGGCTGCTTAGGGCTACTATCTGCACTGGAGGAATTCTCCCTTGGCTGCTGTGACACATTAACAGCCCCTGTGTACCACTGGCATGGGAGTTAGAATCTGTCCCCTGCTTTCCTGCATCCTGCTGCTCTCGGAGGCCTGGGAAGGAGTAAACCTATTTCAGCCTTTCACTGCAGGGATTTCCGCTCATCCTAGTCAGGATTTGTCGACAACTAAGTTCCCTGTAAGCTACGTGGCCATGTAGCCGCCCAGCAGACTATTTACCGCCGTGCAGGAGCCCAGGGAACCCGCCCGGGGAATTGTCATGGCTGGGGAAGGGGTGCCCCTCCCCTAGCCGCCAACCTGCTGCGGCCAGGGTCCCAGACCCAGCTGTGGCCAGGACGCCGCAGCCAGGGTGGCCTGGTTCCATCCACGGCTGGGGCGGCCCGGGCCAGCCCCAGGTGGCCAGAGTAGCTTGGGCGGTACAGCCTGGGCCAGCCTCACCCCCCGGCTGTAGCAGCCCGGCCCCAGAGGTGGCAGGGGCAGCCCTCCCCCAACCTGGACATGGTGGGGCTGGGGGCGGGCACCTATCCTGCAACGCCAACCCCAGAGCTTCCGCCTCTCCCCCCCAGTCCAGGTGCTGCTGCAGGGAGAGAGAGCTGGGGGGAGTCCTCTCTCCCTGCCGTAGCCCCGGAGCACCCTTCTGCATCCTAAACCCCTCATCCCCTGCATCCAACCCTCTGCCCCAGCCCTGAGCCCCTCATCCCCAGTCCCACCCCAGAGCTCACACCCCCAGCCAGAGCCCTCACCCCCTGCACCCAACCCCCTGCCCCAGCCTTGAGCCCCTCATCCATAGCTACACCCCACAGCCTGCACCCCCAGCCAGAGCCCTCACCCCCTGCACCCAATCCTCTCCCCCAGCCCTGATCCCCTCATCCCTGGCTCCACCCCAGAGTCCACACCCCCAGCCAGAGCCCTCACACCCTTGCATCCCAACCCTCTGTCTCAGCTCTGAGCCCCCTCGCACACTCCAAACCCCTCGGCCCCACCCCCACCACATGAATTTTGTTACATGCACCAATATGAAGGTGATGTGTTCTGAGAGTGTTTCTGAGTGACAGTGGCTCCCCCTCCACACTATATCACCATGTGACTGCCATCTCTTTGGACCCATTGCTAAAGAAAGATGAGCCTGGCTACAAAGGGCACAGATCAGAGAGAACTAGTTATGAAATATACAGGTGGAAGCTTCCATTCCAGTGGAGTTTGTGGAGAATAGCTTATCCTCTTACAGGGGCTTCAACTGAAACCGCTTAGCTGCCCCATACACTCTTTGTCTTCTCATCTTTCTTTCTTTCTTTCTGGCAGCAAATCCATGCTGTCCACTTACTGCTGAGCCCCTGCTCCCTTCATTGGAGATGGCCTCTAGCCTTTGATGAACACAGTTTGGTGTAACAGCTCAGGAGTCAGGGGGTGCTATAATATGGGTAGAATAATAAAAAAGCTTATTGGAAAAGTGGCTGTGAAATCTCTAATACATTTCCTGTGAGTTTGAAGTCAGGTCTCCCAGTATGACATTTCATTCCTTCTCTCCTGCAGCTGTTCCTCATTTCCCAGCCATAGATTCTTCCTATTTTGCTGGAACATTTGAGTGTACCCTCGGGGTTTGGAGAGGGGAAGAGTGTGTGGTGGGGAGTAAACAACTACACATGATTCTCCCCAGTACAATCCCACCCTCTCCCATCCCCTTTGCTGCTTGGCACAGCTATATATAGCTTCAAACAGACCAAAACAATGGAATAAGTCTGGGGTTAATAATCAGAAAATGGAGATCAGCTGTGGCTGCCTCTGAGTTGGGCTGTGATTTGATGGGACTGAGGCCAGATGGGTTCCTCCTCATAGCCCAGCAGCACACAGAGGACAGGACTTTGCAGGAGAAAAATGATTTGAAATATGAAGATAGAAACAACTGAAACGATTCAAACAGGTCCCTATCCCTGCAGTCAGACAGGCTTTCAGTTTGGGCGATGGGATGATACAGGGTGATGCCGTGGCCAGGAAAAGTTGTAGCAATGACTAGAATCTTGAGTCCTGTCCCAGCATTCACTGGACATGTGTAGTGGGGCAGTTGCCCAGCTCCTGAAAAAAGGTACGCTGACTGGGTGTGGCTGCAGCTGTGGCTGCTTCGCCAGTCAGGCCACAGCTGGCCCTGATAAAAGGGCTGAGGGCAGAGCTGGCTCAGGTCTCTCCAGAGAGAGAGGACTGAGCTGCCTGAAGGTGTAAGGATACCTAAGTGCTGGGGAAGGGCAAAGGAGCTGGGGAGCTCCAGCCTGGCAACTCCAGCCTGGCAACTCCCCAGGCTGAGGCCTTGGTGAAGGCCTACAAAGGTACTGGGGCTATGGAGGTGCAGCCTGGGAATAGGCAGAGGTAGCTGGTCCTAACCCCTTGCCAATAATGAGTGGCCATCATGCAGTCTGCCCCTTGAGAAAAGGGCTAGAGGATGACTGGCAGTAGCGTATTGCCTCCCATATAGGGAACAGTGGATAGATGCAGCCTCCCACACTCCGTACCCTGCATGGATTCTTCCTCCCCCACCAGTTACTCTGAATGGGCATTGCCTCTCCAAGTGGGTGTCCTGATCCAGCGCTGCCTTCCCCACCATGAGCCCTTATTTGTTGCAGCCTCCCTTACCATGAGCCCTGAATTGTTGCTGCCTTCCCCACTGGGCACCCTGAACGGGTGCTGCGTCCCCGACTGGGAAACCAGAATGGGTACTCCCCCACCCCCCGAGTACCCTGCATGGACAATGCCTCCCATCCCCTCCTCACCAGGTACATGAATCAGCATTAACTCCCCTACTGGGAGTTGGGAAGCAATGCTATCTCCTCTGCGAGTATCCTGATTGGTGCTGCCACCACCACTGGGTACTCGGAATGGGCAATGCGTCCCAACTGGGATCCCAGAATGGGCACTGACTCCTTTACTAAGAACTCCCCATCTCACCTCAATGGCCCTTACCCCAGGTACTCTGAGTGGGTCCACCTCCCCTTTCCGCCTAGGGGTACTCTGAGTGCAGAGGTGACATGTGGGAGGCATCATTCTAGTTTCTCAATCAAAATGTTGTGTGGTACCAAGTCAAATGCCTTACAGAAGAAATAGTGTCATCGAGTCGTATATTAATGTCATGCTGGCGGGAGTGTCTCACAACTGTGATTGTCTACCTCAGGGCAGACGGTTAGAAGCAGGGCAGATACCCCAAGGTGGTGGTGTGGTAATTAGATTTCACCAAGCCAGTAACAAATGTGAACTCCTGGATTGTTGTAACACTCTTACCATGGAGTCACGGAAAATTCGGCCAAAGTGAAAATATTTAGACTTTTCCCAGGAAATCTGTCCTCTTCCCTTACCAAACTTACCTTAACAAAGTGACTTGTGATGCAGTGTCTCTCCACCCTGTACATTCAATGAAATTCACTTTCGCACTCTTAATAAACTCTTCACTACCTGACCAAGACTCAGTCCTATTACAGTTTATGGGCCATTCTCCTCCACGATTTCCTCTGGAATAAAGGTGTTAGCATCAGCGTGCAAAGTAGTAGCATGGGCACTCATGGTGGGGGTTGTGAGTGCAGATTGTGGGGTGACCTTAATGTTTGGGTAATTTGGTTTTGTATGGCCAGGAGCCACACCGTGATGACAGACTGTCTCCTTTCCCTTAGAGTAAGAAGTTTTAAAATCTGGCTTCCCTTGAGGTTTTTTTAACAAAGTTGGGGTTAGGTTTATTCTTGGACACCTCATCCTTTTTAACCTGGGAACAGAGGGATTACCCTTCCCCTGGGGTTTAGGTCCTGCATGAGCCCTTGACTCGACATATTCATCAGCAATTTCTGCTGCTCCAAACCTGTGGAAGTGGTTCTGTCACAGATGGCGGCTTTTACCTCATCAGTGACGGTCCGCAGTAATTACTCTTGGGCCACCAAATCACACAGCTCCAGCCCCTGCCCATTTTTCATATAAATACGCATTTTATGCAAATATTCCACATGAGTGATATTGTCAAACGTTTCACGATTGCTACACTTCAACGGATAGGCCTCAGAAGTGATCTTAAATCATTTCAATCCATTTTCTTTAAATTTCTCATACACCATAACATCACCCACCTCCATATAATTAAAAACTTGTCTGGCTTTCCCAGTCATCCCGGTTAAGAGGATGGGCACTCATTTATCCTCTGGAATCGTATGGATCCCACACAATCTCACAAAGGTGGATAGGAACCCTTCAATGCAATCAGTCTCTTGATAAATTAGACAGGCTTTCTCCCACACCCTGCTATTGAGAGGGGATGTACTCACAGGCTGCAGCAGATTCTTTTGCTGTTCCAGGACTTTGAGCTGAAGTGCATGAGCTCTCTCCTCAGCTGATAGCTGCTACATGCATCTTTGGTGATGTAATTAACTCTGAGGGCCATAGAGGGCTCTTGGTGTCCTTTTGCTTCCCTTATCAATTTACCCTAATTCCCAGCTGCTTATATTTATTATTATTAACTTCCTCTTTTGCGGGGATGTGATGTAGCATTGGGGTAAGGGGATGCAGCACAGAGGGGAAATGGTGCAGTACTGAGGGGGAGGGGATGCAACGTTGAGGGGGAGATAATGCAGCATTAAAGTTAGAGGGAATGCAGCATTGAGGGAGAGAGGTGCTGCACTGGGGGAAGAGGATGCAGCATTGGGAGAAGAGGATGCAGCATTAGGGGGCGGGGGGTGTATCATTGGGGCAGAGGATGCTGTATTGAGTGGGAGAGGCTGCACATAACTGTGAGGGAAAGGGGATGCAGCCTTGGAGGGAAGGGATGCAACATGGACCTGAGGGTGCTGATAATGGCATTAGGCAGCTTCCCACAGTGATCACTTTGGCCACCTCTCCCTTGTGCTGATTGGCTGTCTGCTCCAATACCTCCCGTCTTCCTCCCCTCCAACCTCCTCCTGCACTATCCCCCTTGTCCTTTAATGGCTCCTCTCCCTTCCCTTGTTTCTCCATTTTTCTCCCTACCCAACAAAGCCCCACCCAAAGAATAAAAAACTTGATGGCATTAAGGTGCCCTTGCTCACACTGCATGGGTATCCTAGCCCTCTCTCCCAGCCTGTGTCTGCCTGTCTATTTAGACTGTAAGCTATTTGGGGCAGTACTTTATGTACTCTGGGTAAATGCAGCTCCTGGCACAAGGGTGCTCTTGCCTTGGTGGGTCCCCAGGCTAGGCTCTACCATAATACTAATATAAATCCTATTTGATTTGAGAAACAGAGGAAGGTTATTGTCAAGAGCAGTGTTTTCATAAAGGCACAGGACTCTATATCCCCTCAGCACCCCTTAGCATGTGCAAAGTCAACTCACCATAGCAAGTCCAGGGCAAGTGAAGGCAGTACACATCACTACAGTAGGTAGTGGCAGTTCCTTTCACTTCCCACACACATGGAGGGCCATTCCCAACAACACTTGCCCCACAAGGGACATGAGCAGCAAGGAGGACCTTTCTGAAAGGTAGTATGGAGTGTTCCAGGCTTAAGTTTTCCATCAGTGAACCAGCTGTATTTCACATAGCAATAGTTAACTATTGCCTGACTTTCCATCTTGCAAAACCACATGCTTCGGAAAAAGCTCAAGTCAGGAGGGCACAAGATCATGTTTACTCCTCATGGTCACTCACTTCCCCCTCCCCTCCTGGTCTGTTAGTTGTGCTAAGGCTGCTTACAAAGTCCTTACAGTTGCTTTCAGCAATCAGCATAACAATTGGTATTCCAGCTGTGGGCAGTGATTTAGGCATGTTACTGGGTTAACAAATTTTTTTCCTTACAATTATATCTCCCCCTTTAAGTTCTATATTCCTATCATTTACAAATTTTACACTATTTCGCAATCTTTGAAGTTCAGTACATTTCGGTCTAAGTATCTCTGAATTGTACTGTATTTCTAATTACATGACCTGAACACATAACTTGATTATCTGGCTGTCCATTAATTGCAATGACTAGCTGTGGTGTGTTTGGAATCCTTGAGTCATCGTCTTCTTCTTGTTCTGTATCTGTCATCTGTAGAGTTTTCTCTATTGATCTTTCTGAGGAACAAACTATAGATGTTGACTGTTTCTATTGGACTCTCCACTGTCTATCTCTATCACATATGATCTAGGTGTTGAATTCTTTTTCTTGATGACAGCTGGAGTTGTCCATCCTTTTTCTTCATCCAGTTTGACACAAACATGGTTACTTGGCAGTTCTTTAATCAAGTGACTCTGTTGTAAAAACATTCATAAGCTCATTTAGCCATTTTATCTGATTTGGCTAGCCTCTTCATGTTTGGCCACTTTGGAGATAGATTTGGAACAGTAGTTCTGACTTGTCTTTCCATCAGGAGTTGAGCTTGACTATATCCAGTATATATAACTATTGGTGTTGATCTGTAACTCAAAAGACCAAGGATTGGATCATCCTGCTGTAGGATTTTCTTGGCTATCTGTACAGCAATCATAGAATCATAGAACTGGAAGGGACCTTGAGAGGTCATCTAGTCCAGTCCCCTGCACTCATTGCAGGACTAATTATCTAGACCATTCCTGACAGGTGTTTGTCTAACCTGCTCTTAAAAAATCTCCAACAATGGAGATTCCACAGCCTCCGTAGGCAATTTATTCCAGTGCTTACCCACCCTGACAGCTAGGAAGCTTTTCCTAATGTCCAACCTAAACCTCCCTTGCTGCAATTTAAGCCCACTGCTTATTGTCCTATTCTCAGAGGTTAAGAAAAACAATTTTTCTTCCTCCTCCTTGTAACAACCTTTTACATACTTGAAAACTGTGATCATGTCCCTCTCAGTCTTCTTTTTTCCAAACTAAAAAAACCCAGTTTTTTCAATCTTTCCTCATAGGTCATGTTTTCTAGACCTTTAATCATTTTTGTCACCCTTCTCTGGACTCTCTCTAATTTGTCCACATCCTTCCTGAAATGTGGTGCCCAGAACTGGACACAATACTCCAGCTGAGGCCTAATCAGAGCAGATTAGAGCGGAAGAATTACTTCTCGTGTCTTGCTTACAACACTCCTGCTAATACATCCCAGAATGATGTTGGCTTTTTTTGCAACAGCATTACACTGTTGACTGATATTTAGCTTATGGTCCATTCTGACTCCCAGATCCCTTTCCACAGTACTTCTTCCTAGGCAGTCATTTCCCATTTTGTATGTGTGCAACTGATTGTTCCTTCCTAAATGGAGTACTTTGCATTTGTCCTTATTTGTCCAATCTCAGCCTCTCCATTTGCTTGTGAATAATGTGGGCTACTGGTAATACGATCAAAATCATATTTCATTCAGAATTACTTGAATTCTGCTGCAGTGAATTGTGGTTGTTGTTCATCACTAGTTGTTCTGGAATATCAAAGTGACCAAAAGTGCACTTCAGTTTCTCAATAACTCTGTGACTTATGTCTTTCAAATACATTATTTCTATATACCTGGAAAAATAGTCCAGAATGCCAGGTAATGATGTCCTCTGAATTTGCATTAATTTGTAGCTAGTCTCTTCCAAGGTCTTTCTGGTAGGGGTGTTTGTACATTATTTAATTGATTTGTACTGGATCGCCTTTCAAAAGTCCAATATCATCAAATTCTCCATTGAGTTCTTCCACCTCGCTCACTAGGCCTATCATGGCTGCCACACTGAAGCTGACAAGGTTGTTGGTCTGTGAACCTTTGATCACATGCACTCTGAATGCAAAGCTTTTGTCCTTGCAAGTTGTTTTGGTGGTGGGCTGGCCCATGCAGTTCAGAATACCCCCAGGGCTAGTCAGAACTGTGCCAGGCAACTTCAGCACTGGGAGAAGGTAATTTTAAGTCCTTTCTGAGATGACTGACATCAACTCCTAAGTCAATTTTAAAGGCAATAGTCTTGCTATGAATATTCAGTTTCACTCTCCACTTGTATTATCACAAGTGATTGATCCCAGAAATAATGGATCTTGATTGTCTACCCCTGACTGCTTTGGTGAGGCAAACAGCTGCAAAATGTCCATATTTTGTGCATGTATTACACTGTACACCTCTGGCTGAACATGCATCATCTCTTGGGACATGACTTTTTCCACAACTTGTGCATGTAGGCTGGAATTTGTCCCTCTTAGCATGGGAGTTCTCTCTCCTTGCCTCGGGGGTCTCAAGGTAATGGTTTTATCACTCATGCTGCATGCTGTTAACAACTTCTAAACTAGATTCACGTTTGTCAAGTTGCTCTAGGTTTTGCTATCTCATCAGCTCAGACTGCTTTGCCTTCTATATAGCTGTCGTTAGGGTTAAATCTGTCTTCAATTGTAGCTGCTGTGAAAGTTTTTTTATCTGTTAACTAAATAACCAGCCTGTTTCTGATAATTTCATGTTTTGTATTCCCTAAATCACAGTTTTCAGCCAATGAATGCAGAGCTCTTATAAAAAATTCAACATTTCCCCCTAGTTCTTGAATTCTCTGGTGGAAACATGCTCTTACATAAACCATATTTCTCTGACATATAAAGTATGCTTCAAACATAGCCAGAACCCTTTCATGGTTATCTTTGTGACCATCTTCAGTAAAGTCAAAGGATTTAAAGATATACTCTGTCTACTTTCCCATAGCATAAATTTAAAAGGATACTTGAATATCTCCATTTTCTTTGTGGAGTTTGGGAGCACTGTGGAATCTTGCAAAATATTGTTTCCAGTCTGTCCATCCTGAAGGTTTGTCAAAACTGAAGTTCTCTGGGGCATCGAAGAGTGCCATCTTGGTGAGATCCTGCAACCTTTGTTGCTTTGTTCCTTCTGTTTGCACCCTTTGTTGCTTTTTCTTCTATTTCTCTTCTTAGTTTACTTCTGACACCATGTCATGTGCCTCTATATCAGATATGGACTGGTCACAGAGCTTGCTTATACACATCAGATTTGTTCATCATAAGTTCCTTTAATGCTCGGCCAGGTCTGGCTGAGGCTCATTGAAATAAGGTATTTTACATACAGTGCCACCTACTGGGTGAACAATATAATACAGATTAGCATTCCTCTAGAGTGATTGTGTTGGGTGGGAGGCTGAGGTCTGGCATGGATGTTTCTAACAGGGAAGACACTGGATTAGGGGGATGGGGGGCGGGGGCTGGTGACCCAAACTGATTTTGGGGCAGGGAAAGATAGAAAATCCTGAGAGGAAGCAGGGCAAATGGTTGGTGGTGGACGGAGCACACCTATGGAGCTGTAAAGAAAGGGGCGGCCCTTCCTCCCTCAGGTATAGCTAGTTCCACCTGGTTTCAAACACTGATGGTAAACAAGCTCAGGATCTGGGCAGAAAATGGGAGCAGGCCTGGGCTAGGGAGTGAACGGCTCTGAGCTGAGAGACTCCAGATGCTGGAGAAGTGTGTATAGTTCCTGTGACGGGTTCAGTCACAGAGATCCCCTTGGGACGGTCACCTGATGTGCTGAAATTACCTCTAAACCCATTTTCCCTGCCAGCCTGGGACTCCAGAACCCTGCCTTGTTGAGCCAGACATGCTAGCCTGCTGCAACACAGACCCAGGGTCTGGGCCATGCCCCCAAAGCTGTGGACTTGAACTAAAAACAGCTCAGCAGGTTACTTGTCTCCAGCATCCAGACACCCAGCTCCCAATAGGATCCAAACCCCAAATAAATCCGTTTTACTCTGTATAAAGCTTACACAGGATAAATTCATAAATTGTTCTCTATATCACTGATAGAGAGATATGTACAGCTGTTTGCTCCCCCACGTATTAATCACTTACTCTGGGTTTATTAATAAACAAAAGTGATTTTATTAATTATAAAGAGTAGGCTTTAAGTGGTTTCAAGTAATAACAGGCAGAACAAAGTAAGTCACCAAGCAAAATAAAGCAAAAACACGCAAGTCTAAGCTTAATATATTAAGAAACTGATTACAGGTAATATCTCACCTTCAGAGAGGTTCCAATAAGCTTCTTTCACAGACTAGACTCCTTCCTAGCCTGGGCCCAATCCTTTCCCCTGGTACAGTCCTTGTTAGTTCCAGCAGACATCTCAGTTGGTAAGCAGGGGTTTTCTCATGACTGGCAGCCCTGTTTGTCCTGCTCCACCACCTTTTATAGCTTTGGCACAAGGCAGGAATTTTTTGTCTGTGCTTGTCTCCACCCCGCCTCATCAATGGAAAAATACAAGGATTAAGATGGATTCTAGTATCATGTTACATGGTCACATGTCACTGTAAGACCCCTAGTCTCCACTCTTCCTGGGTTGGCCCACATGTACACAGGAAGGTTTGCAGATAAATAAACCATTTACTACAGCCATCAAGATTCTAAACCACCGTTAATGGCCCACACTTTGCATAATTACAATAGGACCTCAGAGTTATACTTCATATTTCTAGCTTCAGATACAAGAATGATACATGCATACAAATAGGAGGAATATATTCTGTAGTTTATAACCCTTGTTACGATACCTTAGAAGAGACCTTTTGAATAAAGCATGTTCCAGTTACATCATATTCACACTCATAAGCATATTTCCATAAAACATATGGAGTGCAATGTCACAGTTCCCCCTGCCAGGATTATACAGATGCAGGGGGATCCTGAAGGCAGCAAGGCAAGATGAGGTTTGGACACAAGAATTTGAATCTGGATTCCACTCCTGTGAAATCTGAAGGTGTTTGGATTACTGTTCTGTCAGTGGAAGCTTCTTAAGAGGAGCTGTTCTCTGATGATGTAGGTTAGGACTGGGGAATCATGGCTCCACCTTCGCATCATGGAAATGCAGGAGTTTTTCAAAGCTGCTATGTGAGATGAGGTCTAGATACACACTGGTTAATATAACAACTTTAACTTTCATTATCATGGCATTTTACACTAGAACAGGGACCGGCAACCTTTGGCATGCAGCCCGCCAGGGTAAGTCCCCTGGCAGGCCAGGCCAGTTTGTTTACCTGTCATGTCTGCAGGTTTGGCCAATCGCAGCTCCCACCGGCTGTGGTTCGCTGCTCCAAGCCAATGGGGGCTGCGGGAAGCGGCGCAGGCCGAGGGATGTGCTGGCCGCCGCTTCCCGCAGTCCCCATTGGCCTGGAGCGGCAAACTGTGGCCAGTGGGAGCTGCGATCGGCCGAAACTGTGGACGCGGCAAATAAACAAACTGGCCCGGCCCGCCAGGGGGCTTACCCTGGTGGGCCACGTGCCAAAGGTTGCTGATCCCTGCACTAGAAGGGTACACACTTTATTGCTTCTGGAGGTTGAGCACATTACATTCATAGAGTCATAAAAATCTAGGACTGGAAGGGATCTTGAAAGTTCATCAAGTCCAGCCCCCTGTGCTTAGGTAGAACCAAGTAAATCTGGACCATCCTGGACAGGTGTTTGTCCAACCTGTTCTCAAAAACCTCCAATGATAGGGATTCCACAACCTCCCTTGGAAGCCTATTCCAGAGCTTAACTATCTAATATCTAACCTAAATCTCCATTGCTGCGGATTGATCCCATTACTTCTTGTCCTGCCATCAGCAGACATGGAGAACAATTGGTCACCATCCTCTTTATAACAGCCTTTAATATATTTGAAGACTGTTATCAGGTGCCCCCTCAGTCTTCTTCTCTCAAGACTAAACATTCCCAGTTTTTTTACCCATTCCTCATAGGTCAGGTTGTCTAAATCTTTTACCATTTTCATTGTTATTCTCTTGACTCCCTCCAATTTGTTCACATCTTTCATAAAGTGTGGCACCCAGAACTGGACAAAGTACTCCAGCTGAGGTCTCACCGGTGCCAAGCAGAGCAGGACAATTACCTCTCGTGTCTGGCATATGACACTTCTGTTAATAAATCCCAGAATATTAGCCTTTTTCACAGCTGTCATATTGCTGACTCATAATCAATTTGTGATCCACTGTCACCCCCAGATCCTTTTCAGCATTGCTAGCAAGCAACTAGCCCATTGTTCCTAATTTTGTAGCTGTGAAGTTGATTTTTCCTTTCTAAGTGAAGTACTTTGCACTTCTCTTTATTGAATTTCATCTTGTTGAATTCAGACAAATTTTCCAATTTGTTACAGACATTTTAAATTCTAATCCTGTTCTTCAAAGTGCTTGCAACCCCCACCCCAACTTGGTGTCACTGTAAATTTTATAATCATGCTCTCCACCCCATTATCCAAGTCATTAATGAAAATATTGAATAGTACCAGACCCAGGAGTGACACCTGCAGGACCCCACTAGATACACCCTCCCTGTTTTGACAGTGAACCATTGATAACTACTCTTTGGTAGGTTTCAGAGTAACAGCCGTGTTAGTCTGCATCCGCAAAAAGAAAAGGAGTACTTGGGGCACCTTAGAGATTAACAAATTTATTGGAGCATAAGCTTTCGTGAGCTACAGCTCACTTCATCGGATGCATGCAGTGGAAAATACAGTGGGCAGATTTTTTATACACAGAGAACATGAAACAATGGGTGTTACCATACACACTGTAACGAGAGTGATCAGGTAAGGCGAGCTATTACCAGCAGGGGGGGGGGGAGAGAGCTTTTTGTGACGTGGTTAGAGAGATGCAGAGTCAGTATAGACACCTCGCTTGGTTATGTTGCCCTAATTGGCCTCCAGGAGGTGTCCCACAATGCCCATCATGACCGTTCTGGTCAGCAGTTTGAACTCTGCTGCCCTGAAGGTACACTGATTCGCCTCCCTCCCCCATTTAAAGGCCCTGGAATTTTTGAAATTTCTCTTCCTGTTTGCTCAGCCTGCACAGTTCACACAGCATCTTCCCAGCTGACTGTGCAGAGCTTCACACCAGCCATAGGAATTTCCATCCCTGTGGACTGAGTGCTAGTGGCATGTACAAGAAAGGGCACGAGAGGGACATGCAGCAGTGTCGTGTGAACTCAAGAAGCTGAGGCAAGTGTACCAGAAGGCAAGGGAGGCCAAACGTCGCTCCGGTGAGGTGCCGAAGACATGCCATTTTTATAAGGAGCTGAACGCTATCCTTGGCACTGACCCCACCTCCACTGCCAAAAGCCCTGTGGATACTGGGGAACTGGAGGCAGTGGCCAGTGGACTCAAATAGTGGATGAGGAAAGTGGAGCTGGAGAACGATGTGGAGCGCACAGTAGGGTCATCAGGTGGCGTAGCAAGTCAGGACCTCTTTTCCACTCTGGAGGGGTCTAGCCAGTCCCAACACTCTGGCTCTGGTGTGCAGGATACAGAAGAGAGGAGCTCTGATAAGTGCTTATTTTGCTTTGATACTGCACGGTGAGAGGAGATTGAGCTCTCATGTACTTTGTTATATGGTAGAGGAGGGATAAGGGACAGAAATTAACAACAGAGCCTGTCCATCTACGTGGTAGAAAAAGTTTGTTAATGTACACATGGATGTCCCGGGAATCCTCCATAGTGATCTCTAGGAAACTTTCCTGTAGGTATTCTGCAATCCTCTGCTGAAGATACCTTGGGAGAGTTGCATTGTTTCTCCCCCTGCTGTAGACTTTGCTGGGCCATCCAGCAATTATTTCTCAAGGGACCAGAGCACTACACAGGCGAGCAACATACGGTGCTGGTGTGAAGTCGCACTCATGCAGGAGATGCACGCTTGCCTCCTGGGTTACCCTTAGGAGTGAGATATTGGGTTCAATTAAGCTAGCCTGCTAGCCACACCTGCCCCACCGGAAGCAGAAGTACAAAAGGCAGGCCCTGCAGCTCAGTTAGGCGAGCACCACCACGGGAGACATGCAGAGGAGCTACCAGCAATGCCTCCTGAGGACTGGCCAGAGCTCTCAGGGCTGCTGGCCAACCGAGATACCAACGAGCTGCTGGGGCTGCCACTGGCCACCTACCCTGGGGAGATGGAGGACAACTACAATGTAGAGGTACCAAACCCTGCGGATGTAGGAAGTAGCTCAGGGAAAGTAGATGACAGTCTGGTTGAGTGTCGGCCTGATCCGAGGTCAGTGTGTTGCGCACGGATCCCCGCTGACTCAGTGGAGGACGACTCCGCCACTGTCAGGGCCCTGGGATGGGACACGGTGGAGTCAGGTGGGCCCACATCCCCCTACCACCCCACTCTTGGGGTGGCAGCACCCCCCTCTTAGGCCAGGAGGCCTGTGGTACCCTACCATCCATCAAGCTAGGATGCTAGACTGTGCTGGTGCTCACCCTTACTTGAGCCCCTAGACTGTGCTGATCCTCACCTTTACCTGAGCCCCTAGATTGCTTAACCATTCTGCCCTGATTGCAGGTCAGAGCCTACTAAGTGTTTCCTGCCCTGCCCTGACCGAGGGCTCTGGGGTCATAGACTGCCGTATTGTTTTGCCTGGCTGTAGGGCTGGAGCACTAGGTGCAGCTAATTCCCCGCCCCCCTTCGGGCTCACCTTTACAGGTACACAACAGCGAGGAGGTATGGCCTCCCTCAGAGAGTGACAGGGAGGGACGGCCAGTCAGCCTACAGTGACATACATACATACATACATGCATCACGCAGTGCTAACATTCAAACACAGTGGCTATAGGTAGGAATAGTTGCTCCTTGCAATTAACCCTCAGGAAGCAAGCACTACAGGGGTAATTCAAGGTGGCAGGTAAACATTGCTTGGCTGAATGCATCACATAAAGATACATTACTGGGAATAATTGTCAAAATGCCCCTTCAAAGCCTCTCTGATTCTAATAGCCTCCTGGTGTGCCCTTCTAATTGTCCTTGTATCTGGCTGCTCAAAATAAGAAGCCAATCAATCAGCCTCAGCGGTCCATCCCTGGGGAAACTTGTCCCCTTTTGATTCACAAATATTATGCAGAGTTCACAGGCCTTAATGACCACTGGAATATTTTCCTCATTGAGGCCTAACTGGCCAAAAAGACAGCACCAGCAACCTTTTAATCAGCCAACGGCACATTCAACAGCCATTTGGCAAATACCAATCCTGTTGTTGAGGTGCTCCTTTCTGCTGTCTAGGTTCCTTGTGTAAGGCTTCATGAGCCACAGGAGCTAGAGGTAAGCAGGGTCTCCCAGAATAACTACAGGCGTTTGCACATCCTCTAATGGAATCTTCTGGTCTGGAGAGAGAGTCCCAGAATGCAGCTTTCTATACTGTACAGTGTTCTATTGATGCATGCATCATGAACTTTCCCTGACCACCCCACATTCATGTCAGTGAAACGGCCCTAGTGATCCACCAGTACCTGCAAGACCATGGAGAAGCAGCCATTTCAGTTGATGTACTCCATTGCAAGATGGTCAGGGGCCAAAATTGAGATATGCATTCCATCTATCACCCTGCCGCAGTTAGGGAATCCCATTGCCACAAAGCCTTCAGTTATTTCCTGCACATTCACACTCCTTTGTAGCAGGAGGCAATTAATGGCCCTGAACACTTGCATCACTGCAGTCCCCACAGTGGACTTCCCAACTCCAAACTGATTCATGACTCGCTGTTCCACTGTGAGGAAAGCTCTCATTCTGGTGTCCCTGCACTGCAGGGCAGGGGTGAAATCTGCTCACTGTTCCAGGAAGGTGGCTTTGCACATCTGAAAGTTTTGCAGCCACTGCTCATCATCCCATACATGCATCACTATGTGATCCTGCCACTCAGTGCTTGTTTCTCGAGCCCAGAACCGACGGTCCACGTGTGCAGCCGCTCCATGAATGCCAGCAACAATCTCAAATTGATTCCTTCCATTGCAAACAGCAGGGCAGGCAACACAAATTCACTTCTGTTTACCAGCTCATGAAATACTGCAGGACAAGCCGCAATGTGTTCATAACACTCATCATCAGAATGGTCAGCAGCTGAGTATCCATACTTTCAGGCAGAGATGGTTGGCAAACAGTTTACATGGGCTATTTTTAAAAACTGCATGGAATAAAATAGGAAGCCCATGGAATGATGGGACAGAAAAAACTGCATAATGGGACTGTAAGCATGTCCCCTGTGATCTGTTCCCAGAGCGCCCAGTGGCAGTGGGTGACAGAGAATGGTGAGTTGCACAGTGGGATAACTACCCACAATGCAATGCTCTCTCTGTTGATGCAAGAGCAACAACTCTGGATGTGCTTAGATGACACAAGGAGTGTTGTGTGGACATGCTCAACCAATGTTATTAAAGTGATTTATGATCATTGACATAACTTAAATCAGCTTAAATCTGTAGTGTAGACATGGCCTTAATTGTAAAAAGACCATGGCTTTGTCGGGGTTTTGTCTGAACCCCTGCTCTCTCTTCATCCTTTCTCAGGCAGCCTCAGATCACTGAAGAGCTCCTCATCCTTATGTAATCTTGGCATGGTCAGGGCTCAGAGAGGGTTGCCAGTACATGGTGGCCCAGCACACCACTGTCTGCTGTCTTCTTGTTCTCCAGAATCAAAGCTTTCATTTGAAAAAAGATAAGTTTCTAGCCACATTGGTGGCTGAGAGAGCCTCAAAAGCATGAACCGAGTGTAACTGACGCAATGTGGTCTGGCTATTCTTAACAGACCCCAGTGCAAAAGCTCTGTGACCTGCCCTGTTCTTTTCAATAGAGGCTAACCTGGGCCTTGCCTACACACAGTTTATGCCAATCAGTAGAAAAAACTATGCAGGTAAATCAGCAAAAGTCCCTAGTGTGCATGCAATTATACCAATGTAAAGGCATCCATATTGGAATAGCTTGTTTTGGCAAATGTACTGAAACAATAGAGACCTTCACACTAGTGTAACTGCATCCCCTCTAGGGGTTAAATCAATTTAACTAAATACTTTTTTTTCTACCATTTTAATTAAATCATTGCAAAAACGATGTGGTTTTTGCAAACTATTGCAAAACTTTAGTTAAATCATTGCAAAAACAAGGCTTCAGATAACCATAATGATATGTTAAATGGCAACACAGTTATCTGTTTCACTGCTCATCAAAGTGTGCGGGAAAGATTCATAAATTCTAAGGCGAGAAGGGATATTGTGATCATCCAGTATGACCTTCTGTATAATACAGGCAAGAGATTTTCTCCAAAATAATTCCTAGGGCAGATCTTTTAGAAAAATACCCACAATCTTGTTTTAACAATTGTCAGTGATGAAGAATCCATCATGACACTTAGTGATTTGTTCTAATGGTTAATTACTCTCACTATTAAAAATGTATGCCTTATTTCTGGTCTGAATGTCCAGCTTCAGCTTCCGGCCACTGGATCGTAGTATACCTATCTCTCCTAGATTGAAGAGCCCATTATCAAATATTTGTTTCCCATGTAGGCTCAAATACAACTGTAATCAAACCACCCCTTAACCTTCTCTTTGTTAAACCAAGTAGATTGTGCTCTTTGAGTATAGTGCTAGAAGGCATGTTCACTAATTGTTTTGTTATTGTTGTGGCTCTTCTCTGAACCCTATCAGGAATGAGGGCCTGTAGCTGGGCCTGTGATCAGCCAGAGTGCCTGACCGACTGAGCGGCACTGTCAAGACAGCATTTAAGCCCAGCAGTAGTGCTTGGCCAGTGGCTGCTCAGTGCTTATGCTGGCAGCTGTGATCACTTTGTGTCTGCCTTGCTCCTGCCCTGTGCCAGTCCTCTCCAGCCCAGCTCCTCTGCTTGGTTTCTGACTCCTTTTTCCTGACCCTGGCTCCGATCCTGTGCTCTGGCTCCTGGCTCCTGACCCTGACTTTGGCCACTAGTCCTGACCACCTACATACCAGTACACAACAACCCTTTCTGATTTATCCACATGCTTCTTGAATTGCGGACATTAGCATTGTATTCTGGTCGGGATCGCACCAGTGCCAAGTACAGTGGTAAAACACCTGCTCTACTCCTGGGGGGCCAGCGGCAGGGTAAGGAAGTGAGCAGCGAGCCAGTGGCACACAGGAGTGGGGGCAGGGACTGGGGCAGAGCAGGGGTGGAGTGTGGGCGGGGCCATGGAAAGAAGACACAGGACAAGGAGCTAGCCTCCCCCAGGGGAAGTTTCACCCACCGCCCATGAGAACAGTATATTTATTGAACTCTTCTGCTTTTTCTGCATTATTGATCATTCTACCATTTCCATCCAGTAATGTACTAATACCATTGTTATGATTCTTTTTGTTTCTAATATACTTAAAAATCTCCTTCTTATTGTCATTAACTCTGCCTTTTATTAACTTGCTTCCCTTACCAATTCTCTACAATGCCTAGCTCTGACTTATATTCATTATTATCAGCTTCTCCTTTCTTCCATTTATTATATGTTATATTTCTATTTAATTTTTTTATAGCTGCCTTCAATTTCCCTCTAAACCAGACCGTTTTGTTAACCAATACAGCCTTCTTCCATGATGGTGGGATTGTGGCTTTTAGAGTGTCTAGTAAAGTGTTCTTAAATAATTTCAAATTATCATTCACATTTTTCTGATCAAATTCTTCCTCCCAGATGATTCGACTGGCAGAGGAAAGGGAACAGTAGGGCCACATTTGAAGATCTGCACATTCCACTGTGACTGACAGCTCATTTTGGCGCCAGGAGTTGGGCTTGGGAAAGTTCTGCCATTTTCTCCTCCCCTGCCAAATGAAGAAGGAGCCAAACCCAAGGAGCTCAGCAGGTCATCTGAACCCTCTCCCCCCACCCCCACAATGGGTAGCCAAGCTCATGAATCCCAATAGGGCATAAGAGCTGCACTGACAGGAAGATAAACCCAAGAGCTCAGCAGAGCCTATGTATGTATTTGGAACCCAGAGAGCTGCGTGGCCATGTATTGAACATCTGCACAATCTACAATGAGCAGTGTCTAATGTGGGCGGAGCTTGTTTCGTGAGGAAAGCTTGGAAGAGTAGAACAACCTTTTCACCCATGCTCACAATTCAACCCACTGGGCATGGGAATGTGATTCTAAAGGTCCTCTGAGACTATGCACATTGCTTTTGGCTTCTGGCCTGGCATCCCCCGTTTCCCATCCCCTTCAAACTGGAAAACAAGGGCAAGCCACCCAGATGAAGCATTGCTCCTTCAGCACACAAATAACTTCTTGGAACAGTCTGAGTTGCTGACAAGAATTCTCTTCCACATGGACTTGTACTAGCATTGCACCTGTTCTGACAGAGATCATAGATGTTAAAGCCAGAAGGGACCATTGTATCAGCCTGTCTGAGCACCTGCATAGCAAAGACCAGGGAATGCTACAAAGTGATTTCTGTATCAAGCACAATAACTTGTGAGTAAGCTAGAGTGATATTTTAGAAAGAGACACCCAATCTTGATTTAAAGACTCCGAGTGATGGAGAATTTAGCACAGCCCTAGGTAAGTTGTTCCAATGGTTAATTCCCCTCACCGTTAAAAATGTGTGCCTTGCTCTACTTCCAGCCATTGGATCTTGTTTCATCTCTGTCTGATACATTCGCAGACTTCTGTTATCGGAACCCTTATCCCTTTGCAGGTATTTATAGTCTGTCAAGTCATTTCTAAGCCGTTTGCTCAATCAACTATACACACTGAGCACCTTTAGTCTCTTACTGTGTGGCAGGTTTTCCAGATGGCAATTATATCTTCTAGGTGTTCTTTGAACCATTTCAATTTTTTATGATCCTTTTTGAAGTGAAGATGCCAGAATTGGACACAATATCCCAGTAACGGTCTCCCCAATGCATTATACAGGTAATGCCAACTCCCAGCTCCTATGCAATAGTCCCTGACTGCATGACCTTGGGTGAGTCACTTCCTATCTCTGTGCCTCAGGTTCCACATTTGCAATATGCTGATGGAAATGCCAACCTTCCTGGAAAGCACTTTGCCAACTAGGATCCAAAGTGCTATAAGTATTATGATTACTTCCCCTTTCTGTCTCTTTGGCTTTCTGATCTTTTTCTCTCTGCTACTGTGGTTTCTTGCTGCTTCTCTCTCACACACACAAGCACACGCAACTCCACCAATTAATGCTCCAGCCCCTGCTTTTGCTATGTCAGTCCCCAGGGAAATCCCTTGGGCCAGATGGTTTAGCTTCTACTCAAACATTGCCATGTGTCTGTGTTTTGGGTGGTGATTCCTATTATTTCATCTTCCTGGTCCAATAAAGGAGCTCAATTGCTTTTTACATTTATCCTGCATGAAAGGATAAATGCAAAAATGGGGGGAGGGATAGCTCAGTGGTTTGAGCATTGGCCTGCTAAACCCAGGGTTGTGAGTTCAATCCTAGAGGGGGCCATTTAGGGATGGGGGCAAAAATTGGGGATTGGTCCTGCTTTGAGCAGGGAGTTGAACTAGATGACCTCCTAAGGTCCCTTCCAACCCTGCTATTCTATGAAAGGAGGCTGGTACATCCACCAGTTTCAGGGGGGTTTAACCCAGCCCATTACTATACAGAGTCCAGGCTTTTGGAACCCTTCTGACTTTCAGAGTGACCAAATGGTGCAGATACAGAAGGCTTTGAAGCCCACCCTGACTGAGGGGGAGAATTACCTGTAGGAAACTCTGTGGACACTCCCTGGAACAGGCAGCCATACATAAGAATGGTCCCTGCCCAGCTCACCGTCTTCCAAATCCAAAATAAGTTTGGATTGCCTTCTGGTCCCATGTAACTGTGTTAACCTCCATGGAATTGTGTTGGAATATAGCCTATTAACTTCTCAGGCCTTCCAATGGCCCTGTGAGGTAGGGAAGAATTATTGTTCCAACAGACTGCAGAGGTCTGCTTATGCTCCCACACTGCATCCTTCCTCAGCACTGGTCAGCATTCTGCTCCATCACATTTACACTCCCCCAGTGCATCCCTGCTCAGCACTGGCCAGCATCCTGCTCCTTCACATTTACACTCCCACAGTGCATCCCTGCTCAGCACTGGCCAGCATCCTACTCCTTCACATTTACACTCCCACAGTGCATCCCTGCCCAGCACTGGCCAGCATCCTGCTCCTTCACATTTACACTCCCACAGTGCATCCCTGCTCAGCACTGGCCAGCATCCTGCTCCTTCACATTTTTTCTTTAAAACAAAAGGAAAACTGAAAAACTAATAAGCATGTCTGCTGAATCTCTTAGCCCTTCCCATGAACCTGACTCAGCCTCTCTGCAATAGACTATCTGGACCAGCAGTTTCAGGAATTTTTTTAAGACCCACTCCACTGTCTCCCAGGACTTGTTGGTTACAGACACCATACAGGCCTTTCCCAGTCAGGCAGAGAAGCTTTAGTAGCCAGCACATCAATCTTGCATCTCTCCTCCTCACTCCCAATAATTCTGACCAGGGAAAGAAGCATTCCAGGATCGCCTGCCTGGATTTCCCCATCCCTCCTCCTGCAAGAGAGATAATGGAGGAGTAGACTGAGATGTGGCTCTAGCAGTCTAGGCTACTGCCCCAGAAAGGCACTTACAGCCTGATAAGACTTACCCCAGGAAGCCTCTGTCACCCATTGATGGATGTGATTGATGACACTTGGATAAATGCTGCATTCATTGCTCCATGAGTATTTGGGACATTGGCGTCCTCACCACTTCTTCCTATGGTCTCACGGCACGAATCCTGGCCATATTACAGTTAAAACTGAACAGAGCTTTCTGACTAGATCTGATTTTTCAGGGGTTCTAAAAACCACATATATAGTCACCTTGATCTGAAAATTGCTATACCAATTGAGGGTCTCAGTGGTGCAAATTTGAGGTTCTTTGGTGAAGGGGTCCCAAGGTACAGTCCCACTCAAACAACCTGCTTTTAAAAAGTTTAGATTCTTATAACTTTATTTGTGCAGAGCTAGGGAAAAATCTCTGGCCCTGATTCACTTCAAATCTATATCATCCAACTGTCCTTAAGCTCTTATAGTTAATAGTACAAAGAAACAATTCGGAAACCCAATATTTCAAAAGTGATTGAACTTTCATACTCCTTCTATGGAATGGTACTCTGGGCTGATGTGATAGCAGCTGCCTTAGAGAGAAAGCACCTTTGTTTACAGACAGTTCACTCCTCTGTGAGCTATTCCTTACTATCGCCTCTGTGACTAAGGCTTGGTCTACACTACATAGTTAGGTTGACATAAACTGCCTTGCATCAACCTAGCTGTGGAAGTGTCCTCACTTAAATTTGGCTCCCATTGACATAAGTGCCTATCTACACCAATTTAGTAACACCATCTACCTGAGTGGCATAGAGTCATGGTCTATGCACTTAGGCTGATGCAGTGTCAGTGTAGACACTGCATTGCTTACATCAACTGTTACAGGCTTTCAGAAGCCATCCCACAATGCCCACTTGACAGTATAATTGATACAAGTGCTCCTGTTGAGGACACACACTGCCAACACAAGGATCCAAGAGTGCACACACACACAAGCGATTTAATAACTGGTGGCTGTATGCCAATATAAATTAGGTCAACATAATTTGTAGTGTAGACATGGCCTTACACTCTGAGGCCTGGTATGCACACACCAGTGTGTTTAAAGGTGTGATGGCACACTGATTTAGTTAAACTAGTGCAACTTTATGTGTGGACACTCTGATATCACTCATATCAGTTTAAACATGGCCAGAGCTTGCAACAGCTAGTGCATTCACAGGAGATGCTATGCCCATTCTATGCACAGTTTTCAGAGGGGCAGCTGTGTTAGTCTGTATCAGCAAAAACAACAAGGAGTCCTTGTGGCACCTTAGAGACTAACCAATTTATTTGGGCATAAGCTTTTGTGGGCTTTCAGTAACCCTTTCAAAGTGGGTTTCTTTTCTATGTGCTGTAAAATTCATATATAGAGTACATCCACCTGAAAACTGGTATGTCACATGAAGGCCCAGGATTGAGTATGCGGTACACATTTGAGGTCATGTAGTCGGGGTTACCCAAGATACTACCTCCCCCCCCCGCCCCCTCCCACACACACACATTTGACCTGCTTTTAATTTTCCCAGTGCTATAAACTAGACCTACAAAGTCAGTTGTCTTGAGACTTGGAATACCAGTTGAGGCCTGTGTCACAATGTGAGGGGAAATATGGGCTCCCAGGTTCCTTCCTCCTGCAGCTCCTTCTGAGTAAACACATGACATTGGAACAGCTCCAAGGAATGAGGAAGGCCACTCTTTGGAGAGGTTTAATATTGATTTCCGGGGTAAACATCCAAGATACTGCATCCTGACCTTTTCAAAGTGGTCAAACTGCACACTTGGAGAAATGCCCCATATCCTGGTGCCATTGCCCCCTATTCCCCACCCTCTTAGAAAGTGCAGATCAGGGCACTGAATCCTTAGGCAGCTTATGTTTTTGCTGTGACAGAGATTAAATGGGCCTTTGTTTCCCCGCCTTGATATCAGACTACACAGGACATTGGCACTTGGTTTAAAAAGAAATTCCTTCCCAGTAGTGAGGAAAACATTTCTCTGAAGGCTTCTGCACCTCATCCTCCTCTCTCTGACATGGTTGACCACAGTGGAGTTATTTCTGAATTTCCTTTATATAAGTGAGAGGAGAATCAGGACTTCTAAGTTGGCTCAAGTTTCTCTTTTGTAACAGTGTCCTTTACCTGGGTGGAGAACACTGGCTACTTACTGATTCCCAGCTGTTGCTGTGTATGAGGCAGAGAGAGCAATCCCAGTCCAACAGTGAGGGCAGTCTGCGCTCTGCTGAAACTTGCTAAGAAGTCCTTAGCTGCTCTCATCTCCAAGCATCCAGTTCAGCAGAGCAAGATCCCCTAGGATCTCTTAATTCACACAAAGAGGATCAGCTACCCATGCCAAGCACTGCATTTCCAGATCTTGTCAGCCTACTCTGTTGTTAGAACAGACACCTTTTGATGCCATTACATAAGACACCAGAGAAGATAACTGAGTGGGACAAGCCAGCCAGGACAATGGGACCTTATGGAATTGTTTAACCCTTGTTCCCCAATAAGAGGCAAACCATGGCTCAATTTTTTTCAGTCCTCTTACACAACATCCAGTCAATCTTCAGCCACAAACTAGCCCCTTGATAAGTGAACTTCTGGGGTGCAAGAAATGCACTTCTATGGCCACACTGCATTCATGGGGATGGCAAAAGCCCCATTCATCTGTGTAAGGCAGCCTGGCCAAGGTAAGGGGAAAGGGATCCATATGTAGCACTGTGGCATCTGTTCTCTGTCTGAATGGGCTTTTCTCCCCTTTCCCATGAGGAGCTCTGACAAGGCTGAAGGGCCTGAGGAATGTCTTAGTAGCAATGTGTGGGTGGGGGAAAGTTGCTCATATGACCGACCATAGGTGAAAAAAGCCTTAGAATCAACACTTGTCCCTTCACTGGGCAGTCCAGAAATGGTGATGGGCAAAAGAGGAAAGGAAAGATGGTTAAAGCACTGAATAGGACATTAGACCCAGCCTCTGCAGACCTGACATCTGTCCCTGTCTCTGCCACTGACTTACTGTGTGACCTTGGTTAAGTCACTTCCCCTCTTACAGATTCCAAGGCCAGAAGAGCCCATTGTGATCATCTGGTCTGACCTCTTGTACAACACAGGCTATAGAACTTCCCCCCAAATAATTCCTAGATCTTTTAGAAAAACATTCAATCTTGATTTAAAAATTGTCAGTGATTGGGAATCCACCACCCTTAGTAAATTGTTCGAATGGTTAATTACTCTCTCCACTAAAAACGTATGCCATCTTTCTAGACAGAATTTGTCTAGCTTCAACTTCCAGCCATTGGATTGTGCTAGACCTTTCTCCATTATATTGAAGAGTGGAGTGGCAGTGTGGCAGGAACAGGCATGAATTCCATTCCCATACTTTGTTGATGGATTTGGCCAGAGCCACCCTGTTGGCTAAGGCAGGTGCTGCAGTTCTGGCCACTGCACACGTACCTTGCACTAGCTGGGAGTCAGCAGCCCACTCTGCACATGTGGTGAGCTCAGGTGAGCAGCAGCGTCTTGGGACTGAGCTCAGCTGAACAGTGGCAGCTGAGTGGTGGGATGGCTGGGTGTCCCTGGGACAAAGAGGCTGAGTGCATAGTGCAGCAGCTCAAGATAAGACTCTGAGCCAGCCAGGCAATATTTTAACATTAGTTTTACAGTTTCCTAAGGGTTGAGCTGTGGGGAAGGTGGCAGGGGCAGTGGATGTGGGACAGTTGGGCAGGAGCAGGGAAGGCAACAGGGAATATGGGTCTAGGATAGTTCATAGAATCATAGAAGATTGGTTGGGCAGCTCAGGCTGTGGCAGGGGGAGAAGGAGGAAGCAGGGTTCCAGGTCTGGGAGAGTTGGTCTGGGATAGTGGGAGGAAGCAGGGGCAAATGGTCCATGAGATTCAGGTGATTGTTTTGTATGTGGGGAGGCAGGGGTTCCAGGAGAGTCAGGGGCTGGTTGTTTTGTACATGTGGAGGCAGAGGCTCCAGGAGACTCAGGCTGTATACATACCTTATAATGACAGGTTTCAGAGTAGCAGCCATGTTAGTCTGTATTCTCAAAAAGAAAAGGAATACTTGTGGCACCTTAGAGACTAACCAATTTATTTGAGCATGAGCTTTCGTGAGCTACAGCTCATTTCATCGGATGCATAAAGTGCAAAATACAGTGAGGAGATTTATATACACATGGTCTGTGTGTATATAAATCTCCTCACTGTATTTTCCACTTTATACATCCGATGAAGTGAGCTGTAGCTCACGAAAGCTCATGCTCAAAGAAATTGGTTAGTCTCTAAGGTGCCACAAGTACTCCTTTTCTTTATACCTTATAATGACCATCAAGTTCAGAACATTACAAGCTTTCATAAGAGATCTTACTGGACATATTTTTATACACAATAATATTGTATACAACCAGTTTTTCAATTGCTTATGCTTTGGGCTTAAGACCCCCTGTTCTTCCCTTATGGTGTCTGAACCATGACTGTCACACACACACCCTTGTGAGTTTGCTGCTGGAGTTTCTGTACTTTCAGACAGCACCTCTGCTGAAGAGTTCATTATCAGACATGTATTCACATGTAGATACTTACAGACTAATCAAGTCACCCCTTAATCTTCTCTTTGTTAAAGTAAATATATTCAGCTACTTGAGTCTCTCAGTATAAGGCACATTTTAATCCTCTAATCATTTTCATGGCTCTTCTCTGAACCCTCTACAATTTATCAACATCCTTCCTGAATTGTGAGCACCAGAACTAGACACAGTATTCCAGCACCTGTAGCACCTTATTCACACTAGGAGCCCTTACAGTGGAAAGTTACAAAAAGTCCCCAGTAATGTTTTAGTATCAGGTGACAAGACCACCTGACTCTGTAGGATTACGGTGTCCATGAGTCACAGGCAGTATGGAGCATCCACAGGAAGGCCAAGCTTTTCACGGTCCATTGGCCTTGCTGATGGGCCATCCGCCCTGTCCGGCTTTTCCATTGTTGTACCTGAAGTGTTAGCAGTGGGCATCACCCAAAGTAGTATAGTTGAAATACAGATACATAGTCAATATTCCTAATTTCAGATACAGAAATGATACATGCATACAAATAGGATAATCGCATTCAGTAAATCATAACCTTTCCAATGATACCTTACATGAGCCATCTTGCATAAAGTATATCTCAGTTATGTCATATTCATATCATAAGCATATTTTCATAAAGAATATGGAATGACACATCACAGAGTCATCTCCTTATAATCCACTTTTTCCTTCCTTGAGCCATCTGGACTCTAACGCTACCCCTGTGGTGCCTGTCCTTGTGGAGCCTATAATCAAGTCCACAATCCAAAACAATCAGTGTAATACACTTAGAGCACTAGGGTGACCATACCTCCTGTTTTGGCCAGGACAGTCTCTGTTCTGGCCGTCATGACGTTTTTGGCAAAACTGAGCATTTATCCCATTTGCTTTTACCTTGGGGTGGGGGGGGGGCAGGGGAGGAGGTATGGAGCAAGAGCAGGAGCAAGTGCAAATGGGACAAATGCCCAGTTCTGCCAAAAAAGTTGTGACATCTGTGATGATGACACCAGGCAGCTCGGACTAGCCTCAGATGGCAGGTCTCGGGTAAGCAATGACACCAGGCAGTTCACGCCAGCCCCACACTTGGCGTCATTGCTTACCGTGTGTCCCATTCTCACTTTAGGGAAATATGGTCACCCTATTTACAGGTGAAGGTTAAAAATCTTTCACCAGAGGAGATATCACCACAATGAAAGAAATGGATCTTTGTCCCAGAAGCAGGTGCATAGAGGAAGTGTTAAAACTGTATATAAAACTATAGGCTTATAAAAACTAAAGAGCAGGTTGAAATTTATGATCTGATTAGGAGAGAATTTTGAAGACGGGTGTCAGCTCTGGAGATTGGCTACGTATTCCACAGGGCTATAGAGGTCAGGGACAGTGGCAGTTCCTGTGTTCAGAGATTATCCAAATTTATTTGGGTCTGATGAAGTAATTACCATTTGTCAATGCTGTTAAGCAGAAACCCAAGCCCCCTGCAGAATATGAAGAGTAACTTTTTTTTGCTTATTCTCTAGTTATGAATAATCCAGCTCATGATGATCCAGGCTACCCACAACTTGTTATAGATGTACTACTTCCAGAGGTGAGAGAGGCAGTCAAAATGGTGTTGGATAGGGGTCACACTAATGTTCAGAATTTGATTGAATAAGAGGACTGTGCTTTTCTCTACGTCCTGGAGGGTAAGAACAGGGACCCATTGGATGAGGCCAAAACATACAGGGTTGAAAGTGCCCAGGAACCCAATTCTCAGGGTAGTACAGGCACCCCTGGGTATTGCAGTGGGTGTGGCCAAGGGAAACGGGGTGCCCTTCTATGAGGAAGAGAGGCATAATGAGGAACAGGAGGAGGTGGTGCAGAGGCTTGAAGAGCTGACCTTGGGGATAAGGAGTGGACCACCAGCTGGAACCACTTTCTTCACCCCCAACAGGGATACTGAGCCTCCTCCTACTCATCCAAGATTCTTACCCACATTACCTTGGATGAGTGGGGACATCCCACTGTGTCATCAGTTATAGGAGGCATTTGTAAGCAAGCTTTGCTTGTTAGTGGGGCATCTGTTTCTTTAACATCTAGAATTCAGGCAGGGGATGTCACTGTAACACTGGTAGACCAGGTGCCAGCTCTTGCCAAGGCTGTAGGTGTCAGCTGACCATTGACAAATTACATCTTGCCAACTTCCCTGAGGAAGCTCATAGTAGGTAGGTGATATGGAAGGGGGGGTTCAACTGTTGTGACCTGCACTGGATGTGCCATGTTTGTCTTTCTTCCACAGGACAGAAGCGACTTTGTCTGTACAAAGTGCAAGCTAGTATCCATATTGGAAGAGAAGATTGAAGGTCTGGAGCAACAGATAACGACCCTGCGTTGCATACGAGAATCTGAGGATTTTCTGGACAAAAGTCAGGATATGCTTCTACGGGCACAAAGCTCTACAGATTTAGAGCAGGTTGCACAGCGGGGCCAAGAGGCCAGTGAAGAAGCTTGGTGACATGTGACCTCCAGAAGAAGAAGGGGGAATCTCCAGGTTCCAGCAACGCGGACACAGGTAACTAACAGGTAACAGGTACCTTTGCAGAGAGTGGACCAGATGATACGTCTGGGGGGAGAAAGCAGAAGGAGACTCCGTTGGTTGGAAGGCATGAGATGTGCTGTCCTGAGGTTGGGGGTTCCACGACCACCACTCCCAGGAGAAGGAGGCGGGT